>NW_021621078.1:7190081-7423747 GCF_004785775.1 Grammomys surdaster
CTCTCTCTCTCTCTCTCTCTCTCTCTCTCTCTCTCTCTCTCTCTCTCTCTCTCTCTCTCTCTCTCTCTTTCCAAGACAGGGTTTCTCTGCATAGCTCTGGATGTCCTGGAACTCACTCTGTAGACCAGGCTGGCCTCGAACTCAGAAATCCGCCTGCCTCTGCCTCCCAAGTGCTGGGATTAAAGGCATGCACCACCACCGCCCAGCTTCCCTTAGCTCTCAAATTGATGGGATACACTAGAAAGTAGCACATCCTGTTACCGAGCTGCTGCCTTCAGGACCTACAATACCAATGCCTACCAAAGACCTAAGTCATTACACAGGAGGTACTGCATGTATGTGTGCCTGTGTGTATGTGTGCCTGTGTGTATGTGTGCCTGTGTGTGTATGTGTGCCTGTGTGTGTGTGTGCCTGTGTGTGTATGTGTGCCTGTGTGTATGTGTGCCTGTGTGTATGTGTGCCTTCGTGTGTGTGTGCCTGTGTGTGTGTGTGCCTGTGTGTGCCTGTGTGTGTGCCTGTGGACCGTGTGTCTGTTGCCTGAGGAGGTGGAAAGAACATGAAGTCCTTCTGGAAGTACAGATTTCTGAGCTGTTAGGTGTGTGCTGGGAACTGAATCTGTGTCCTCTACAAGAGAAGCAAGTGACGTTAACCACTTAGCCACCTCTCCAACCCTGAATAACATTTTGAATATATTAAGCAATTTCTCTTGGGAGAATCTTTTTGTAAGATGTTTCTGTCCTTCCTCGCTTATCTACGGCATTTTCTGATTGGGTTAATGGAAAGCAGAAGAGCTAATTGCTAGGCAGGAGTGGTAGAAGAGACTTGTAGGGAGGGAGAGAGGAACTCTGGGAAGGACTCAGATGTGGGGGGGGATTCGCCCACCAGACATGGGAGAAGGAACGAAGTGTGAAGACTGAAGGAAAAGTAAAGAGACAGAGAGGCAGAACGTAGATTAGTATAAACAGGTTAATTGGCGCCTCAGAGAAAAACGTTATAAATGGTGTCCAACGTGAGGGCACATATATCCAAGCTTAGAGCCTGAGAAAAGTTCCGGATGGAAGGCGGTAGAAATCCAAACTTCGGCACTGGGCAAGCCAAGCAGCAAAGCAGTGGAAGCGCCTTGGCAAGGAGGGGGAACAGATATGGCTTCCTACTGACCCAGTCTCGCAGGCCGGAGGTGTGGCTCCTTTAAGATGCCCCGCTGAGCAGCAGGTGAGCGTCCAAAGCAGGGGTAGGTGGCAAAAACTGCGGAGACTGGAGATACTCGAATAGCCTCTGCAGCAGGGAACAAGCACTTCCTGGACAAGGGGCAGAGCCACAGCGTCTCTGGCAGGCTTGTAAATGCTCCCTTGTGAACGCCCCTTCCTGTCAGTCGAGGCAGTAGGGCTGGCCCTTTAAGGCTTGGCTCACATGGTCAGAGAATGGCTGCAGGCATGCAGAAAGTCAGGTCCAGACCAAGAAAACCTTTGAACAGGTACAGTATTCTTGAAAATGTGCGTAGGTGCTGAAGAAAGAAAAGAAACTGGGTATAGGCAATCGTAGAAAGGAGTAATTAGTTTAAAAATAAAAAGTCAAGTCTCTAAAGGAAGGAGAAGCAACAATAGAAATGTTTTGAAAGGTGCATAGATGATAGGCAAACTACATATACAGTCATAGAACTGCTGGGGTGAAGTATAAAAAGCGAAGTCTACAAAGGAAGAGAGAAAGAGAAACAAGTAAAAGTGTTCTATAAATGCATATAAAGTCTTCAAAGACAGGAGAGCAAAAGGGAAATAAAGATGTGTTATAAATGTATATAAAAGCAAAGTCTCTGAAGGAAGGAGTTAGATTAAAAAGAATATTTTCTGTGTTAAAAAATGGAAAACACGGGCTGGAAAGATAGCTCGTCGGTTAAGAGAACTGGCTACCCTTCTAGAGGTCCTGAGTTCAGCTCCTAGCACCCACATGGTGGCTCACAACCATCAACAGTGGAATCTGATGCCCTCTTCTGGTGTGTTTGAAGACAGCAGCAGTGTACTTAAATATATAAAATAAATTTTTAAAAACCGGAATACACAACGACAGAGGGCACTTGGATTCCACATAATTTTGTTTTGATTATAAGCATACAAATAATTGTATTCAGTAATGATCAGTTGTTTATAACCTCTCTAAGAAAAATCAGAATAAGGCAGACTTAGATAAGGGAAGAACTTAGTAATAGATTTCTAGATTAAAGGCCATAGAACAGAAATCATAGCCTTTAAATCAGAATAAGGGCTGGAGAGATGGCTCAGCAGCGGTTAAGAGCACTGACTGCTCTTCCAAAAGTCCTGAGTTCAATTCCCAGCAACCACATGGTGGCTCACAACCGTCTGTAATGGGATCTGACACCATCTTCTGGTGTATCTGAAGACACCTACAGTATATACATCTTTTAGAAAGTCAGATAAATCCGATCTAAAGTATATTGCGCCACCTCGTGACAAGATTGCAGAATGACAACCCATAGAGATGCAATATTCTGAATTAGGAGCAATGTCATCCAATAGCTTATGTTTCATTTTATAGTTTGAAAATTCAAAATATGTATATGTGTTAATACATCATACAATTGATTTCTATTCAAGATTTCAAGAGACTTTTGCTTTAAGCTCTAAAAAAGGATGATTCTGGGACTGCATTTTTTGGAGTTGGTGGCTACCTTGGAGATGCCTTTGCAGATTGAAGCTGATGATACCTGACATGTGTATCCATTAGAGTACAACAGTTTTTTAGACATTATGGCATAGGACATGTTACAGATATAGCTTACAATCCTACAGGTGAAACAACTGTAAAAAGATCTAACTACAGCTTGAAGGAGATGCTTACAGAACAGGATCGGGATACAAGCTCTTCTAGAGATAGATTAAATAATACTTTTTTTTTTTTTTAAGGTTTTTCAAGATAGGCTTCTCTGTGTAGCCCTGGCTGTCCTGGAACTCAATCTGTAGACCAGGCTGGCCTTGAACTCAGAAATCCACCTGCCTCTGCCTCCCAAGTGCTGGGATTAAAGGTATGTGCCACCACCGCCCGGCTAAATAATACTTTGTTGATTCAAAATTTATGTCAATGAGACGGGTAGCACAGCTGTTGGAAAACCACTGGATTTTAGAAAGGACTGCTGAGTTAAATTAGCCTATGTATGTGATAACCTCAGACTGGAAGTTAGGAAGTATGTTTCCTGAGGGAGTGCTAATGTCTTTGTTTCAAAAGAAAATGAAAAGCTGCAGATCGCTTCAAAATGAATAAAGATCAGATTAGACTGGGGAAGACCTCCGGAAAATCTTAACTGCAAACACGAAGAAACCCTATCGAAGAACAAAACAAGGGATGTGGATGCTGACCCCTCTGCATGGGGACAGCTCTGAGACTGCTGAGACATGATAGTCTGTACAGAGCCAGTAAATCTTGGCTACAGAGTCCTCAGGACTTATTACATCCTTCTATATGGCATGGATGGAGATTTATATTAAAGTGTGGTTTTACAGTACAAACTTACAAAGTTTGATGCCTTTCACCTGCTCAAAGAACAGAGAACCATCTTTAGCTGACTTGTGCATACAGAACATTCCATTAACATGTATTAATGCAGAAATGTATATTACCTTTAAAAGTTTGTGCTTTCAGGGCAAAAGAACCAGACACTAATGAAGCCCAGGTAATCCAGCCTCACATACTACCTCAATAGCTGTTTTCTCAAAAATCCACATCCAGGAAAACTTCAAAATGGCTAAGATGGTCCAGCCTCACACACTGTTCCAGCCAGACCTTCAGTTGAGCCCTGCATGTCTCCATCACACAGAGACTGGACAGCAAATGATACAGCTAGCTTTTCCAGGACTTGGGCATTATCCCAATTTTCATAGGGTTCCCAAAAGATGCCAGAGGCCCCAGACAGCAGTGAACAGGCTTACAAGAGTGATGCCCCTATTCCTAAGATGTGGGCCGGGTGGTGGCTTGGGGTTGCTGGTTGGTGGTGGATGCCATCATTTAGGGAGATTGGTTGTAAGTTAATGGTCTTGGTTAGGGAAGAAACCATGTAAAGGTCTCTTTCAGGGATCTCTTTCTTTTTCTTTCCTCTATCCTTTCTCTCCTATCCAGTGTTGGGGAGAGAGGGGATGAAAAGGAAAAGAGGAGCCAGGTGGTGGTGGTGCACACCTTTAATCCCAGCACTTGGGAGGCAGAGGCAGGTGGATTTCTGAGTTCGAGGCCATCCTGGTCTACAGAGCAAGTTCCACGACAGCCAGGGCTACACAGAGAAAGTCTGTCTCAAATAAATAAATAAATAAATAAATAAATAAATAAATAAATGAAAAAAGAAAAAGAGGAATGATGTAATGAAAGGGTAGATTACTGCATCTACTTTCAGACTGAAAAGTAACTACTAGTCTCAAGTAGTTTACATTGGTATGGATTTTTGTATGATAGAAAATTAAGGTTATTTTTGCTATAACATATTGTATATGTTTCCAGTTGTTTAAGGTATGTAACTATCTAAAAATGTAAAGCTCTAGTCCTTTTGAATGCTGCTACTACCAACTGTTTAGGATAATTAAGAAATGCGAGATAGTAGTCAGTCAATCAAACTTGTGGTCATGTTAGGTACTAGTTTAGTTTATTACAAAAATAAGCTTTTATTAAGCCTATTGTAGATGTTTTCAAAGTTAACTAGTAAAAAGCTAGAAACAAGCAATGTTTGCTTATTCAGATATACTTTAGATAGATGCTCTTCAAACACTTCAGATATCTACAGAATATGGCATTTAAGATGTTTTAGTAACATAAGGCTTTTCACCACAGTGAGACACATTAGCCCCTAGCAACACTCTTAAAGGATGGGCATCGAAAAACCTCCATTTGAAACTTTCTTCAAACATGACAGTTAGCCACCAAACAAAAAATTGCCCTTACCTCAACTGTTGACAGCATGCTGTCCAAACTGGACAAGCAGAACATGAAGTCAACTGCTGTACTCTGCCAAGACAGGGTAGGCTAGTCATTCACTATTCCTGTTTCACAGATAAATCTGTCAGGTATTCTGAGATTGTAGGCCAAAGATAGATGCTCCAGCATTACAGAGGAACCTTGGGTGACTGTCCTAGCAGCCAGCAATTTCTGTTATTCCTAGTTTTGGAAGCTGCTCACTCCACACTTCCTGTTTACTCAGGTAATATGTATCTTTCTCAGGTCTCTGAGGGACTGAAGAATATAATAAATATGGTCTCACATTAAGCTTAAGTTGTTTAGGATTTTTTTTTCTTTTTTTCTTTTTGGTTTTTCGAGACAGGGTTTCTCTGTGTAGCCTTGGCTGTCCTGGAACTCACTCTGTAGACCAGGCTGGCCTCGAACTCAGAAATCTGCCTGCCTCTGCCTCCCTAGTGCTGGGATTAAAGGCGTGTGCCACCACTGCCCGGCTTGTTTTGGATTTAAATGTAATTCTCACCTGATATTTTTAGTAATTGTTCTTATTGTATGTAGTTTATTGATGTTAGAGAAAGACCCTTTTATTGGACTAAAAGGAGATGTTGGTTAATCTTTCTGTAAGATGACTCTGTCCTTTCTTACCTAAGGCATTTTCTGATTGGTTTAATAAAGAGCTGAACAGCTAATAGCTAGGGGGTAAGGGACAGGCGGGACTTCCAGGGAGAGAAAGGAACTCTGGGAAGGAGTCAGATGCAGGGTCATTTGACAGCCAGACACAGGAATGAGTGCTGCAGGAATGAGTGCTGGGCTGAGGGAGAGGTGACAAGCCACATGGCAGAACGTAGACTAGTATGAATGGTTAATTAAGTCATAGGAGCTAGGAGGAAACAAGCCAGCCAAGGCCAAGCTTCGTAATTAATAACAGATCTTTGTCTATTCAGGAGCTGGCACTCCTAAGAGTCACGATATAAATTTCCATATAGTGTTTTAGAACAAAGCATGCTGGACGTAACACTGACGCTTTGAGGAATGGACTCAGCTTTGTTGAATGTGGCTAAAGCTACAATCTCAAAACAACTGTATGAGTGACCCAGCAGCGAGTGACAGGATCACCCTCCCTTCTGTGAAAGAACAACGCAGAGGGCTGGGAAGCACCCACCCTCTTAGAACAAACTATGAAGAACATTCTGTGTAACTACAAAGGACCATGTAAGTAGATGTGACTGAACCCAGTCATTGAACTTCCAGAAAACCAAGGATGCTAGAGGAAGCTGAAGCGCCCTTCTGTCTCTAGCACACCTGTGGTGGTTTGAATAGGAATGGCCCCATGTGTTTAAAAGCTCGGCCCATAGAGAGTAACACTATTAGGAGGTGTTGAAGCCGTGTTGGAGGAAGTCTGCCACTGTGGAGGCAGGCTTTGAGGTCTCACACTATCAAGGTAGCTGAAGTGGGGTATTCTTGTCTCCTGCAGCCTGCATACGGATCATGATGTAGAACTCTCAGCTCCTTCTCCAGCACCTGTCTGCCTTCATGCAACTATGCTAATAACAGACTAAACCTCTTAACTGTAAGGGAGCCCTAATGAAATGTTTTCCAAGAGACGCTGTGGTCATGGTGTTTCTTCACAATAATAGAAACCCTAAGACAACTCCATATGAGGAAAACACTCAACACTTTTGACGGTTTTGTGGTGCTGGGGGCTGAAGCCAAAGCCATGATCATTAGTGTTGGGCATCTACTCTTCCATTGCCAGCCCTCAGCAACACTGACTCCTGGGAACCAAGCACTATGATAGGCTATGAAAATGTAAGAAACTGAAAAATGACTCATGTTGTTGGAGTTGTTACAGTTGAGCTAAACACAGACATTGTATGTGAGCAGCACAGGACGCTGATGGCCCACACCTTTAGTCCCAGTGCTTGGGAGGAAGAGGCAGGTGGCTATCTTTGAGTTCGAAGCCAGCCTGGTCTACAGAGCAAGTTCCAGACATCCAGAGCTACACAGAGGAACTCCATCTTGTGGGGCTGGGAGTACCACTTGAAGGAGCACCATGAAGGTAAATAGGATTTGGGATTTGAGAACATCTCTGAGTCCAAGCTAAGGATGTGTGAGTGTGTGGACAGGGAGCTGGACCATGAGCAAAGCGGACAGACTGGCTGGAGGGAACGAGCGATCATCCTAGCCCACTCTCTTTACCGAGTGAGTGGTGGCAGAGCCTCTGTAGCTCCTACCCCATCAGGGCCTCTTCCACGCTTTTTCCAGGTACCCCGTCTCCACAGGAAGTTCCCTGAGCTAGACATGGCTGTATGAACACTGAGACTGTAAAGGAACCCAACATTCAACATAGTAAGACAAACATCTGACGGTTTATTTTATTGTCAAAAGCATACACCCTCCACCTTGCTGTTAACCTTGCATATGCCGAAGCTGGATCCCCCAGAGGTGTGAGCTTCCCTCAGCTCTACACTGATATATGTCTACATCTACGGCAGCAACTATGAGGTTGAGTTTGAGTCTACAGCAAAGTATCATATAGGCAATAATAAAATTTGTCTGTTAGGTATTTAGTAGACAGGGGTCTTGATAAGTTGCCCAAGCTGACCTTGAACTCCTGGGTTCAAGGAATTCCACAGCTTCAGAAGTACTGGAATAATGAGTACAGGCCACAGTACTTGAAACTTCACCTACAGCTCCCAATCCTAGTGCACACACACACACACACACACACACACACACACACACTCACTCTGGGGACACATAGCATGAACACACAGCAATGTACCATCTCTGCTGTTGTCCTTATCCTGTAACTTTCCCCGAGCATGTGCTACTTCTATTAGAAAGGAGAAATTAGGGCTGGAGAGATGGCTCAGAGGTTAAGAGCACTGACTGCTCTTCCAGAGCTCCTGAGTTCAATTCCCAGCAACCACATGGTGGCTCACAACCATCTGTAATGGAATCTGATGCCCTCTTCTGGTGTGTCTGAAGACGCGACAATGTACTCATATACATAAAATAAATATTTTTTTTTTAAAAAAAGGAGAAACTAATGGAACATCTACACCAGCATTCTCAGCATTCTAACAATTGGCTGTCAAATGTTTACAGCGTTCCCTGTCACACTGTTGTCTTACACTCACAGAGACCCACTTCCAGGCAAGTCTGGTGTCTGTTCACAATGTGCTTCCTTTATATTCCATATATATGATTTTCTTCATGTTCCCTCACAGTAGTGTCATACTCTTGAGATTCCACAGCATATCCACCATGTATGTAACAGTTTACGTGACTACTAACGGACAGTTGAGACACACACCTTCTATTCCTTAAAAACACAAAAACTCACTTTTGTGAAAAATATTCCAAGATTACTTTCTTCAAAGATCACCAAGCCAAACATTTGGCCATACTTTTATTTACTACATATACTATAAACATATACAATACATGCTACAAAAAAAATTTCTTAAAATTTAACTGTCAAGAAAGTGTATAGTGTTATAATACAATGGCACATGTTCATATTTTATTTCAAATTGGTTTGCTTATCACCCATCTCAAACCATTAATAGTGAAATGTTACTTGTGGAAAATTAAAGTTATCTATTTGCACTATTAATAAACAATTCCAACAAATTAATAAGAATTAACCATGTCAAATATTAGTATCCAAAAATGGGCTCTTACAGAAGTGATTATATAAAACATAGCAGCCAATTTCAGTTAACTTTGCTCTGTGACAATGTACATATGCATTTGACTAGGATTATAGCACTTGCTATTTTTGGAAGATATTTGTAAGAAGTCCTTTGATCTCTTGAGGTCCAGTAACTGCTACACCCAGCCAAATCCAACCAAACAGTTCACATAATGGCTCTGAACAACTAATCACTGAGGAGTTCTTAAGATTCATGTAGAGCTGCATATCCCATTACCACCACACATAATGAAGAAACAATACAAGCCAGCATCAAAGGCAAAGGCAAAAGAAAATATCAACATTCAAACCAGTTGTGACAATGATTTTCTACAAATGTTTTAAGATGCCATAATTTCAGGAACAGATTTTTTTTTAATTTATTTTTGGTTTTTGAAACAAGGTCTCACTTTGTAGCTCTGACTGTCCTAGAAGTAGCTCTGTTAGACCAGGCTGGTCTTGAATTCAGAGATCCACCTGCCTTTGTCTCCGAAGGGCTGGGACTAAAGGCATTCACCATCACACCTGGCTTAGGAAAACAGGATTTAATGTGCACATTTGGATTTTCAGAATCTATGCTAACTGAAAACTGAAACAAGTAGTGAGGTGGATTATGTCCTGTGCTACAAATCTGTCCATTCAGTATCACTGAGCACCTATTAGGAGCTTAGCACTGGGCCAACATCTCTAAAGTTGAATATTACTATTTTTATCAAGCTAGAGTGAGGTAAAGAATGTATTAAATTAGCATCAACGCATTAAGTCTGCTTGTGGTAATGTATGCAATCCTATGCCAACCAGTGTCCCTGGGCCATGTAACAAGCTTCTGCACCCTGCTCATTCTTTCATATGAAATTTTTACACACACGTGCTAAGCAAAGTGCTAGTCACTGCAATTACATGATTTGGTGTACGTTCAATGAATGCAAATTCATCATAGTAATCTATACAGGACAACTAAGAAGGAACATTATTTTTCTAAAATGAGGTTCAAAGCAAAGTGTAAGGTATTTCTATTGGTCACCTACACCAGAGACCAGCAAGTGCCTTTATTACCTCAAAGTCTCATGTTACAGTCTAAAGAAACCCTATAATTTGTGGCCACAGAGGCCTAGTCTCTGGAGCATCTGACCCCATATAAATCATTCTATACTTTAAAGGGCTTGTAAACTAAATCTGGACAAAGGAGAACCCAAATGAAGGCAATTTATAATGTAATATTTTTCAAGAACTATTTTGGCCATGTAAAATGATACATAAGTAATTTACAACTGGAACAATTTTCAAAGTACCAATCCTACCCCAGATGTGTAGAATTCTAACCTGCCTTTTATACAATTTGCACATGATGCATAGGGCAAAGTTTGGCCCTTGATACCTTCTATAGGATACAGTAAGTGATTGGTCCTTTCACTCCAAGTAGAATCTGAGAACTCTAAGCATCCCATTAGGAAACTAGCAATCAGAGAAAATGGCCCTGCCAGATCTGTCCCATCAGTAAGGAGAGTCTTAGCTGTGGTAGCAGTGTGAACCTATGATGCCCCCTTGGGAGAAGGCAGAGAGCTGAGAGTTTATCCACTGAGTGAATCCAATACTGGCTTAAAGCTATGCACTGAATAAAGTGCTCTGCACATCCTGCTTCTCATCTGGAATGAAGATATACACTATCCTAAGAATCAAGCCACTTATAGGTACAGGGGAGGAGAGTAACAAGGAAAGAATCCAGAAAAAAATCCAAGGAAGACAAATGCCTCTAGTAGTGTTCTCAGAATCCTCAGGATTTGAAATGTCAGAATGAGTCATACAATGGTCATGGTCCATAAACACAAATGCAATCCCACTGGGTAAGTGTCACACAGTGCATGATTACTTCATGGGAGGCGGGGTTGGGGGGGGGAACAGTCTGCTGCCATTTGACAGTATGGATTCAGAATGAAAACAGAACCTCTGAAGAAATCAGGGTCAGCAGTGTGTAGCATTCTTTTCCTGCCCATCAGCTTTCCACAGGTTGATCTGTTCTGCCCAAGAAAAAGGAGGCAATGTATTTACGTTTTCTCACACAGGCAGGGCCACTACCACCTAAAACTGCCAACTTAGAAGCTAACCACACAAGCCCTCTGGTTTCGTACCCTGAATATGGTAAATACAAGTGACAATGGAGTAATTCAGTCTTAAAAAAGATCACAGGTAACAGAATGCTTATAGAAACTAGACTGCTTTTGACACCTGTAAGAAACTGTATAGATGGCAATTGGGGGGAAAACAGACTGTTCCCATCTGTCAGCAAACTGTTGAACTATACTCAGCTGAAGTCCTCCTCGGGATTCTGTTGATCCAGCAGACGGACATGTGTGAATGGGAAGTGACCTCGTTTGCCATTACACTCCCCTTCCCACTGACCACTCACATTAATCTTCGTAACCTTTACCAGCTCACCGACCTGCAGGACGAGAATAAGGAGAGCACTTTATTTCCAGTTAAGAAAGCAAGGTGAAAATCTCCATTCTCTGTTAGGCATACCCTGCCCACGTGATTGCTCTAGGGCTGATGTTACAGAAATGGCTACTCACTACCTCCCCAGCCCCAGCCACCAGACTGGTTAACTTGTGGTTAATGCAGGCAAAAAGAAGGAGTGGTGTTAGCAATGAAGAAAGACACTAAGAATACAGAAAGTAAAAAGGACCCTAGAAGGTGTCACTCTGCAAACCTCAGAATGTCTAGATGAGCTAATGATGTCTTCTCTGCTCTAGCCTCAACAGCCCCGCCCACTCCACAACATCTGGCTTATGGGTTAAAGCCTAGCCCTCCTCGGCAGCTGTGGTGCATGCCTGGCCCTATCCTAGGGCAACTTTCTGTCACATATGCTGTGGCTGCCACTGCTTGCACAGGAGAAGGCAACTACAGCAAGCATGCTGCATTCGGACCAAGCATCTAAGAGAAGGTATAGGCCAGAACTTCAAATCCTCCCAGCTCCCCACAAATGTTACCTTTCATATCTAGCAGCTGACTTGCTGTTCCTTAACTGGCACATATTTATTACCCAATTGGAGACAAAGGAAAAAAAATCCACTAACTACTATAGCTATTCTCTTACTCTCTTATTCTCTTGCCTCTAGCTTCTATCCCCTCGCCCCTCCTCCCTTTCCTTCCCCCTCTCTCCATGTGGTCATGGCCGGTCTCTACTCCTCTGCCTCTCTGCTCTCCCCCCCCCCGCCATTTTCTCTCCCCACCTTTGCCCTCTGCCCTGAATAACACCCCCCTCATGGAACTACTATAGCTATTACTAGCCAACTATATCACTAGCCAACTATATCACTAGCCAACTATATCACTGCTTCCACTTATAAAATGTCCCTTGTGAAATCAAATATAAAGTTTTAACAAGATATACCTCTGTCCTGCCACAAACCTAAGACACGGTTGGTGTGACAAATGAATTCATTGAGGCAAAAGACTGAACAAAAATTCAAAACACCGGATTTCTGAGTTCAAGGCCAGCCTGGTCTATAGAGTGAGTTCCAGGATAGTCAGGGCTACACAGAAAAACCCTGTCTCGAAAAACCAAAATTAATAATAATAATAATAAATTCAAAACACAACAAAAGACCCTGAATAAAAAGCAAGATGACTGGAGGAGAAATGGCTCAGTGGTTAAGAGCACTGACTAGTCTTCTAGGGGTCTTGAGTTCAATTCCCAGCAGTCGCATAGTGGCTTACAACCATCTGTAATGGGATCTAATACCCTCTTCTGGTTTATCTCAAGACAGCTATAGTGTATTCACATATATTAAATAAATTAATTAATTTTAAAAAAAAGAGAGAAGTTACTCCAAGGGGCTGGAAAGATGGCTCAGTGGTTAAGAGCACTGACTGCTCTTCCAGAGATCCTGAGTTCAAATCCCAGCAACCACATGGTGGCTCACAACCATCTGTAATGGGATCCAATGCCCTCTTCTGGTGTGATAGCTACAGTGATAGCTACAGTGTACTCATAAATTTAAAAAACAAAAAACAAACAAACAAACAAAAAGCAAAGCAAGATGACCACTCCTTGCTTGTCTCTTGAGTTTTACACAGAACAGTTCATGTATTTTGAATGTATTTGGGTATTCTATAGCTCTTAATTTCTAATTCTCACAATAAATCTCCAGGATAACAATTTTGATTTTATAGAAAAAGTGGAGGATTAGGACAATTATGATATTCACACAGCTAATGATTTGAACTCAGAATTACCTGACACCAAAATTCACGGTGCCATTAGATGGGGAACTTTGAAGCTCAGCTGTAGGAGGCTTCAGGAACTCTCAAGAATCTCTCTAGTACGGGCAGTGGTGGCGCACGCCTTTAATCCTAGCACTTGGGAGGCAGAAGCAGGCGGATTTCTGAGTTTGAGGCTAACTTGGTCTACAGAGTGAGTTCCAGGACAGCCAGGGCTACACAGAGAAACCCTGTCTCAAAACAATAAAAAAAAAAAAAAGAACCTGCTTTTAAAAGAAAAAAAAAAAAGGAGAAAAAAATGAATCTTTCTAGTAGCCACTGGCCAATGCCAACTCATGTGAAGGTCCAGGGTCTCCTATAGAACCAGTCTGATCTCACTAACAGGCAGAATTCTCACTTACTGGTCTGTCTGTAATTTCCCCAAAGAAAAACTGGAACCACAAAGGACTGATGTGACTGTTTAGATAACAGGACAACAGAGCAGACCAGAGGGGAGTGATGGAAATAAGGGGTAAGATACAGAGGAGGAAAAGTCAGCAGCTCCAACTGCCAGTGCCATGAGGGCCAGGGCCATCTAGGCAAAGGCAGGAGGACTGCAGACTACCACCACATGCAGCCAAGCCTGTACCCTCCAGTGTACATCAGGGTGCAGCTCATCCTCACATCCAAGGCTGCCGACTCTGGCCACCACAGATTGTTATATATATAGTCCTCAAGGACCCAAGACATCAAAGTGAAAGTAACCTAAAGCTGGGGTGTAGCCCCATATGCCATGCACATAGCATATACACAGCCCTCGACAAAGGACACAGGCAGCACTCTCAAGAGCCGGAAATACTTGACACCTTGAATTTCGTGATTATCATACACATTCCATACCTGTAAAATGCACTGAACTGCATGTGTAAGTTTTGTATGTTAACAAATGAACTCTACACATCAGTAAAAAGGGGGAGGGCTGTCAGTTAAAATATTACTTAGCTCTTCCTAGGTCTTACATCACCCCACCTGTCATCAGGCCTTTTCTCCTTTAAAGAAAATGAGGGTTCCTGTAAGGCCAGAAGCTACTAGAATAGAATTGTGTACCATACAGCAAACCTTTGGACAAATCAAAGACACTTTTTCTCTCCCTTAATTCTTGTGTGTGTGTGGTTTTGTTTTACTTTATTTTGAGGCAGGGTCTCCTTACTATGTAGTCCTGGCTAGCCTCAATTTCTGCGTCTGCCACCGAAATACTGGGATGAAAGGTGTTTATTGCTAAACCTGGCCTTAGAGCCACATCTTTAAGATATAGATTCTCAAGGTAGTGCCATACACCTTTAATTTCAGCGAGTCAGTGGCAGGTAGATTTGAGTTTGAAGTCAGGCAGGTCTACAGAGCGAGTTCTAGAAAGGCCAGGGCTATAGAGAGAGAAACTCTTAATATATACATACATATATGGGGGGGGGCAGACAGACAGACAGATTCTCCTGGTTCTATGCTACAAAGGAGACTCAAGAAGACAGTATCTTAATCTTAAATATAAAATTTGCTTTTTTTTTTTTTTGGTTTTTCGAGACAGGGTTTCTCTGTATAGTCCTGGCTGTCCTGGAACTCACCCTGTAGACCAGGCTAGCCTCGAACTCAGAAATCCGCCTGCTTCTGCCTCCCAAGTGCTAGGATTAAAGGCGTGCGCCACCACCGCCCGGCTCTTAAAATTTGCCTTTTAAACACATAAGTTCTTAGTAGAGAGATCAAACCATCAGGAGCTAAAAGGAAAAGATGAAATGATTGTACTTTTTAAATGGACCTATGAGGACATGTAAGCAGTCAGCTGGGCTAATAAAAACCTCCTAAGGTGGCCTTCAACTACAGACTCTTCAAAAGACATTAAAATTAATAACCCTTTGTGCTTCATGGGGTCGTCCTCTTGAAATGTTCAAAGTACTTGGGGGCTTTTCAGGTCAAGGACAAAAGCCAAAGAGAATATTACTAACCTTGAAAGAGCAGAGAGCTGTCACTGAAGCCCCATGAGACAGGTTCCCAACAGTTTGGGGGAAAGGAGCATCAAGAACAGTTCTTGCTGTTTCAGAAAGCCAGAAGTATGCATGTCCTTCTTCCTGTTAGACATCAACTCACTAAAGCATGGTTTTAAAGGTCAAACACTTAGCACTTCCTTTATTCTAGCTTTCTGACAGTGATGTCAGCTGATTATACAGCTGAGGATGAACCGGCACACCTGTCAACACTGGGATTACACATGTGTAGCACCTTATCCCCTTTGTACTAGTTTATTTTTGTCTGTTTGAAACTGGCTACTATGTAGCCCTGGCTGGTTGGCCTGGAATTCACTACATAAGGCTGCCCTCCAACTCAGAGATCCTTCTGGCTCTGCTCCTCACAAGTGCTGGGATAAAGGCCTGTGCTATAAAGCCAGCAGAACAAAAATATCTGTCCTAGAAGTGCTAAAAAGTTTTTGTTTTACTTTCTTGAGGTTTGCCTCACTATTGATTCTCAGAGGGTCTGGTGCTTGCTTTATTGACCAGGTAAAATTTGCAAATTAGCCTCCTCTATCTGCCTACTGGGTGCTGGAATTATGGATATATGCCACAACATATAGTAAAAAGACAAGGCTTGGTTCTCTGTGTAGTCCTGGCTGTCCTGGAACTCACCCTGTAGACCAGGCTGGGCTTGAACTCAGAAATCCACCTGCCTCTGCCTCCCAAGTGTTGGGATTAAAGGCGTGCGCCACCACCGCCCAGCTTTTTCTTTCTTTTCTTTTTTTTTTCAGGCTGGTCTTAAACTCAAGATATTTTCCTGCCTCTGCCTCCCCACTCTGAAGTGAAGGGATTAAAGGCATGCACCATGCCTGCTCAAGTGTTACAATCTCAAATACCTTTGTATCTTTCCTTTGAATATAGAGATTACAACAGTTATAACACTATTCATTTCCATATTTTTTTTATTAATTATTAATTATTTTGGGGTTTTTGACACAGGGTTTCTCTGTATAGTCCTGGCTGTCCTAGAACTTGATTTGTAGACCACTCTGGCTTTGAATTCTTGCACATCAGCCTACCTGTGCCACCTGAGTGCTGGGATAAAGGCATGTACCACCATGCTCTGCTCAATTTATTTTTATGTGCATTGGTGTTTTGCCTGCATGTGTGTCTGTGTGAGGGTGTTGGACGCCCTGGAACTAGAGTTATAGACAGTTGTGAGCTGCCATGTGGGTGCTGGAAATTGAACCTTGGTCCAATGCTCTTAACTGCTGAGCCATCTCTCTGACCGTCATTTCAAATTTTAAATGAGTTTAAGTAGACAAAAAGAAATCAGTTGGAGTACATGGTACAACATTTTAAGATTCTTATGAATTTTAAGAATTCTGAATGTTGAGAGAAGAGTCCTTGAGGCCAGGCTGGGCTACAGTGAGATCCTATTTTCTACATTAACCATAAAAATAAATAAGAAAGAAAAAAAGACCTTGAAATCTACTATCAAGACTCTCAAGAACTCTTAGTTGAAGATGACATTTATCTAACTTCTAATCATCCTGCTTCTACCTCCCAAGTACTAGGATAACGGGTGTTCACCACCAGAAGCTTGAACATTTTTTTCCTGAGATAGGAAAAAAATTTTCCTTGCTATATAGTCCTGGCTGATCTGGTACTACTAGCTATGTAAACTGGCCTTGACCTCACAGTAATCCTCCTCGGTTTCACAAGCACTGACTTTATAGGTCAACTTAGCTTTCTTCTTTGTTTCTTCCTTCCTCTAGGGAAGAAAGGGTAAAGATGAAGAAGCTTGAAACAAGGTCTTGCTGTGTAACCTAGACTGGCTTCTGGTGTTGAAGCTTCCCTAGTGTTATAGGCTCCTTTTTTGTTTTTTGTTTTTTTTTTTGTTTTTGTTTTTCGAGACAGAGTTTCTCTGTATAGCCCTAGCTGTCCTGGAACTCACTCTGTAGACCAGGCTGGCCTTAAACTCAGAAATCCACCTGCCTCTGCCTCCCAAGTGCTGGGACTAAAGGCGTGTGCCACCACTGCCTGGTGGCTCCAACATTATTTTCCCATTGTTTGTTGTTCCATCTGGTCCTCATCCTCCCAAAAGATCCTGCAACATCCTCAGGAGTAAGCCTGAGCATGAAGCACCGAGCAATCTATAAAGGGGACTAAATAGGGTTATTGGCTCCCAGGAAACTAAGTCAACTGGTATGTTTTCTGGCTCTGTACAGCTGCCAAAGTCAACTGTGACCCTAGTGAAGACATTATCAAACCTAGAATGATCCAGGGACAAAATACCCAGCTATCCTCCCCAGGAAGTTTTAGCAATAATGAAAGCGAAACTGGAACCTAGATTGCATTAAATTCTGAAATTCACCAAGTAGGAGGCAATCAGGGAGCTATGTAAGCGCCTTTGTGGGCATATCCCCAGGTGACTGCTTTTCTAGGTTTTGTCCCTATTACTTAACAGGAAGGACAGCAACTATGTCAGCTTCCCTTCTGATCCAGATCTGCAGGACTCCAGTGAGCTCAGTGCAGAAAGTGCACACCTGCATAGGCACAGAAAGCCAGGGAAAAGGAACAAGTGACAGGAAACAATGGCCTAGTGTGTGTGTCTGGGAGCCCAGCGGTTCACAGCAGGTGTTTTCCTGTCCGTAGTTTTGGTGTATCTTTTAAAATAAGCTTGTCATATTTACCATTTGTACATATATGGATGTACACCATAGCACCAACATGTAGTAGAGTCTGGTTTCTTCCTACTATGGGTTTCCAGGATGGAACTCAGATCTCTAGGCTTTGATGGCAAGCATCCTTACCTGCATCATCTCATGATGCAGCAATATTTTTGAGACAGTGTTTCTCACTGAACCCAGAGGTACTGATTTTGCATGTCCAGTGAACTCCAGGAATTCTGTGTCTGCATTATCTGGTGCTGGAATTACAGGCACATGCTGTTGCTCCTCCCTTTCTATGTGGGTGCCAGGGATCCAAACTCAGATAAAGTCTTTGGGTGGCAAGACAACTGAGCCATTTCCCCAGGCCTATCCAAATATTTTTTTTAACATAACAAAGGAAAAAAATTTCAAAATTTGCCTGGAGATAAAGTTCAAGAAACTGTAGCATTCTACCCCCGGAATCAGCAAACTACTGCTTCTAAATCAAATCTAGTTTGCTGTTTTGCAAAGAGTTTACTTGTAACTATGTGTCTACGTGTCTGCTACAGAGGTTAGAGGACCACTTTGTGGAGTCAGTCTTCTCCATCCTGTTCTGCAGGGGTTTGAGGGCTACAGTCTCTACTCATAAGCACCCGCTCTGCCACTGTAACCAAAGGCAGTTATAAACAGGACAGCAAATGGACCCTGCCTGGTGTTCCAATAAAGCTACTAGTGAGCTAACAAGATGATAAGAGAACTTGTTTCAAAACCTTTAAGACTTGAGTTCAATTCCCAAAAGCCAAATAAATGTCAAAGGAGAGGTTAGTTTGGTGGTATACACCTTTAATCCTGGGAGGCTGAGGCTGAAAGACTGAGGCAAGTCTCAGATACAAGTGTAAAGTCCTGCTTCAAAAAGAAAAGGCTAGGGGCTGGAGAGATGGCTCAGTGGTTAAGAGCACTGGCTGCTCTTCCGGAGATCCTGAGTTCAATTCCCAGCAACCACAAGACGGCTCACAACCAACTATAATGGAATCTGAAGCCCTCTGATGTGTCTAAAGACAGCTACAGTGTACTCATATACATTAAAAACAAACAAAAAAACACAGCTGGGAGCCAGGCATGGTGATATATACCTTTAATCCCAAAACGTGGGCAGCAGAGATAGGTAGATCTCTTGGAATTTAAAACCAGGGCTATACAGTGAGACCCTGTCTCAAAAACAAACAAATCCCCCACTCTCTCAAAGAAAAGCTCGGGCTGGAGAGATGGCTCAGTGGTTAAGAGCACTGACTGCACTTCCAGAGGTCCTGAGTTCAAATCCCAGCAACCACATGGTGGCTCACAACCATCTGTAATGAGATCTGATGCCCTCTTCTGGTGTGTCTGAAGACAGCGACAGTGTATTCATATATAATAAATAAATAAATCTTAAAAAAAAAAAAAAAGCTCAACAAATGGAATTTCCAGGGGAAGGGGAGAGGGTAGTACAATGGTAGAGCACTTGTGTAAGTTCCACAAGAGACTTGAATTTTAATCCTTATACTGTGAAAATTTTCTTTTTCTAAAAATTAATACTTGAGACCTAAAGTCTTCAAAGTATGTCAGAAGCATAGCACAACTCACAGAGAAGTGCCAGTAAGTATTTTAAGATGCTGAGAGAAACACAGTGATACTTGATCTGTATTGAGTTAGTAGGCTTGAGGAAGTTCAGTTTTGACATTAGGTCACATTATAAATGCTTGAAAGATGTCATGTTTATAAAGTTGGGTTGTGGAAGTTTGTAATGATAAAATAAATCACTTGGGAGATGGAGGCTGGAGGATCAGGATCAAGACCATTTCCATAGAATGGGCTACATAAGATCTAGTCTGAAAAATACCACGGTCTGGACAGATGGCTCAATGGGTAAAGGCACTTGTCACCAACCCAATGAGTTTAGTCCCTGACACTCACATGGTAGGAGAGAACTGACTCCCACAGCTGTCCTCTAGACCTACACATATAAAGTCATTACATGTATGTGCTCCCAAAAATAAGTACATAATCTTTTAAATATATAATAAAATAGAAGCAAGGGTGGACATAGGATGTGAATATAAGCACAGTACAAAAATGCCATACAGACCTCGGTTATTTCATATGAGTCTATAACTCACAAATACAAATGAAAGTGAGAAATGAGAGTGCAATGTCGACATGACCTCAAGGTCTGAAAAATAGGAGATGTCTAACCGATGAACCCATCTCATTAGACAAGTATGACAGTTATTTAATGCTGAACTAAAAATATTTACTTTTAATTACATTTATTGTTTTTAAAAACAGCCATTAAGTTATTAGGATACAATACTTAAGACTGAATCCAAGCACAGTGACAGAAGTTTGTAATCTCAGCATTTGAGGGCTACATATACACCTCAGTGGTACATTCCCTGCTTAGATCCTAAATTAACAAGAAAACAAGAAAAAAGAACCTGAATTAAAAAACAAAACAAGAGCCAGGCAGTGGTGGCACATGCCTTTAATCCCAGCACTTGGGAGGCAGAGGCAGGTGGATTTCTGAGTTCGAGACGAGCCTGGTCTACAGAGTGAGTTTCAGGACAGCCAGGGCTACACAGAGAAACTCTGTTTCCAAAACAAAACAAAACAAAACAAAACAAACAAACAAGAAAAATATCAAAAAGGTATTTGAGAGCTAAGGAGGAAGATACTGTTCAAAGCCAGCTGATGGCAAGATCAGGCTATGATTTATTAAAATCTCATCTCAAAAGAGTGGATTTGTTATTTCCAAAGTTTTGGGGGGAAGGTGTGCGGGGAGGGGGGGGAAATAGGGATTAAAACTAGGTCCTGGTGCATACTATACAAGTGTTCTACCATTGAGCCCCAGACCCCACTCCCACCCAAGGACATTCTTTCCAGGGCTCCAAATAACAATGTTCAAAGTCCAGAAGAGGAGGGTGAGAAGAAAATGAAGCACCTGTCTCCATGACCAGAAGCCTATTGCTAGAGTTTCAGAAAAACACAAATCAGAGATATACCAAAGGCCTGTTCTTCATAATCTCAAATATCACAGGGATGAACAAGTCAAAAGGCAACCATCAATTTGGGCCCAATCAGAGATGCAGAGTTAGGCCAACAGTCACACTGCGATACACTCTTTATGTTTCTCATCTGTCCTATGAAAAGCAGGTTCACACTGACCATGGTGCCCTAAGGGGGCAATAGTAGTGAGGAATCTCTACAAGTCAAAGGCAGGCTTGGTCTATATAACAAACCACCGACCAGCCAGAGGCACACAGTAAAACCTTCCCTTCTAAAAGGTCTTCAATATGAAACTAGCCAAGTCTTATCTATTAGGCTAAATCAGAAAATGCAGACTACCAAATTAATACATTTGAAGAAAACACCATTGTTCTGGATACTCTACAGAACCATAAAATGAGCTTTAGTATCTACACTTAAAAGTTGAGATTTATCTAATAGAATGTTACCACATTCTATTTGGTAAATGCATGCCTCTACTCCCAGGACCAGTATGAGGCCAGCCTGGGCTATATACCAAGATTTTGTCTTAAAAAGCAGGGATGGCTAAGTATGGCAGCACACACATTTAATCCCCAAATTTGGAAGCAAAGACTTGTATTCTATTTCAGAGAGAGCAGGTTAACCATTTTAAAGCACTGATGCCTCTAACTACAGAGACATCCTTAAAAATAATCTCTCTTTGGGCTAGATGGCTCAGCAGCTACAAGTATGTGCTGCTCTTGCAGAAAGGACCCAGATTCAGTTCCCAGGACCCACAACCATCCGTAACGCCAGTTCTGACCTGATATATACAAACAGGTAAAACAGGTCAAATACAATACAGGTCAAATAAAGTAAGTAAGTCTTCAAAAAAAAAAAAAAAAAAAAAAAGCTGGCCAAGAAGTACAAAGCTCAAGTAGAATTGACACACGCAATCCTCTTGCCTGTGTGTGCAGTGACCTGTTCCAGGAATACTGTCTCACACTCCAGCCTGTTGTTAATAGGGTCTGCAGTCAATGTCAAGAGTCCACCCACAATGTACACAGCACAGTTAAGAGCATCATCCCTCACCCCACATCAGCCTGAAAACTTGCTTTCTTCATCTGCAAAGCAGTGTGAGTTAGATAACACAGTCCATTTCTCAAAGCCAAGACATGATACGAAGCTTCAGCAGGGTTTTGATACCTGTAATCCTAACACTGGAGGATGTCTGCAGGCGTATCAAGAATGTGAAGCCAGCCTGGGCTACACAGTGAGCTTCAGGCCATACTAGACTAGAATGAGTTCCCATATCAACAAACAAAGCAAAACACTTTAAACATACAATTTTTCGGGGGCTGGAGAGATGGCTCAGCGGTTAAGAGCACTGACTGCTCTTCCAGAGGTCCTGAGTTCAAATCCCAGCAACCACATGGTGGCTCACAACCATCCATAATGAGATTGGATGCCCTCTTCTGGTGTGTCCGAAGGCAGTGACAGTGTAACATTGTACTCATAAATAAAATAAATAAATAAATAAATCTTTAAAAAAAAAAAAAAAAAAAAAACATACAATTTTTCAAGCTGGATGTGGTGGCACATTCCTTTATACCCTGTACCTTCTCTGTGAGCTAAAGTCCTGCATAGTGAGTTCAGGACAGCCAAAGCTACATAGTTAGACCTTACCTTAAAAACTCTAAACAAACACATAAGTAATGCAGTTTTCAGTCAAACCTATGAAACTCAATTAACTCAACTAGACTAGAAATGAAAAGAAAAATTTCAGGATTGGTGAGATTGCTCAGTGGTTGAGAATACTATCTGCTCTCCCAGAGTTTTACCAGTCTGTAACTGCAGTTGTAGGGCATCCAATATCCTCTTCTGCCCACTGTGCACATGTGGCACATAGACATATATGCAGGCAAAACACCCATCACACAAAATAAAAATAAACTTAAAAAAAATTCAACTGCATTAGGATCAGAGTCTGGCTCATTGTATGGACTACCACTCTCACATCCAGGCACTTCCTTCCTCTACTGTAGGAGTCCAGCCCAAAGGACAAACAAGGGCCAAGTCACAGGAGCACTGTCTCCTCTCTGCCACTGTGTGCACATAACCTCAGGCTGTGGTTATGAGAACTGGCTACTACCTGTACCCAAGACAGTCTGTTGGGAGGCTCTGAAGAACACGGGAACAGGTAACCTCTGCATCAGCTTCTGTCCTAATGACTTACTCTAACACAGAGAGAGAGGAAAGAAAGAGAGTAAGAGGTAAGAAGACTGAGTGCTGAAGAGGAACAAAGGGACACCTGTAATGAATGCCAGGTCGTGACAAAGTGGGCTTCCACAGATGACTGAGGTAAAGATAATCCTTGTAAAGAACTGGCTTCTACTCTGTCAAACACAGTAAGCAACAAAGAGAAGTAAATCTATTTTTAATAACTCACCCTCTTAGTTATGGCTCGATTCACATCTGTACACTGTGTATGTGTGTGTGTGTCCTACACCAGGGACCATGGCCTGGTGAAGGCTAGCATTCAGCTTTTTCTGATTCTTGCCAAACATAATCAATAGTAAGGAATCTACTATCCACTAAAATAAAAACAGTTTTTGACTGAACATGGTGGCACACACCTTTAATCCCAGCACTCAGGAAGCAGAAGTAGGCAGATCTCTGAGTTTTAGGCCAGCTTGATCTACAAAGTGAATTCCAGGACAGCCAGAGCTACATAGAGACACCTAGTCTCAAAAAAAAAAAGAAAAAAAAAAAAGAAAAAAAAAAACAGAAAGAAAAGAAATACTATGGAAAAACCCCACTTAAGTATATTGCTACATCCCACTCATTACATTCTAATCTGGGTGAACCCATTTTGTTTTAGACAGTGACAAACACCAAGAAAGAAGTTAGGAAAATAGAGGAGAAAAATTAAAGTTAATTCCTATTCAGGTGGTTATTAGTCAAGGTTTAGTAGATAAATCAGAACATTCAGTTATACAGTTTTAAATTTACTCATTGCAAAATAGGTTTTCTCTAAAAAAGAGAAAACCCATATAAAATGCCAAAGTCAGTACTTTAATGGTTTGACATCTACAACATCACAAAGCTGGCGCTGTATCAGCATTCCTACAAAGCTGGAAGAGGTCTGAAAGGGAGACCCTGTAGCAGATCTCGTCTTTCTACATTTTGCACATTATGTACCTCCAAAGCCAAGGCTGTCTTGTCGTAGGCATTAGGGACTCGCTTCTGGATAACCCTGGCATAAATGGGCCCATTCTGGAGGTTAGGGAGCGGAGTGTTGACGCTGGGTTGGGCATAGGGCCCAGGCTCCGGCCCACCCAGTGGCTGTGGGTGGGAACCCTCCTGGTTACCTCCAATCAGAGCCGATACTGAGGCGGAGGCAGGTCTATACTTCTCCACGTAAGGGACAGGAATCATCCCCCTCTTTCCTTCGCTGTCCTCTGCATTCCACCACTGCTCTTCAGGCTTATCCCGGATTCTCAGGATGTCTCCTTTCTTAAAGGGAAGATCTTCTTCATCATTCCCATTAAAGTCAAAGAGGGCCCGCACATACTCTGCCTCCTCCTGCCTGAGAATCACTCCACTACCCTGCCTTGATCTGGAAACTGGTTCTATCAATGTTGTAGTGTCCAAATAGTGTATTTTGTAGAATTCCAGTAAAGCAGGCAATGAATCAAACTCTTGATCTCCTATTCGGAGCCTGGAGGGACTCACTCCTGGAAAAAACAGAGCAGAGTGTCATTTGAAGTAACTGACATTGAAAGACTTTATGCATCTCTTGTACATATTTAGTCATATCCGACCACAAAAAAAAGTACACTGAAAAAACAAAACTTTCTTCACAGTCCAAATGGGTACCCTTCAAAATTCAGCATCCTCGTCTTAGCACTCAACTGGCTCACAGCCACTTGTTACTCCAGTCCAAGGGAACCAATGCCCATTCCTCACCTCCTCTGACCCACATGATGCACAGACATCCATACAGACAAAACACCTTTACACAAAAAATAAAATGAGCACCCTCTAGAAAGCAAGATGCCCATCACCATGGGGAGGAGATATGAAAGGCCATGACAGACCAGGCCACTTTGCTTGCAAAGAGTGCAACACAGGCACTTCTTTACTCTTCTACACTGTGTACTACCCCAGAAATAAAGTAACCAGATACAACCCGATGGCCTCAGAAAACACAGCAAGCTCCCCAACCCCTACCCCCTGGTTATTGTCTGTTATTGTTACTGTCTGTGTAGCCTTGGCTGGTCTGGAACTCACTTTGTAGACCAGGCCCACACAGATCAGAGATCCACCTGTTGCTGCCTCTCAAGTACTGGGATTAAAGGCATGTGGGCCTGGCCTCAAGCTCTCCTTTTCTCTAGGTCCCTCCTGCTGCAGCAAGAGATAAGAAAAACCTGAAAGATACTCTAAGGACATAGATTACCACCACTAAAATGTACAACTCAGAAGATGCCATCAGATTCCATGATTTGAATTAGACGGCTTTGTGTGCTGTCATGTGGGTGCAAGGAACTGAACCCATGTCCTCTGCAGGAACAGCAAGCGCTCCTGCACAGTCATTTCCAAAAACCCAAAGATGTAATTACTGTTATGAATGTGTGTCTACGTGGGGGCATGTGCATGTGCATGCAGGTGCCCACAGAGTTCAGAGTTGCAGGATTATAAACCTAGGGTCACCACTGCTGGCTACATTTTTTTTTAAATTGTTATGTGTGCATGATGTATGCATGTAACTGGGGTCAACTTGGCAGAGTCAGCTCTTGCTTTCACATTTTATGTGAGCACCAGAGGTCAAACTCAAGTTGCCAGGCTTGTGGGGCAAGCACTTTGCCCACTGAACCAACCCATCAGCCCAATGGCTGTTTTGTTTTTATTTTTTAAAAATCTTATTTATATTGCTGTTCTGTCTCTATGTATGTCTGTGTGAGGATGCTGTATCCCCTAGCATTGGAAATTATAGTTGTGAACTGCCCTATGAGTACTGGGAATTGAACCTAGGTCCTTTGGAAGAACACCCAGAGCTCTTAACCATGGAGCCATCTCTCCAGCCCTGCAATGGCTGTTTTCTGAAAAGTGGTTTGTAGTGTAGCCAGAGAAGGCTTCAGTCTGATATTCCACTTTGGCCTCCCAGCTACTGGGATTTTTAGTGTACATCACAGTATTTGGGATAAGACTTTTAAAAAAAAGATTTATTTTTATGTATGGGTACACTATTGCTCTCTTCAGACACACCAGAATTGGGCATCAGACTCATTATAAATGGTTGTGAGCCACCAAGTGGTTGCTGGGAATTGAACTCAGGACCTCTGGAAGAGCAGTTAGTGCTCTTAACCACTGAGCCATCTCTCCAGCCCAGGGTGAGAATTCTAACACCAATGCCACCCAATACAGCTTTTCACAAAGAACTGTTCCTATTCCAGTCTGTCCCCACTAATCTAATTCATGATGTTCCAGATGAAGACAGCAACTGTGAAAGTCAGTGTGAGCTAAGTAATCTGGTCAGCACTGCCTGCTCAAGAAAGCTCCAAAGGCAATGTACAGACACACTGCAACGGCAAAGCATCTGCTGCTAAAAAATGGCCCTACATTATGGAGGGCCTTGCTAAGATTTAGCCATCCACAGACCAAGGTGCACTTGCCAAAATGGCTTCTACCTGTTGCCCAGCTGAACCTGTGGCTGACAAAGTGTGCATAAAGTGTCACTTTTCTTGTTGGGGAGCACACACTCCTGTTTTGTTGAGACAGCCTTACTATGTAGTCCAGGCTGGCCTTAAATTCACATGGAATCTTCTGCCTCGGTTTCCTGAGTACTGGATTAGAAACATGAGCTGTCTTCAGATTAACTTTTTTTTTTTTTACATTTTTTTAATTTTTATTTTATTTATTATATGTAAGTACACTGTAGCTGTCTTCAGACACCCCACAAGAGGGCATCAGATATCATTACAGATGGTTGTTAGCCACCATGTGGTTGCTGGGATTTGAACTCATGACCTCTGGAAGAGCAGTCAGTGCTCTTAACCACTGAGCCATCTCACCAGCCCCCAGATTAACTTTTAAAATACTGTTTTGAGACAGGGTCTATGTAGCCTTGACTGGCCTGAAACTTACTATGTGATCAGGGTAACTTCAATGTCATAGAGATCCAATTGTTCCTGCCACCCAGGTACTGGGACTGAAGGCATGTGCCAAGCCTACCCTATTTACTATATTTATTATTATTTATGTCTGTGGAGGTCAGAGGACACCTCACAGAAGTTGATTTTTCCCTTCTACCTCACTGAGGCAAAGTCTCTTATTTTTGCTGTGCCTCATGCCCCAGGCTATCTGGCTCCTGAGTCCCAGGAGCCTCTCTATCTCTACCTTAAGGTCACTTAAGCACACTAGGATTGCAGGCATGAGCTGTCACGTCTGGCTTTGTTACATGGGTTTCAGAGATTTAACTCAGGTCACCAGGCTTGCCTGGCAAGCTCTTACCCACTGAGCTACCTCACTGGCCCTACATATTATTAACTGTTTTCTGAAATTAAATGTATGTGGATCTGTGTTTCTGTTTGTGTTAATAAGAGGGCAATTTTAAGAAGTGGAGTCTCTTCTCCCACAGTGTAGGTCCCAGGGATCAAACTCAGGTCATCAGGCTTGGTGGCAAAAGCTTTTATTTACCTGCTGAGTCATCTATCAGCCCCACATATGATTGCTTTTTAAGACTATTTACGCCGGGCGGTAGTGGCGCACACCTTTAATCCCAGCACTTGGGAGGCAGAGGCAGGCGGATTTCTGAGTTTGAGAGTTCGAGGCTAGCCTGGTCTACAGAGTGAGTTCCAGGACAGCCAGGGCTACACAGAGAAACTCTGTCTCGAAAAACCAAAAAAAAAAAAAAAAAGAAAAAAAAAGACTATTTATTTACTTATTTATTATTTATTTGTGTGGGGAGGAGGTAGAGGTGTCAGTAATGGTATGCACTGTGTTTGTGAGTTAAATGAGAGGAGAGTGCACAGCATTTAGCCTAGTATGTGGCTTGTTATAACCACCTCAGCATAGATTCAAGAAAACAGAGGGACCGATAACTCAAAGCCTGGGGGTGCAGAGGTCCTGAGGCTGGGGCTCATTGTGAGTGAGAGGTCAAAAGTGGTCAGATCCCCTCCTGCTGGAATTACGGGTGGTCGTAAGCCCTCTGCTGTGGCTGCTGAGAACAGAACTCAGGTCCTCTAGAAGAGCAGGAAAGAATCTCATCTGCAGAGGCATGTCTCTGACCCCTACGTTGACTATTCTTAATCAACATAAATGTCTAACTTTGAAATTAGAAGTGGTAAAATGAAATTCTACACCCAGCTTTTAGCAACTTACAAAGAAAATGTGAACACTGTGGTGAGCAAGAAACAAAGCAGCATGTCTTAGACATCTTTCCACATGGCTTTTATTGCAATGGGAGATGTGTTCCTATAAAAACTAACAGCAGCAACAAAGCAAAACCAGTAACAGCAAACTGCCGAGATATAGCAAATCACAAGGAGATAGTTCTGACGAGGCATGAGCATTTCCAAAGTGCCTGTGCTCTAAGAAGGAAGGCAACTTCTCCCTACCACCCCCCCACACACACCCTCACCCACTGCTGGGATGTGCTTCTGAGAGGCAGGGAGGGCAGGGCCTGGAAGACCCAAACATACTACTAAGGCAAACACCTTTGAAAGGTGAGTACAACAAAAATTTTTATTTTTATTTATTTATTGATTTTTTTTGAGACCAATTTTCTTTTTTTTTCATTCATGCCAGTTTTATTTAACAGGTTGGAGAGGATGGTAGAAGGTAATAAAGGAATAATACCTTTCAGAATCTATGTATTAAAACTTGTTTCACTTACTGTAGTTTGTTACACTCTACTTGGTTGATGTCCCTACAGTCCTGCTCTGAGGTACAGGGAGGAGTGGATCTGGGGGAAGAGATTGAGGAGAGGGGAAATGCAGTCCAGATCTAATGTATGAGAGAATAAATAAAAAAAATAATAAACTAATATTTTTGAAAGCTGTTCCTTCATGTAATGCTACCACCCTGCCCTTTTCTCTGTGTAACACTGGCTGTCCTGGAACTCACTCTGTAGACCAAGCTAGCCTCGAACTCAGAAATCCATCTGCTTCCCTAGTGCTGGGATTAAAGGTGTGTGCCACCACCACCACCCAACATAACAAAAAAAATTTTTTGTTTTTGTTTTTGTTTTTTCAAGCCAGGGTTCCTCTTGTAGCCCTGGCTGTCCTGGAACTCATTCTGTAGACCAGGCTGGCCTCAAACTCAGAAATCCACCTACCTCTGCCTCCCAAGTGCTGGGATCAAAGGTATGCGCCACCACCGCCCGGCAACAAAAATTTTAAGACAGTTTCAAAAGCTGCTCTAGCACACAAGACAGACATGGACAGGAAAGACAGCTCAGCAGATAAGCATGCTTGATGCTGTTGCAGAGGATTGGGTTCCCAGCAACTGTAATTTTGGTTTCAGGAGACCCAACAGCCTCTTCTGGCCTCCAAGAGCACCAGGCACAAAAGTAGTGCATATACATACATATATAGGCAAAGCATATAAATATTTTGTTTGTTTGTTTGCTTTTGTTATTTCAAGACAGGGTTTTTTTTTTTGTGTAGGTCCAGCAGTCCTGGACTCACTCTGCAAAGCAGGCTGACCTTAAACACGGAGATCCTCCTGCCTCTGCCTCCCCAATGCTGGGATTAAAGGCATGGGTCACCACGCCTGGCAAAAATCATATGTTTTTTTAAACCAAAGGTAAGTTGTGTCTTGTTCCAGTGCTGCTAATGCTGCAAGGTATAAACCAGGCTCACTGGCCTTTCCTTTTGCCTTGGCAATTCCAACTATCAAAACACAAGCAAAGCAGCAAACAAAACCTCTGATACACTTTCCCTGTAAATCATTCTTAGTTGGTGCTAACATTACAATAAAGGAGGAATGCCTGGTCTGATGACTGTGGGCAGTCAGATATATGGGGCAGGAAAACCTCACTGATTCAAACTCCAGAAGGCACGGGAAAAGAATGTCCATAAGTCACAGATAAGACCAGATCTCACCACAGCTATGCATTTGGGTTCCTTTCCCCTCTCCTAACCACAAACAGCCAAAGGCAGGAAGCAGAAGGAAGGGAAAGGAAGGAGATACTTGGTCAGTCTAGAGGACAGAACTAACTACAAAATTCACAGCTGTCTGGAACTGGGAAAGTCTCACTTCCTCTACATCAAACCTGGGAGAGATTTTGAATGTGCAGCTTGAGTCCTGTGACTGAACCCAGGCCCTCACACATGCCAGGCAAGTTTCATTTTGAGACAGATTCTTATTAAACTGCCCAGACTAGCCTTGAATTTAACTCTGTAGCCTAGACAAGTGATCCTCAATGTGTGATCCTCCTGCCTTAGCCTATCAATGAGCTTGAATTATATATATGTTTATATCACTAGGCCCAGTTTGAATGTCCAGTTATGAATTAACATATCAAAAAATAAATATTAGCCAGGTGTGGTGGTAAATGCCTATAATTACAAAACTTAGGAAGCAGAAACAGAACAAACGTGCTTATTTCCTGGTCACCCTGGTCTACAAACTAAGTTCCAGACCAGCCAAAACTATATAATGAAACCAAAAACTAAATAATTAAGTAAAAGCATAAATAAATAAGTAGATAATTGGGATTAGTTTAAGTAGGTAGTAGGTACTTCTCTACTATTTGCAAAACCAATGACTTTTAAGCTGTTCAGGCCTCAGGCAACATCAGTTTTTACAGTATCATTCCCCAAAGAATTCATAACACCTGAGGGCCCTGTGCTAAAACAGGCCTGGTTACTTCTGGCAAAATCATCAGCACCGGCTGCTCACCATCACCTCTTCCAAAATCTCACCAGCACTTCCTCTGCCCCTCATTACCAATCCTTTCTTCCTCCTCCATTACCTACGGCATTTACAGAAGCTGCATAAATAGATAAATACCCACTACCTGTCCAATACAAAGGAGTAAAGGTTGTGCCCTTCCATCCAAGAAGGGATTCGAAGACTAAGGAAGCCTGGCTGGTAATGTGTGCCTATACACCCCAGTACAAGGATCTGAATTTACATTTCAGCATCCGCAATGAAAAGCCAAGTTTGGTGACATGCTCCCGTAAACTTAACACTGGGAGGCTAACACTGAAGGATCCCAGGGGGCTAATGGCCAGCCAGTCTAGTCATTTGATAAGATCCAGGTATGGTAACAGATCATTTCTCAGAAAAATAAATGGCAAGCAATAGAGGAAGGTGCCTAACCTAACCTCACCTCTAGCCTTCACATCCAGGGATACACAAATACATACACACTGCAGACCTAACTCCCAAAAAATTTTCAATTGACCCAAAAATCTTCAAACTATACTTTTTGCCAAAGATACTACAGTATCTCAGTAATCCTAGAAAGCACTGTAGTCTGACAAACTCAGAATTCTCTCCAGGAAATTTGCAATTCACGGGAGTGTAGTAAAGCCGTGGCAAGTCCTATAGTTAATAAACCTATTTGACCTTAACATGGGACTGTTTTATTTTCCAAAAAGCTTCTCAGTAACTACTAAAGAACTTCTCTGGAGAGCAGCTGGGAGATGGCTCAGCAGTTAAAAACACATGCTGCTTTTGCAGAGGACCTGGGTTCAGTTCTCAGCACTCACAAATAGTAGTACACAACCAATCCAATTCCAGAGAGTCTAATGCCCTCTTCTGGTCTCAATAGGCACTGCATGTACATTATACATTTATACACTTGTAGGCAAAATAACCATATACATAAAATTAAAGAAAATCTTTTTAAAAAGAAAAATCAAGAAAGAACTTCCCTGGAACCATTACATTAGAGGGATACCCTGCTCATCCATCTCCAAAATGAGGTAAGATGGTCATACCCAGGACCTCATGCATGTTAAGCCAACACTGTATCAGTAACCTACATCCCCAGCCCAAGGAAAGGTCGGAGGCTCCCTCACCCACCTACCACGCAACAGGCGGAAAACTTCAGTTGCCCAGTAATAGTAATGGAAACACTGTAGACCCAAGGTTCTCAACCTCAAGCCCTCTACCCCTTTCTACCTAGCATTACTCCCAAAGAGGTCATGTGTTTACCAACCATACTGTGCATGCCAGAGAACCTTTCACAGCTGAGATGTTTTCCATCTCACTGGAATTATCTTCTAATATCATTATAGTCTTAAGATTAAATTTATAATCCGGGCCTTTATGCAATATGCTTGCCACATTCAAGTGTCTTACATATCGCATATGAATCCATTTACTCATTACAATAGCCCACCCAATGAAGTATTGCTATTTTCTGACTTTCACAAATGAAGAAATTGTAGCAAAGAAAAGTTTAAAAACCAAAAGTTGCCCAAAGTTATACAAGTAAGAAGTAGCAGGTGGGGCTATAGAGATGGGTCAGCAGTCAGGAGCAGTGGCTGTAACTCCAGTACCAAGGATCCAACACCCTGACACAAACAAACATGCAGGCAAACCACCAATGCAAATAACAAAAATAATTTCCCACATCTTTAATCCTAGCACTCTGGAGGCAGAGACAGGTGGTTCTGTTTGAGGCCAGCCTGAGCTACATGAGTTCTAGGACACCCAGAACTATAGTGAGACCCTGTCTCTAAATTATATATGTGTATTCTCTCTTCTCCCCTCCCCCCCTCTCCTCCACTCCCTCCTCCTTTCCTTTCCTCCTTCCTTCTCTCCCCATTCAAGTTTGGGTTTTGGCCTCCAATTCTCTGCCCAGCCAGGGATGATCTTGCTTTGTCTCCACCTCCTAAATGCTGAGATTACAGGCCTGTGTCACTAAACCTAATCTGTGTGACCTGGGGATTGAAACCAGGGCCTTCATTCTTGCTAGAATGAAAATTCTATCTATTGATAGAAGCTGGGCAGACCGTCACTTTGTCATTCAATTAAGAGGATTCTATCATTCAAAGGTCTAGTCCTCTATTAGTTCAAGTAGAAGAAACAAGTGGATCAATTGTTCCAAGTCTTTCCAAGAGGCTCACTTTGAAACCCAACCTTACAGAACAGGACCAGTACACTCGAACAAACTTCCCCCCTATAGATCTGGGGCACAGTAAAGATGCCCCCAGGCTAACACAGCATAGGAGATCTGTGGGAGCTAAACATGATAGGTTCAAATAGGGTCATTGAGCTGGGCCTAACGGCTCATGCCTGTAATCCCAACAGGAAGGCAAAGGCAGAATGATCTTCACAAGTCAGAAATTAGCCTGGTCTACACAGTGAGTCTCATGTTAGGGCTACAAAAAAAATCCCCTATCACAAATAAAAAAGGTTACTGGGATAAGGTGACAATCCCTGGCCTATCTTACCCACATGCCTCTTACAGTGTGTGCGCACAAGTGTAATGAGTTCTAGGCCAGCCAGAACTATAGCTGTGCATGGATGATGTGGGCATGTGGAGGTCAGGACAACCCTCAGCCTCAGGTGTTTCTTCTCTTATACTACCCTGGGATCCAAGGATCAAACTCAGATTCTCAAGTTTGCAAGGCATGTGCTTTTACCTATTGAGCCATGCTGGTGGCTCTTATAGCACTTGGGAGGTAGAAGTAAAAGACTTTTTCTGAGTTCAATGCCAGCCTAGTTTATAGAGTTACAGGGCAGCTAGGGTTGCAGAGTGAGACCCTGTCTCAAAACGAAAGAATGGAGTTCCTATGTGCACTGCAGAGACCCCAGAGCAAACAAAGACTTTCAAACTATACAGACGGTCAGTCTCAGTCACACACTCAATGTTACAAGTTACTGGATTTCTAGTTCCTCTCCCCCCACCCCATGAAAATATCTTAATAAATGGAGATTGCAGTATTTCACTCATTGGATTGTTTTACTGATGGTGAATTATATAAGGCACACAACATATTTAGCAAAGCATCTAGCACACAATAACCAATCACTAAGTGTTAACTATTAAAATTATATATGCCTCTCTAAAACTCAAGTAACTCCTGTGTGGCTTCAAAAGAAAACCAGCTTAATGGGGAGAAGAACAGCGATTAAGTAACCATCATAAAGACAGCAAGTGAACTGATTGTCCTACAGAGAAAATGGGGAACATGACAGAACAAATTGCCACGAAGCCAATGAATGAACTTTCCACATCTATCCCACAAACTGGCAATCTTCTCCTCTCCGAGGCCAACCACCTATTTTGAAAAGGTGGAGCTACTGAGATATAAAACCACACTGCCCAGGTACAGAGAAATATCAAACTAACAAGCTGCCTGATGCTATTCCCACATTTTCTAAAAAACACACACAGAGAAAGCTGAGGACTGAATCCCTCACCCCCAACTACTGGAAATTAAACCTAGCCTGCCCAAATGCCAGGCAAATAAACTACCACTGAACTATATCCCCAGTCACACCCCACTAACGTAACTTTTTATTTGGAGGCAGAGTCTTGCTAAGTTTCGCAGGATGGCCTGGAACTTGTAAAATCTTCTTGCCTCAGCCTCCTAGGTGCTGGGATTAGAAGCATGAACTATGAAATCTGATGAGAATTGAATTTCAATGATAACATTTCATCTTACTACTGCCCTTACACAAAACAACAGAATATTTTACAGATAGTACAAAAATAGAATTTACTTTGTTTAGGGCAATTGTGTTGCATTAATATTCCTATCTGATTTTATATTATTAGACCAACAAGACATAAAGTTCTAAATTTGTTAACTAAAAAAGACCTCAATATTCAAAATTTCCCTTTATGTGCTAACACAAAGAACCACCTCCTCATTTCTGGCCAAAGGGAGTAAGTCTAAATTAGAGCTATCCTAAAAAGGCAGGTCTGCTACAAGGATAACCAGGGAGTCTCCATTCATGAGACTAGCTCAGCTCCTGGAGGAAAAAGTTTGCACTTCAAACATCTAGAAAGCAAGAAGCTGGTGCTGTTACACACAGAGACAACAGTAATCTCAGAATCACTGTGCATTTCACATACTTCAAGGACTAAGTGCATGAATTTCCTTAACACTGCCAAGACAACTGCAATAATGCAGCTAAGACAGTTATAACTCAGTGGTCCTTGACGAGGAAAACACGGTGGGATAATTATTCTTGGTGTATCTGCCAGCCAGGTCTGTTCTCATATCCTGGAGAGTTTGACCATAGCACCAACTTAGAAAGAAAAAACCCAGAAATTCCTGTCTGACACTGTTTAAGCCCAGAGAAAATGAAACTCCATTCACTTCCAAAGTTGTTCTAACTGGCTTATGCCTGGTTTATTTTCTAAAGAGGAAAAAAAAATCTTTCTCCACTAATCACTTTGAAACTAGAAACTCTAGTTGCAGCGGGCAGTCTTTTGGACACTTAAAACCTCTTGGACACAACTTGCCAGCTAGGCTTCAATTACGCTGGGCTGGTCACAGAAAGCTTTTTTCTATTACCAAGTCACTTAGTTCACCACCTTCCACAAGGGAAGAGCACGGTAAAAAGATTTTTGGAAAAATGCCCAAGAAAGGAAAAAGCTGACCGGCTTCCTGAGGGTGTCTCCATCTCTCCCAGCCAGCCAGTACGTGGTGACTTCCTACCGAAGGCCACCAGGGGAGTATGGCAAAACCCAGCTCTAGCACTGCAGGAAACGTTTCAAGCCTAAAAGCCACTTGTAGGATTAGCAGATCCATTCTGGGCACCTCTGCCAAATGATGTCCCCGTAACATTCCCATTAACTCTTTGTCCCCAAATTGCCTGGCCCTGCCCTGCCCTTGGGCCTGACCCTGGCGCCCAGCCCCACCCCGGGGCCGCAGCAGTTCCCCTTCCCCGGCTCCCAAGGCACACCCAGAGGCCTCGGTGAGCAGCTCCTCCTCCCCCACAATCCCGCCCGTCGGTGGAACCAGCCTGGTCAGAAGGCAGCTCCCCCGCCAGGTTCACTCCAGCCCTCTCTGCCCACGTCCCTCCTGCAGCAGACCAGGGTTCTAGGGCCCTCACCCCCGCCCGGGCCTCCCGCCCGTCTGTCCCTCACCCGGCGGAGGCTGAGCGGGCGACGGAGGCACTGGAGGGCGCGGGCCGCTGCTGTTGATGATGTAGTGGGAGACACGCGAGTTTTCGGAGACGCTGAGCACATAGTCCCCGGGGCTGGTGCTCGAGTCCCGCACCAGGAACACCCCGTGCCGCTGGCCCTGCAATAGCGCCACCGCCTCCTGCCGGCTCAAGCGGCCCCAGTACCAGCTACTCCGCTCCTCCGAGTCGAAGTTGCCCGCCATGGCCGCCTCCGCGCCTTCACGCTGGGCCGTCGCCGGCACGCGCGCCCCTCCAGCCCTGGCGCCCGCCGCCCAGCGGACCGGCTCCGGTGTCAGCCTCCCAGCAGCGCCCGAAATGGCGGCGGCGGCCGCGGGCCTTCCCCACCGGAAATGACGCGCTCTCTACCCGAGGGAGGCTGCCGGGAAGGGGACCGCCGCCCGCCATTGGGAGAAGGGAAACGGAGTCCTTGGGGCCCTCAGTGCGCATGCGGCCTCATGGGCGTCGCCGCCCGTCCAGACCCCAACAGCCGAGGGTGGGGAGGCGGAGTCCAGGTCTAAGGGGCGGAGCCTCAATCTGCAAACTGACTGATCCCGAGTTTGACAGATTGGTAGGGGCGGTCTTTCTCCCAGGACCTACAGGTACCAACTCCAATAAAAGGACTTAAGTAAAAAAGATGATGTGGCCCCAGGATGATAGTCGCCCTCAAAGCTCCCTGACAAGCTGGTCTTTCCCGGTGTTTCTTTCGGTTTCCCCGGAGGTCAGCTGAACTTGTTATCTAGGAGCAGCCATAGATTGCCTTGCAGGTGCAGTGCTGACCCAGACTGGCCTTGAGTCACAGAATTCACAGACCTGTGGGAGGGACCAGCAAACAATTAATGTCTGCTGTGATGGGAAAAAGGGACACAGGGAAATCAACTAAGTAGTCCTAGAGGGATCCAAGGGCTGGGTAAAGTGACTCATGACAGTAATCCTAACCCTTAGGAAGTTGAGACAGGAGGATCACTGTGAGTCTGAGGCCCTATATTATTAAAACCAAAACAAATAAGAAAAAGGGGTCCACAGATGAGATGGCGTAGATTGAATGGTTGGGTGTTGAATGGAAGTGAGGAAAGGTACTTATAGCAAAGAAAACAAAATACCTACCCAGGCCAAAAAAAAATGGAGTTCTCCCTGTTGAGGCTCCCATGTCAACCAACCAGATTCTTTTAAACTCTCAGTTGTAGCCAGAGGTATCTCCTACTTTCACTTCCTTCATGATCATCATCATCTCTCTCAAAAAAATTTTGTTTTTTTTTTTTTTTGGTGGGGGGGGGGGGTTGAGACAGGGTTTCTCTTTATAGGCCAGGCTGTCCTGGAACTCACTCTGTAGACCAGGCTGGCCTCGAACTCAGAAATCCGCCTGCCTCTGCCTCCCAAGTGCTGGGATTAAAGGCGTGCGCCACCACTGCCTAGCTACTACTACTCCTCTGTTTGTATATAGTGAGACCATGTCTCAAAACAAAACTAAAGGAGAGCTGGCTCAGGGGTTAAGAGCACTGACTGCTGTTCTAAAGGTCTTGTGTTCAATTCCCAGCAACCACATGGTGGCTCACAACCATTTGTAATGAGATCTGATGCCCTCTTCTGGTATATCTGAAGACAGCTCAAATAAATAAATAAAAATAAAAATCTTTTTTAAAAAATGTTTAAAAAAAAACAAAAAACCAAAACAAACAAAAAAAACCCCTAAAGTTATCCTTGGCCTAGTCAATAGCTCAGGCCTTCTAGAGCTTTCACCCATAGCCTGGACCGGCTCTGGGAGAGACAGCAGGGAAAAGGGCACCTTCCCTGTTATCTATCAGTGACTCACCTTGATCTAGCTTAGTCACCAGGAGCCAGCAGCAGGGGCCATTCACTGTAAATTCTGGCCCTTTGGGGAAAATGACTATCCTTTCTCCCTGTTCAGGACAGCTGAGCTTCAAGGCAAGACCTTACCCAGAAACTCTTTGGGAAACTCCAAACCCAGTTCCTAGGATAAGTGAAAAGGAAAGAGATTTGTTTGTTTGTTTAGACAAGGTCCCACTATGCAGCTCTGGATGGCTTAGATCTTGCTGTGTATGTCAGCCTGGCCTTAAACTGGCAGAGACCTGCCTGCCTTTGCCATTCCAGGAAGGAATATTTATTCATTTACTATCGTATAATCTTATGTATCTCAGGCTGGCCTCCAATTCACTACGTAGCTGTGGACAACCATGAGCTTCTGATCCTCCGACTTCCACTTGCAGAGTGCGGGGATTGCAGGTGTGCACCCCTATGCCAGGATCTTCTTTGTTTTACATATTCTTTTATATTTTTTTACATTTATTTACTTATGTTATTTGCTTGTGTGTGGCCTGGATGTGAAGGTCAGAGGACAGTTTGAGGGAATTGGTTCTTTCCTTCTGCCATGTAGGTACTGGAGTTCAAAACTCTGGACCTCAGGCTTGGCAACAAATTTCTTTACCTGCTGAACCATCTCACCAGCCTTCCCCCTCCTCGTTATTTATTTTACTTTTATTCTTATTTTTAGACGGAGGCTCACCTGTTTTGGCCTGGAATTCACTATATAGACCAGATTGGCTACCCTCAAAGTCATGGAGATCCACCTGCTTCTGCCTCTCAAGTAGAATTAATCGTCTTAAAGGTGTGTACCACCACACCTGGCCTTCATTCTTCTTTTTTTTTTTTTCGAGACAGGGTTTCTCTGTGTAGCTCTGGCTGTCCTGGAACTCACTCTGTAGACCAGGCTGGCCTCGAACTCAGAAATCTGCCTGCCTCTGCCTCCCAAGTGCTGGGATCAAAGGTGTGCGCCACCACCGCCCGGCTCATTCTTCTTTTAAAATACTCATTTCAGGGGCTGGAGAGATAGATGGTCCAACAGTTAAGAACAGTTGCTGCTCTTGTAGAGGAGCCAGATTTGATTCTAAGCACCCACACGACGACAACTCATAGCCATCTGTACCTCCATTTCCAGGGTGTTTAGCACCCTCCTCTAGACTCCCACAGGTACAAAGACATTCATGCAGGCAGAGCACAAATATATATTGCATAAAATTTAAAAATAAATTTCTAGACAGGGTTTCTCTGTGCAACCCTGGACCTCACTCTGTAAACCAAACTGGCCTCAAAATCAAAGATCTGCCTGCCTCTGCCTCCCCAGTGCTAGATTGAAGCATATTCCATCATCACCACCCTGTGGAATTAAATATTTTTAATTGACAAAAACAATTAAACTTTCTCCTAAACCAAGTGTGTCTGTACATCTCTGTATCCTTGGCACTCATAGAACAGATGCAGGAGAATCATAGCAAGTTTGAGGACAGTCTGGTCAACATAGTGAGTTCCAAGCTAGCCAGGCCTAACTAGTAAGATTCTGTCTGTAAAACAAACATTAAGCTGGGCGGTGGTGGCGCACGCCTTTAATCCCAGCACTTGGGAGGCAGAGATAGGCGGATTTCTGAGTTCGAGGCCAGCCTGGTCTACAGAGTGAGTTCCAGGACAGCCAGGGCTACACAGAGAAACTCTTGTCTTGAAAAACAAAAACAAAAACAAAACAAAAAAACCATTAAAAAAATTATTACTGGACTGCAGAGATGGCTTAGCATTTAAGAGCAGTTACTCTTACAGAAAATCTGTGTTTTCCATTCCCAACACCCACATAGCAGCTCACAACCATCCAACCATCAGGAACTACTACAGTTCCTGGTGATCCAATGTCCTCTTCTGACCTCTGCAGGCATCAAGCTTACATGTGGTATGCATACACACTTGATGACAAATGCTCAAACACCAGTTGGCGAGATGGCTCAGTGGTTAAGAGCACAGACGGACTGCTCTTCCAGAGGTCCTGAGTTCAATCACCAGCAACCACATGGTGGCTCACAACCATCTATAATGGGATCTGATGCCCTCTTCTGGTGTCTCTGAAGAGAGCAATGGTGTATTCATATAATAAATCTTTAAACAAAAACAAAAACGCTCAAACACATATATTAACTGAGTTGCAAAATAATCATTCAAACTCGATCAGTGGAGGAGACCTGGCTGCTCACATGTGACCTTCCTTGATCCAAAGAATCTGTAACTCCAACAAGGAGTTCTCCAGCAAGGAGAATTTAGCACTCTCACTTGACTGTCTTTCCTCCTGTTCTTTTGTTCCTAAGGAGCCAAAGGATTGCAGTTACAATGGTAGGTTTTGCTCCTTGATAAGCCTGACACATTCCCCACAAAGGAACCGACCTCCTCAGGAAGGACTCCTGGTGTGAGTTGGGACAGGGAATGGTCAGCCTGGAAGGGTGAGAAGGAGGCAGCTCATTGAGAGGCACAGGTGTTTGCAAAGGAGGAGAGAAACGGAATCCAAGAGCAAAGTGCACTCAAGCCTTAGAGTCTCTGCCAAAAGAAAGCCAGCCCTTTTTGTAGTGCCAGAGAAGCAAGAGGGAGACAGGACAGTCTGCTTACCTGTGTGTTCTGTGTTTCCTAAAGTCACCAGGGCTGCCTCATAAGCTACATAATGCCCAACTAGAAATGCTCTGCCAATTGCAGTGCTAATTAAAGGGGTTTGGGTAATAGAGAGCAAGTGGAACCAAGACAGGACAACAGATAGTTATGGCTAAAAATAAAGTATTAACTCTCAGGGTCAGGAGAAAATGTGTGTATACTTTCAAATTCAAGTTCTTACTGGGCGGGGCTGGAGAGATGACTCAGCGGTTAAAAGCACTGACTGCTCTTCCAGAGGTCCAGAGTTCAATTCCCAGCAACCACATGGTGGCTCACAGCCATCTGTAATGAGATCTAATGGTGTGCCAGCAACAGCGTACTCATGTAAATAAATAAATAAATACATAAATAAATCTTAAAAAAAATAAAGCACTCTAAAGTAAGCTGTGCATAGTGGCTTTAATCCCAGTACTCAGGAGACAGAGGCAAGTAGATCTTTGTAAGTTTGAGGCCAGCCTGGACTGTACATTGTGTTTCAGGACAGCCAGGGCTATGTAGAACTTCTGAACCAGGAAAAAGTTTGATGTCCCATCCACCAAGTTGGTCTTCATGTTTTACAATGATTTCTCTTTAATTACCTTCTCTCTCCTTTCTGTTTTTTGTCCCCGGGTCTGGGGATCAAACCCAGGGCTTTGTGCATGCTGGGTAGTTTTTTACATCCAAGTTACATCTCAAGACCACCCTTCTCTTTTTTCAGACGAGGTCTCACTATGTAGCCTGGGTTTGACCTTAAATTGGAGATCCTCTGCCTCATCTTCCTGCGTGCTGGGATTGCAGGTATGAGCTACCATACTCCACACTCCCCTTAAAAGTAAAAAAATAAACACGGGGGCAGAGAGATTACTCAGTGGTTAAGAGCACTTGTTGCTCAGACAACGGACCAAGGTTCGATTCCCAGCACCTACAAGATGGTTCACAACCATCCATAACTCCAGCTCCATGAGATCCAATTCCCTCTTAGGATCTCTGCAAGCACCAAGCACCTCCTTAGTACACAAATAAACATACTTGCAGCCAGGCAGTAGTGGCACACACCTTTAATTTCAGCACTTGGGGGGCAGAGGCAGGTGGATTTCTGAGTTCAAGGCCAGCCTGGTCTACAGAGTGAGTTCCAGGACAGCCAGGGCTACACAGAGAAACCCTGTCTCGAAAAACAAAAAAAAACAAACAAAAACAAAAACAAAAAAAAGATTTTTATTTTATGTGTATCAGTGTTTTGCCCGTCTGTATGTATATGCACCTGGTGCGTATTTTGTGTCTGTAGAGGGAGTTACAGAATATTGTGAGCCTTCACGCTGGTGCTTGTAACTACTGAACCATCCATCTTTCCAGACGTTATCTTTATAATTTTTAATTATGTGTATGTGTGTGTGAGTATGCATACATGTTCAATGTGTTAGATATCAAGGCGCTAGCATTACAGACTGCTGTGACAAGCTGTTGTGAGCTGTCTGATATGGGATGCTGGGAACTGAGATGGTGTCTGATCTCAACTGCTAAACAATCTCTCCTGCCCCACGGAACACTGTTTGTTTGTTTGTTTGTTTGTGAGACAAGTTCTCTCTACATACACCGAGCTTGGCTGTCCTGGAACTCATTATGTAGATCAGGCTGGCCTTAAATTCACAGAGATCCACCTGTCTCTGTTCCACAGTGCTGAGATTAAAGGCATGGGCCATAATGTCTGGCTTCCCATGGAGCACTCTTAAAAATCTATGACAGTAAGATTAGGAGACAGACACTAGATAATAGCTCTGGGAACACAAGAGGAGGCACTACGAGGGGCATGTAGGGGCTAGGAAGAGAGAGGGTTAGCCCTCCTGGAAAGGTCAGTCACTTACTCTCAGTGGTGACCTGGCTGTTCCCTGTTGAGGTCATTCGCTTTGCGGCAATGTCTTGGCACATTGCCTCTACCTTCTAGGAAAGTTACACAGGTGTCTTTTAGGGCTGGAAAAAGAAGGTGCTGTTGTCTTCTTGGGGTTGAGAGGAGAGGCAATCACACGCATGTCCTGTCCCACATGCGTTCTGTCCCACTCACCCTTCCTCACCAGGTTTCCTCCTACTGCACACAGCACAAGCCTCGGCGCTCTCACTCCCGACTCTCTTGGGACCACATTTGTCCAGATATCAGGGTCATTCCACCCTCCTTCCTCCTTTCCTTTCTCTTCTCATTTTGTCTACTGTTGTGTCCCCCCCCCAACACACACACTCCTGACACTGTCTTTTGATTTGTTTTTAAAAGACAGAATCTTCCTTTGCTACCCCAGTTGGCCCAGAACTTACAATGTAGGCCAGGCTGACTTTGAGGTTATAATAATCCTCCTGTCTCTACCTCCCATATTCTGAGATTATAAGCATGTGCCACCACGACTGGCCTAGGTTTAGAGTTTTATGAAGTGTGATTTTGCTGGTTATAGTCCAGGCTGTCCTTGAACTCACCATCTTCCTGCTTTTGCTTCTCAAGCTCAGGATTTACAATTCTATGTTACCAAGCTGGATACAGAGTTTCATTCTATGTTGCCTTCTCAGCAAGGCCTTCTCTGACCAGTTGATTGTAATTAAATCCCAGACTACACACCTGACATATATCCTCCACACTTCTCTGTTTTTTATAGATTTTCCTAAGACTTCCTCCTTATGACTTTAAAAAGAAATTTTGACAGGATCTCACTGTCTTGGAACTTGCTATATAAACCAGGCTTGCCTCTGCTTCCAGAGTTCTGAGTGGAATTACCATAGAGGGCCACCACACCTGGCCATGATTTGTTTGTGGTGTGTTTTCTTTCTTTCTCTCTCTCTCTCTCTCTCTCTCTCTCTCTCTCTCTCTCTCTCTCTCTCTCTCTCTCTCTCTCCTGTAAGTCCCATGAGAACAAGGATTTAGATCTTTGCTTTTTATATTTATTAATTATCAATTTACTTATTTATTGGTTTTTTGAGACAGAGTTTCTGTGTGTAGCCCTGGCTGTCTTGAAACTCACTCTCAAAGTCACAGAGATCCATTTGCCTTTACCGCCTGGCTACTTTTTATTTTATTTTCTTAGATTTATTTATATTTTATGTGTATGAATATTTTGCCTGCATGTATGTAGGTTTACCACATGTGTGTCTGGTGTCTGCGCAACTCTTAAGGATTCAGTTTCCCTAGATCTAAAATTACAGACTGTTGTGAACCACTGTGTGGATGCCGAGAATCCAACCTGGTTGTCTGCAAGAGTAACAAGTATCCATTTTTTAGTGTGGAGAGGTTGGAGACAGGGTTTCTCTGTGTAGCCCTGGCTATCCTGGAACTCACCATGCAGACCAGACTCACAGAGTGTTGGGATTAAAGGCAGGTGCCACCATGCCTGACTGTAACAAGTGTTCTTAAGCACTGAGTCAATCTGGAATCTTTCTTTTTTGCTTTCTTTTCCTTTTTTAGATTTTTGAGACAGAGTCTCTCCATGTAGCCCTGTTTGTCCTGGAACTCACTACATAGACCTGGCTAGCTTCAAACTCAGAGATCCTTCTGGCTCTACCTCCCAAGAGCTGGGATATAAGGTGTGCACCAACACACCCAGCTCCCCTGGATCTTTTCTACTGTTGCTGTCTCCCTACTGCCCAGGCAGCATCCAGGAATGAAGGGGTGAATGGGGTGTGGTGCAAGCTTCTGTCCGTAGTCAGAGTCAGCTTCCTAGGATCAGCAGATAGCTGCTGGCTGGCACTAGCTTTCCTCAGGATGAACACTGGTCACAAATCATTCTTTTAGCTCTCAAAATTTTAGCCAAGCTTGGTGGCTCACACTTGTAATCTCAGCACTTGGGAGGTGAATTCAAGACCAGTCTAAACTTGAAGTCAGCCTAGGCTACACCTCCCTCCCCACCACAACTGGGGGGGCGGGAGAGCAAGAAAATCCAACATGTATGATGGCACACATACCTGTAACCACAACCATAACACTTGGAAAATACAAAGTTTGAGGTCTGCTTGGACAGTAAGACATCATCTCAAATGAAAGAGATCAAAATCAGTCATTTTCATTAATCAGTTATATACAGGGCATCCCTCACACACCTTCCAATTTGCTACAGATATATAATTATCAGTCTCTTGGAGCCATGGTTACTATTGATAGAACTGATAGGTTATTTTGGTGCCTTCATTAAACTGGGCAGTAAGTACCTCTAACTGCTGAACCATCTCATTGGCCCCCACTGTGGTCTTTTTTTCTAGAGAAAAAGTATTGGGGAAGGTATTAAATGTATATCTGCTCTGCTCACAAGACGACATCAAGGTCTGACAGTCGTACGGTATGGGTACTACATTCTCTGAGAACTTCCACCCTATATGGCTCTAATGAACAGCTCTAAGCCTTTCTTTTTTGTTTTTGTTTGAGACAGGGTTTCTCTGTATAGCCCTGGTTGTCTTGGATCTCACTCTGTAGACCAGGCTGGCCTCAAACTCAGAAATCCACCTGCCTCTGCCTCCCAAGTGCTGGGATTAAAGGAGTGTGCCACCACAGCTCAGCAAAGCCTTTCTTTTTCTTGACTCTTGGTCCTGCATGTACATTTCATCAGCCATGATGAACCTCCTTCTTGTCATGCTTCTTAGTGGCTGGCTGCCTAGCTGTGACCAGGTGGCAGCTTGCAATATCCAACCTCTCCTTCTGCAGAGAGGAAACAGATTCTTTGAGGGGGTCACCTCTTCCTCACTTGTGGTCATTGCTCTTGGGTGTGTATCACACTTTCCTTCTGGTTGCAGGGCAGACATGGGACCTAGAGCTAGCCAATTATCATCTTCTTCTAACTAAGATGACTAGGGAGCGGAGCATCCCACTCACTCTAGTGAAACCATCTTCAAGACTTTCAAATCATTAGGGCAGAAACAGTTCCTTTCTGTCCCTGATAGAATAAAAGCCTGGAACTGCTGGCAGCTGTTGTTCTCACAAATGTGTCTGTGGCAGGGGTGGGGTGATTCCTTCAGTGGCACCAAGATTAAGCCTAGAACCAATCCTAGACGTGTTCCTAAGAATGTCTTTTGAGCACCTAGAAGTAGATCTCCCCATGACAATAAAATGACCGTTGTTGACAAGTGACTTTTTCTACCCAAGCCACTCTGGACTGGATTCGTTGTTCCCAGAACTGGAACCAAGCCTCTGAGCTACCACAAATACCAGCTTCTTCATGAGGTGCGGATTCCTCCTCACCAGAGTCTGCTTTGCATCAGTGTGGGCTCTTGGATTATATTTATATTGCCCATGCTAGGTCTCCTTGGTCCAGCGGTGCTGCCAGTCCAGATGTTTGCCCAAATCCAGAGCCCTGGGCCAGGCTAAGCAGCCTTTGGAGGACAGTATGTAGTACAACTATTGGCCCATTTATTTATTTATAATAGGGTCTCTCTATATATAGCCATGGAACTTGACTTGTAGACCAGGCTGGCCTAGAACTCAGAAATCCAATCCTCCTGTCCCTGCCTCCTAAGCAGTAAGGCTCTCAATACCACAACCAACTTGGTTTCTCTCTATTGCTCCTGAGTAGGTCTGTCTTTCTTCTGTAGTATCAAATCTCAGGCAACCTTCTAAGCCCCTTTTCCCCACTCACAGGGAGACTGTGTTGGCAAATACATATTGCTTTATTTAGTGTTTCTCTGGATTGCAGAAGTGTCAGCAGTGGGCTGAGAGCCCCAGAGAGCACAGAGGGAGCTGGGCAAACCCAAGGACCTCTGGGGTGGAGAGAAGCAGCAGAAAGAGGTGATGCCCCTGCAGTTCCTCCAAGGCCAGCAGCCCTGTCCCCATGCTCCCAGGTCACAGAGGCACCCAGGGCCAATAAAGACCCTACCATTCTTAAACTGGGTCGAAAGTATGTGTGTGTAAGGAGGGTGTCGTCCTAAGGCATAGACCCAGGCAGATGATTCCCTCCCACCTGGTGGCTCCCAAGAGTGGTTAGTGATTGCTGGTCAGAGAGCCAGGTGTATACGTAAGACACGACCCTTGCTTTCTGGGCCTCCCTGTCCCTGGGAAAGGCAGTGAGCTATGCTGAGGGCAGGCTTCACTTTAGGATTTGCTCCATTCTTCTCCATGTGCCTGTCTCCAGCTCTGTCATTCTCGGGGCCTGGACCAGGCAATTTCTCTGAAGTCTTCCAAACTCTTAAGACTTTTCCCCAAACTTTAGGGTGCCCTCAGACTGGGGTGAAAATATTAAAAAATCTTTTTTTTTTTTTAATGCTGGGGATTAAGCCCAGGGTCTCACACATGCTTAGCACCAGTTCTACCACTAGGCTATATACCCCAGCCCCTAAAAGGACATTCTTAAGGCAGGAATATGGGGTAGGCAAAGGTGGCCTCAGTCTCTTGGTAGAGGTCATAGTGGGCTGCAAAAGGTACAGGTGGATGGACAGACAGACAAGGTGCCAAAGGAATGAGGAGAGGCTTGGCCAGAGAAGAGGGCCTCACGGCACAGCCACTCAGTCTTTCAGCTACATCCCTGGCCCTGTTTGAGTCAGGGAAAACACATCCAGTGTGTTTAGGGTAGGAAAATGGCTTTTTTATAAAAATAGTCTCCTATAAAGCATCAAAAAAATCTCAGAGAAAACCTCAGTTAAAATTCCCTTCTCTTAGATATTTGGCATCAGCAGAGGGCTGGCCTGGCCTGCTCAGGGCTCTGCTTTTTTATTGCTGTGGCCCGGCCTGGCCCACTCCTGGGGTAGCTCCCTGGCTCCTGATCACCTCAAGAGAAAGCGAGCAGGAGACAGGAGTTTGCAGGTGGGCTTTGAGGACGTCCCTGGATCCCTGTCTGGAAGCTTGAGTCTTTGGTAACTGGGAGGAGAGGAGGGGACTAAGCAAAGCATCGGGAGTCAGGAGGGTCCACCGGTGCCTTAATCACCGAGAATTCAGCCGTGGGGCCACCTATGGGGAGAAGCCCAGGAGTGAGTGGAGGAGCTGCCGGGGCTTACAGCCTCAGGTTAGACAGTCCCCTAGTAGTCCTACGGGAGCCTTGGTCCTGAAGACTTTTCTGTTCCTATAGCAATACCTGCTTGCCAGAGTGGACCTCCCATCTGCACAGCACCTGTCCTTACAGTCCTCTCCGTACTTTCCCACTGCCCTCCTTGTTATGACCCTTTTATGGCCACCACAGGGGCTCTAGCAACTCCCCTCTCCGGCCTTCCTGGGCATGCAACAGGAAAAAGGGGACACATAGTCCAAAGACGGCTTGGTCCTTAGACCCAGGACAGCAGGTCCCACTCACCACAGCCAGGTGGCCATTCTTAGCCTTGGTAATGAGAAGCTCTGAGCCAGATGTGAAGTCAATGATGCCATCCCTGCCTGGACCCCCTGCAAACGTGATGCTGGAGGCAAGGAAGCACATGAAGACTTGTTCACAGAGATGGACCCTCCCTAGGGTGGTCCTGTCCCCATGTCCTCGAGTCACCCCCCCCCACCCCCACCCCGCATGCTTCACCTGCCCTGGTTGATATTGATATTGTTCACACGGTCAGCACTGAGGGCCGTCTTGGTTAGTGTCTCGATCACATGATCACTCTGTAGCACCACATCTCCCTGGGGAGCACAACGCACGGATGAGTCAAGCCTTGTTTAGGTCTAGAGGACCCCCTCTGCCTCCCAAGCCCTAAAGGGGTACCTTCTGCTTGTTGTCTTCACGCTGCACATGAAGCACAAAGAGGCTATCACTCAGGCTACTGACAGAGATTCCTGAGAGGGGAGAACAGAGGTCAGGGCATGGTGGTCAGAGCAGGCCTCCTTCCCACCCGTGCAGGCCTCTGCGCTGGCTAACCCGTTAGGTTGGCATAATCAATCCTCTGCTTGACTTTGGCATCCTCCACGATGACCACGGCACTGGGAGTGAGCAGCAGCTGCCGCGAGCGAGGCTTGTAGCCCTTCCGGTCGTATTTTACCACAGGCACTGCATACTAGAGACACAGAACAGTGTGAGGGGCAGGGTCGGGGTTAATGGGTTGCAGGGACAACTTCCTTGCCCACTGATAAGGCCATGACCCACTTTTTCTAGCTCTGGGGCAGAGAACTGTGTGTTGTTTTGGAGGCAGGGGTGGGAGGGTGGGATAGGTTAGAGTTGCAGCAGGTTCTTACCTGGATGGGTTCAGAGCCCAAGGCCTGAAGTACTCTGGGGCTGATCTCCTCTGTACCTGTAACCGAGATAGGGGAAAAGGAAGTCAGGTAAGGCCAGCAGGGGACAAGATGGTGCTGGAGGGCTCAAGGGCTGGAGAGTGGGGGCTCACCAAGCCGTGTGCTAATGAAGAGTCTGGGGACGCTCTGGGGGTAATTGTCCTTCTTGCCCTTGAAAATTTCACTAGCCACCGCCTTTTGCTGCAGCTGAAGAGACAAAAAGAATAGTGTCAAAGGACTTGGGACAACCTGGAGGTCAGTCCTAGCAGCTCCCTCATCAGCTCTCAAGTGCCCTGTCACCAAAACTCCCCGTCAGCTTCTCACTTCCTGGTCCATCGTTCCCACTAAACAAGGCAGAGAACTCTTCAGAGGAGTCATGACAGACCATCGAGTTCCAGGTCTGACTTTGGAAATGATTTCTACCAGGCCCCCAAGCCCCTCGAGATCCAGCTCCAGCTTAGGACCGTGTAGATGGCTGACTGCCTTGTCGGGTTACCTAAGGTCCTCCTTACCCAACACTATGTCAGTAAATACAAGGCTCATCAACGGCTGACACTAATCACCGAGTGTGAAGCTGGACCAATCAAGGCTCTGCAGCTTTTACCAACCAAAGCAAACTGGTCTACAACACGACTTCTATTTGCTTCCTCTGACTTACTGAAGCCTCTACTTCCTATATGAAATCCAATGAAGGCCTGGCCTTCTTGTGAGGCTACAGCGTTGATCAGGCAAAATGCCTGCCGCTCCCAGGGCCCCTATGGCCAAATACTTGCGGCCGCGTTCTCCACACCTGCTGCTTCCACTCAGGGCTGATACTCCGGCAGTATTTCCACACCATGTTCTTCATGCATAGCTCCCGTAGCAGCTCTGAGGCCTATGTGAAGGGCAGGGTCAGAACACCTTTCCAGCCTGCCCTTCCCACTAAAGACCCTCAACAGGCCCCTTAAGCCAGACAGTCCTGTGGAGTGTTTTCTCTCCAGGAAACTCATTTTCATAGCCCATCTCTACTTCCTCTCCCCTCTGAGCCTTCCCTGGCTGGCTCTCCTGTCACAGGATAAGAAGATTTCTGTGCTAAGTGCTTTGATATCCCTAATGCAGCAGGGAGGGCCCACAGACCTCTCTCAGGGCAGGTGGGGGCGTGGGCCAGGAGGTGTCCAGAACATTCCGGGGTAGTTGCCGCCTCAGGTTAAGCAAAAATGATGTGCGCACGTGGTCCAGGAAGAAGGCATTCTCAGGGCACCGGGGTGCATGGCGCAAAATGAAGCCACGGATGAGTCTAGGGGTGGAGGGGTGGGGTGAGAAACCTGACAGAACATCCCCATACTCACTTTGATCTGTAGCTCCTACCCACTGGCACCCCAGCACTCACCGACGAATGGTCTGGGCTGCCCACTTCCTCTTGGCTGCCTTCCTCCGGCCCAGTGTACCACGCCACCATGACTGCATACAGATGGCTGTGGATACCACAGATAGCTGACCTTTATCTTCTCACTGTGGTGGCCCATCCCACCGCTAGACCCTGCCCCTCCAAAAGACCCCTGCACCCGCAAACCTGATCGCTTCACCCGGAGAAATTTCTGCCGCCAATGAAAGCCCCTCCAGGCTGCCTGGATCTTGGTGGCTACGGTTGGGGGAGAAAATGAACTGTCAGAGCTTAGAGCCCTAGTTGAGGGCCTGGCATGGTCAGTGGTACGAGTCAGGAACACCCATGTAAAGGGCTGTGCAAGGCGAATCAATGAGAGACAGCAGGGGAGTGTGGGGATGGGTTTGGCATCTGTGTCCAGAGGCAACTGGGGTGGCTGGTGACTTTTGCTAGGGGTGACAAAAGGGGAAAGAGACCTGAGTGTGGCTGGGCAGGTTTCCTGGAGAGAAAGCCCAAAAGCAGCGGTTTCTATTCACCAGGAGCCCTGTGGGACAGCAAAGGTGAGTCTCTCTCACCTAGACTCTGCCGTCGGACTTCCAGGGAGTCCTCTGTGGCAAACAAGGTCTTGGGGAATCGGATGAAGATCTTAGTCCTGGGAGGACAGCAGTGATCAGCCTCTGGACGTCACCTCCTTCATCCTCCAGGCCCCAGAAACAGGCCCCACTTACCTGCCCATTTTGTATTCTTCTGGCTTGTAGCCAAGGTGTCTGACCAACACAGCCACCCCATCCTGGGGCCGTCCTGCCCATATGGGCCATGTCTCTGGGCACAGTGACTTGTACCTAGGAATGGAGGGGAATTTTCTGGGAGTCTACAGGTGCTCCCATGGACCAGTACATGGTACAGATCCCTGAGGGTCCCCATTTCAGAGATGGAGGACTTAAGTATTCCCATCTGCCTGTGGCAGAGATGGGATTCATATTCTGGTTGGCTCAGGTCCTGTCCTCTAAATAGCTACATAGCCACAACATCCTCTCTGAGCTCTGGTCACCACCATCTCTGATGGCAGCCTGCCAATGTACCCCTCCTGTGTCTCTTACCAGGGGCTTCAGGGAGAGTGGAGCTGTGTACATTACTTATATTGTCTTTTCCAAGACTAACATTAGACCTGTAGCATAAAAACATTTCTGGCCTGGGTCTCACAGCAGCTGAGGGTGTCTGCACCCTCATATCTAAACTAGAGCTATAAATGTCCCTCTTCCCAGGAGGGAACTCACCCTCCCAGTTCATCCATTCACTGGCAGGCTGACCACACCCACCTCTGCAGAAAAGCCTCATATTTTCGACGATAGGCAAAGCCGGCTCTGCGCACCCGCAGATTCTCCATCAGTCCCAGGTACTTCACCTGGTGTCGAATGAGCACCTCGTCAAAGCGACCTGAGGAGAAACAAAGTAACAAAGCGACCTGAAAGTAACAAGGTGGTTCTCAGGCTCTCCTTGAGAGGAAGTAACCCCATCCCAGAGGCGCAGTTCACAGCTCTTGGAAGACCTACCGGGCTGCTTGGCATCGTTTGGCTTGATGCACCGGATATAGGCAGGCTCTTTAGACCTCAGGATCTCCACTAGCTGCAGGAGGCTCATCTTGAACTGGGTGGCCACCTGATGAGCCAAAGGAATATAGGAGGTTGTCTGGGGCTGAGCCGAGGCCACTGAAACCTGCATGTCCCCTCCGTCCCCTGCTTCCTCCCATCACCCTTGCCTCATAACAGAAGGGGCTGGAGTTCACCCTACTTCCTTTCAGCCAGTTAGAGACCTCAGCTTAGAAATCCAGCTCTTGGGCTGGAGAGATGGCTCAGCGGTTAAGAGCACTGACTGCTCTTCCAGAGGTCCTGAGTTCAATTCTCAGCAAACACATGGTGGCTCACAACCATCTGTAATGGGATCTGAGGCCCTCTTCTGAAGATAGCTACAGTGTACTCATATGCATAGGATAAATAAATCTTAGAAAGAAAGAAAGAAAGAAAGAAAGAAAGAAAGAAAGAAAGAAAGAAAGAGAAATCCAGCTCCCCTCCTCAGGTCCTGGTGACATCACACCTCATCTTCTTCCCCCCACTTCTTTTTCCTGGTGCAGAGGAAGAAAGTCAGGGCCTCGTGCTCATTAGGAGAACATCTCATCTCTGAGAAACCTCCAATCTCCTCCTTATTTTCGAATCAACTGATCAGTCTAAGGAAAAGTGCACTGGGGAAGATCTTCTGGAAACGACCCTACATTGAGATTTTGAGTGTCAGTAGGAGATAGCAGGAGAGAAAGAAAGGCAGGCTAGGCAGATGAATGGCTAAGCAAAGGCTTGACACACAGGGAGCTACAACCCTGCAAAGATTTAAGGCAGGCACAGGCAGTGTATCAGAGCAGGGTTACACTGGAGAGACTAGATTTTATCTTTAGGAAAACAGAGAGCCCATTCGGAGTTTAGAGTGAGGGAGTGGCAGTGAGATACATCTGTTAGATTATTTCTATAGCATTTATGTGGAAGATGGATTGGGAGGGGCTGGAGTGGGCCAGGAAACCTGGGAAGAGGTTGGCTGGCTCATAGGTGCAATAACAGGGACTGACTTGGAGCAGTGGTTACAGGGACAAAGGAGTTAAGAAGTACTCAGGCATAGAAACAGGCATCACCCAGAGTTTGAATGAGAGTGGGAAAAGTCATCGGACTGCAGGACTGGGTAGAAAGTGATCCCTGTCCTGAGTCAGGAAGAGAAGAACATGGCTGGGGGGTGGAGGGAGGCGATGTCACTGGATATGGAAATCAAGGCATGCTACAGAGTATGGGAGGGGAAGGTGTGGAGGTGTCCTGAGTGGGGAGACACTGGCTGGGAAGAGGAAGAGGCTCAGGCAGGAGGTGGGGAGGACAGGGTCAGTAGAGCAGAAGCAAGGTCTTGGGTGGGTACCACAATGTCTCTCTAATCCATCTGGAAGTACTCTGGTCTTCTCTCCTTCCTGACCTGAAGCTATCGGGCACCACTGGCCAGATGTGCCTTCTCTAGCCTCTCCTCCACTGTGCTGTTCAGTCCAGCTGTCTAGCTTGGCTTGGCCTCTGTGTGTATGTGCTGACCTCCTGCTGCCTACAGCACCCCCTACAGGTCCACTCGATAAGCACGCACTCATCCTCTTACCTCAAATGCTGCCTCTGCCTTGGAGCCTTCCCAGACCTCTCCGCCCCCCTCAGGCAGTTTGCTTCCTCTTAGTGGTTCCCAAGGCACCCATGCATGGACCCCCTCCAGGGCAGGGACTTTTCCAGCACTTTCATTCAGCTTCTGGTCCTAACCACAGCCGGCTGGGAGGACACCTATTTGTTTCTGATTCCTCAGAGCTGAGAGCTGTCTGCTGCCTAAGCGGATCCACACAAGCACCCACACAGACAGGGGTGCCATGGGTACCCCTCTAGAGAGAAGCAGGGAGGCACACACTGGTCTACATTTGGGGAAAGGTGGCTCATGGATAAAAACAGTTCCTGACAAGCCTGCCTAAGGCTTATGGGCTGGAAAGAGAACTGACTCCAATAAACTGTCTTCTGACCTTGATGCACACCCCGGCACATGTACGCACACACATACATACTCAAATAAATAAATGTAATAAATTGGAAAAAAGGGGGCTGGGGAGTTGGCTCAGTGGTTAAGAGCACTGACTGCTCTTCCAAACGTCCTCAATTCAATTCCCAGCAACCACATGGTGGCTCACAACCACCTGTAATGGGATCTGATGTCCTCTTCTGTCTGATGCTCTTCTGTCATGGAGGCATGCACGCAAACAGAGCACTCATATACATTAGTAAATAAATAAATACATTGGAAAAAAGAACTAGGTAAAGATGGCCCTGAGAGCAGCTTCCCACAGACATCGATGGCAGCGCACACAGGTATTAACACACTCATAGGTGCAGTGCCATGTAAGCTCTGTTCTGTACCAGTTATACACACCCGCCTCCAATGTCATAGCCTCCATACCGTCTCTGGCCGCTTCTTGTCACTTAGTTCATTCTTGTCAAAGCACTGGGCCATGATGGGGTTCGTTGAGCTGCACATGGTCTGTGAGGCAGAAGAGGGATCAGGAGATGCATACAGAGCTGTGGTACTCAACCCACCCCAGTTCGTCTGTCTCCCTCACCTCCTTCAGGTTCCTGAAGAGAAGGTCGTTGTTTTTATCCAGAAACCCTGGAAGGGGAGAACAGATGGAAGGTGAGGGAATGTCCCCTCCCTCCCCTACAGGACCCAGCATCAGGATCCTTACCAGTCACGCTGTAGGTCACCTCTCCAGCATAATGCAGAAGGCGGAACTCCCCTCGGTCTAGGGATTTCCTGGTCTTCTGGTCAGCAAGCTTGTGCCTGAGGGGCGACAAGAACAGGAAACTACAGATTTCTGACCTGGGGCATGCCCATGGTGGTTGAAGAGGCTTCAAGAGTCATCCAGGAAGGAGCCAGTAGGCCCTTGGGCTATCCCACAGATTTGCACACTGAGTGGCAGACTGTGCATGCCTGCTGCAGGGGTTCACAGAGGCTCAGAACAGTAGACAAACTTGCCTAGCAATGCACAACTTTGGGAGCCACGAGTAGGAACTTGAGCTCAGGCCTGCCAAGCACCACAGGCATAGGGCCCGCCTTTCATGGCCAGTGCTCAGCTGTTTAGAGGGTGGTAAAGCTGCCCTCTCCATTTTCAGAATGGAAACTGTCCCAAGAGATCACTTACACTGTAAACACACTTGTACCCTTTAGCCCACCTCTTACTTTTAAGAACCACTCTGAGCCTGTAACCAGAAATACGAGCAAAGATGCACGGCACAAAGGTGAGTTTGGTAGCCTTGTTCTTCCAGCAGAAACCCTGGAGGGTTGGCTGCGAGGGAGCTCACTGGGAGGATGCCTGCCTAGCATGTGAAGTCCTACACTCCATATTCAATACCGCAAACAGAAAAAAAAAAAAAAATCAAAACCCTGGAGAGGCTCCTTGGGAGCCCTCAAGGCAGGCAAGCTCTGAGGTCCCCAAGGGTTGTAGTGTTTCAAAGAAATATTTTGAAGAAATTCTTCTGCTTGATGATACGGGAAAAAAAAAACCCATAAGATTATCCTGAGCTTTATACACAGTAAATTCTTGACTTTGGAAAAAAAAATGTATAGGAAAGGCAGGAAGGAAATGCCTGGAATTGTTACCAAGAATGACCGCTGGGTAACAGGGTCACAAGAAGCTTTGCACGCATTCCTCTCTCTAATGAGCAGTATTATTTTTATAATCAAAAGTGAATTTTATTGTTTGGTATGACTGCACATGCCTTCAACCCTGGCACTCAGGCAGAGGACCTTAGGATCAGGAGTTCAAGGCCATCCTTTTCTACATAGTGAGTTCAAGGCTAGCCCAGGCAACATGAGACCCTGTCTCAAAAAACCAAAACCACCCAGGCATGGTTTCAAACACCTTTAATCCCAGCACTTGGGAAACAGAGGCAGGTGGATCTCTGAGTTCAAGGCCAGCTAGACTACAAACCAAGTTCTAGGACAGCCAGGCTATACAGAGAAACTCTTTCTCAAAAAAATTAAAAATTAAATTAAAAAAAAAAAACATGGGGGGAGAAAGAGAAGAAGACAGGGAGAGGGACAAGACACAAATATCAGATATGATAACGCAGGCCTTTAGGTTCAGGATTCCAAAGACAGAAGCCGGTGATCTCTAAGTTCCAGGTCACCTAGGGCTACGGTGATATCTTGTCTTAAAACAAACAATATGCCTCCCCCTCAAAAAAATATTTTTTCTCCAATGTTCTGTCTGCTTCCTTCTTTCTTTTTTTTTCTTTTGGATGGGAGCTCACAAAACGGCAGCTCACCGCCCTCCCTCCCCCGCCTTCACTTCTTGAGTGTATAAACCATCTAGCATAACCAGAACCAGTTTTGTTTCATGCTTGGTTTTCTGTATTGATAAGCAAACAGTCCTCAAGGCTTTTGAGTCCAAAAGCCCTGGGACATTGTCCCAAGTTCTATAATCTAAATATATTATATTATTATTACCATATGAGTGGATTTTTCTGAGTGTTGGTTAGATGAAGCACAAGAAAGGAGCCTTGGTACTGTAGGCTAGGAGATGAGGTGCATGCACCCAGTCCGTGTGCTAAGCTTCCCCATTTTAGGTTAATCCTTTTTGGTTTTTTTGTTTTCTTGAATTTGATCTATAGCTAAGATGGCTATAAACTACTGGTCCTACAGCCTCAGCCTTCTAAGGGTAGGAAATCCCTTGCACAAAAAGCAATTCACAGATAAGGAAGCTTAAAAACAAACAAACAAACAAACAAACAACAAGTTTCATTCTGAAAAAAAGACTGAGGAGGAAGGGCCAACAGTGGCTTTCTATAACTCTCACCATCACCACTTTCTCTGGTGACTAACTTGTGGCTGGTGGTTTGTTTGGTTTTGGGTGCTGGGGATCTAAAACGAGTGCTGTGCATGCTGGGCAAGCCTTCTGCCACTACCACACAGCTAAGCCTTCAACCATGGCGTTACTAATGTGGCGGGACCCCCCACCGCCCACAACCTCAGCAGCCCACTCACGTCAGGAAGTGAGGGTGGTGCTTGACAGTGTCCTCCAGCTTCTCCAGGAAGGTCAGGTCTGTGGCCTCCCCAGGGCGTAGACACTCTTCATCCTGCAGGGCAGCACACAAGGTGAGGGATTCACTGGAAAGCGGGTGGTGGGTATAGGGGCCACCATGTGGGAAGCCACAGGCACAGGAGAAGGGGGTAGAGTTTAGGGAGTGCTGACAGGGAGCCTGCAGACTGGGCCAGCACCTCAGCCTACCCTACACAACCCCACACTCTGACCCCGTGGACACAAGTAAGGAAGGAGGCTTCCCAACTGTCTCCAGCATGAAGCTTCAAGAGCAGAGGACACACACCAAGATGGAGATGATGCCCTTGAACTTCTCCTCCACCAGGTCACAGATGATCTTGTTGTTGAAGTACTGGACAGGTTCCCACTACACAGAATGAGAAGGGCATCCATTAGAGGGTTCTGAATCTTCTCCCGGGAGCCCCAGTGCCTTGCTTCCCATAACACGCAGGGCACCCCAGGCACACACGTACCGCGATGCCCTCAGCCTCGTATTCCTCCTGCTCGGACTTGAGAGTCAGCTCAATGAAGAGCTGCTGCAGCTTCTCGTTGCAGTAGTTGATGCAAAACTGCTCGAAGCTGAGGGACAGTGGGAGAACCCATAGTAGTAAGGATGGGGGTGTTGGGGACAGGACAGGACAATCAGGGCAAAGAGATGCAAAGCAGGGTCACAGCCGGGGGTGGAGAGGAGGCAGGGGTCAGAGGAGAAGGGCAGAAGACATCAGCTGGCAGACTGGCAGGGGTAAAAGCACAGGACTGACCTGTTATGCTGAAACACTTCGAAGCCATAAATGTCCAGGAGCCCAAGAACTGTGGTGCTTCGCCAGCTGGGGCTCTCAGCGTCCTAGGGCCAGCCAGTCAGCAAAGAGCATGGGTCCCCAGGGTCTGCCCCAACTCCCTGCCACAGGCCTCCCTGACCACCCGCCCTGTCTTCTCTGGAAATAGCATGGACTGAACGCTTACCTTAGAGGCCAGTGACCTATTGATCTTTCTGACCAGCCAGGTGAAAGTACGGCTATATACAGCCTTGGCAAGAGCGTCCCTTGCGTATGCGGCCTGTTCAAGGTTCAGTGGGCTCAGGAGCTGCCACAGAGGAAAATAGAGAAGATGAACGCCACAGACATCCTTCCGTCCAACCTTCCCTCCGACTCAGGCATCAGACAGGACACGTTCTCACCACCCTGCCTCCCAAGCTTCATTAAGCAGAAGAGTTGTGGTACTTTTTGGGACAGTAGGGGTAAGCTGGTGTAACAGCCCCATTCTCGGAGGTGGGAGCCTTGGCCAGCTCACTGTACCTCTCTGGGCCATATGCCTTATGCCCCTCTAGCACACTGAGGGCCCCAGTAGACAAGCAGAGTGGAACAATAAGCTGGGGCTCCCTAGGACTGCGCACACCTCTTGTTCTAGCGGCCAGTCTGAGTCTCACCTCTTCCCCCTTGGCGATGATCTTCCTGTGGATCAGGGCTTCCCTAAGAGTTGTACCTTCCACACCAAGGAGCTGTCAAGGGTGGGGTGGACATAGTGAGGGGCTGGGTCCTCTCACCTCAGCGCCCGCTCCTTTGCCCTCGGCCCGCCACACTCACCCTGGTCAGATACTTGAGCTGGTTCTCAGTAGTAACCTGGGCATTGCTGTCCTCATCAGCAGCAAAGTGGATGTTGCCCAGATGCAGGACGCTGGCCACGATACTTAGCAAGTCCTGAGATGGCAGCAGGGGGCACGCCGTGGTTATGGGGTGGGGCAGGTCAGAGCAACTGGGAGATGCTCAAATAGGGAAGGGGATGGTTGGTAAGACCCTCAGGAGCAGAAGGGGGCTCGAGGAGAAAAGGGGTCCAAAAGAAGTGAGTACATTTGGGGTATGAGGGGAGGAGGGTTCACAGAGAGTCCTAACCTCCACTTCATCCTCAGTGAAGTCAATGACCGACAGCGCCTTCCTCACAACCTTCCAGTCACTCTTGTCGTTGATGGAGGAGACCTTGGCACACTGGCCCTGGAGAAAGAGCACAGCTGGGCTGCTGCCCCTGGCACTGTGCCCCCTGGGTGGCATCAACCCTGCTCACACCAACCACTCACCTTCACCAGGTACAAGTAGCTCTGGGGGTTCCTTTCCAAGCCCAGACGCCGAAGCGTCTCCTCCTCACCCCCCTCCAGTAGCTGGTAAAAGACGTGGAAGTTCCGTTCTCCATGATTCTGGTGTACCACTCGGGACTTCTCCAGGAGGTAACTGAGAATGTGGCCTCCCACAGGAGCGCCCTGTGGGTAGAGTGGAGACCAGGGACGGTCAGCGGGACCAGGGGAAAGAAGCTGCCTTCCTTTCTCCCCTGTAGTAAACCTGGGCTCTAATTCTCACTTTGCCACTGGCTAAGTGGGCTCAGGCAGCCGCTCTGCTCTCACCTTGTTAATCTAAGAAATAGAGACATAGCTCAGTGGTTGAGAGAGCTGCCCTCACCTCAGTGAGTACACACACGTGGTACACACGCACACTGAAAAAACAGAAGAGGGCGATTCAGCTCCAGTCACTTCTGGAGCCAGGCAGTGCGGATTTAACAAGCCTGATGGCGCACTCCAGCTCTTTCCTCTCCCACACTAACTCCGGCTCATGGCCTCTCATCTTGGTCGGTAGCAACTCTGTCCTGCACGTTATTCAAAAGGGAAGTTTGTAATCCTTGGAAGCCTCCCCCCCACCCCCCACTTACTACTGCCTGAATCCAAACAAACAGCCAATTCTGCTGCTTTAACCTTGAAAACACCCAGAACCCAACCTCTGCTCATCACCTCTGTGTCTACCCTGACCTGAGAGGCTGCCATCTGTCAGCTACATTACATCAGCCTCCTAACCGGTTCCCCTGCTTGGCTGGGTTCCTCTGTCATCTACTCCAACAAAGGCCAGAATGACCTTTTCAGTAGGAAAGTTACATCACGACACGACTGTTCAAAACCCTCTGATAATTCCTTTTCACTTGGCTAAAAAAACAAAACAAAAAAAAAAAAAACCTCTTGCTGGGCTCTGAGGATAGCTCCCAGTGTAGCTGGCGTTCTTAACATGACTTAAGGTCCTTGGTTTAATTTCCACACCAAGGTAAAAAACAACAACAACAAAAATCTTCGCAAAGGCCTAAAAGGCCCTTGGTGTATCTGGCTTCCCGCTCCTGTTTTCCTGGCACCTTGCTTTCTCCTCCAGCTTCTGGCTTGACTGTAGTCTTTAAACACACCAAGGGCTCGGCCTCTGCAAGGCCTCAGTCCTCATATCTGCCTGGCCTCCTTCCCCCAGGCATCTGCTACGCCTGCTCCCCAGTCCACCAAGCCATTACTGAAATGCCATCTCCCAGTGAGACCTTCCCTAGTTGCTTCGCAGACACAGCCGTGGTGATATGCTCCCGTAATCTCAGCTACTCAAGAAGAAGAGGCAGGACAGTCAGGAGTTTAAAGGCAATCTGAACTACAAACTGAGACTATCTCATTAAAAAAGAAGTCATTACCTTATTTTATTTTCTGCTAAAGCCTGCATTAGTATGCTTCTGTAATAATTCACCTATCACTCCAGGAGGCAAGATCTGTTTGATTTCACTGCTCCAAGGGCAGCACCAGAAGAGTGCCTGGCACATAGTAGGCACTCAACAAATATTGAACCTACTGAATGGCTAACCTATCCCCTCCTTATCTTCAATATACCCACAGGTACCTTGAAGTCAAACTGCACATCCATGTACTTCCCAAACCGGCTGGAGTTATCGTTGCGGAGAGTCTTGGCATTCCCAAAGGCCTAGGAGGGGATAAGAATGTGAGGGAAGCCTGGCATTTTCTTGTCCAACCCTCTCCTCAGATGCTGCTGTCCCCTCACCTCCAGCACGGGGTTGCTCTGTAATAGCCTGTCTCGCACTGCGCCACCCCGTTCAGGGGCTGGGCAGGTCTCTGCATAGAACTGGAGCAGTCTCTTGGTGGCCTCCGTCTTGCCTGCCCCACTCTCTCCAGAAATCATCACTGCCTGGTCCCGACGCTCCGTACGAAGTGCCCGGTATACAGTGTCAGCCACTGCAAACCTGGGGCAGAGGTTTGTCAGGGAGTTCCCAGGGTGGGAGAAACCCACCCATACCTGATGGGACCACTCTTGTAAAATGTGGGGGTTATAACCTGGAAGACGTAGAAGGGGATGGACAGGTGGGAGTCCTCACAGAGTACACCCACCCAGTTGAGGATCACTCCACGTGGGGTGCCAGCCAGGTGGAAGCTGGGCACTTGTATGAGGCGGGGAGTCCTCACAGGTGGGCCATGTTAAGATAGTTAAAGGACTACTTCATGAGTGAGCACTGAGCTCAGGAGCTGAGGGTCCTGGTTGGTGAACAGAATTCAGACTCAACTTATGAGAACTGAGGTGACCCTAGGGTGAATCATTATGGAATTCCTCACAGTAGCGTCCAGTGAGTCAGTCAGCCAGGGGTCAGGGAATCATTTCAGAGTGGGGTTTGGATGGGGTCATCTTGCATAGGGTGGGTAGGCTAGGTCACTCCTGGAAAGACAAGGGAATCACTTACAGATGAGGTGGCACTTCATAGAAACTGACGCCACGGTAGCGTTCCATATGCTGCCGGCTGTAGATCTGTAGGTCTCTGTAGGGGTTGACAGAGACCAGGACAGGGCCGATGTAGGTCTAGGGGGGACAGAGGAGAAGGGTCAGAGGCTTTTCCTGAAGGTTCCTGATGCTAACTTCCCCTAGGTCTGTGGGCCCAGCGTTGCTCATGGTTCTCACATAAATGAGGTTCTCTCGGAATCGCCGCCGGAGGTTCTCAATGAAGGCAGCCTCACTGGTGAAGTTCTCCAGCAGAACAAAGTCTTGCACCCCAACCCGGTCTCGGGCAGTCAAGGCGCTCTCCATGGTCACTCGGACCCCGTCACTGCCCAGGGCCTGTGGGGAACCAGCCACAAGACACTGTCAGAGTCTGCAGGTTACAGCCTTGTCTCCTACCCCACCTGCAGGATGCAGAAGGCAGGAGCACTTGGACACAGGCTACAGAACATGTTCGGGACATATGGCTGGGTCATAGGATGCTGGAATGCAGAAGAGAGATCACATGGGACACATGGACGTGCACACAGCCCACAGGAGTACCAGGGGCCCAGGGGACACTGAACAAGTGCATGGAATCCAGGGAGGCATAGTTTTGAGTGGAGAAAGGTGGGTCATGAGAAGGAGCTCCTAGGAAGGCAGAAAGAATGCCATGTTGACCTTGGACAAATCTCCTCCTTTCTGAGGACTGCTTCCTCTTCAGAGAAGAGGAATGAGTTAGCTCAGGTGACCTCAAATCCCTCAGCTACGTGTTACAGGTGCTTTGGAGGACAAATGGTTCAGAGTGAATTCTGCAGACAGGGAGGGGCGATTTCTCCTCCTCTCATCCACCCCAAATTCCCAGAAGTAGAAGTTGTTTAGGGATCAGGCAAGAGCTCACATCCCAGGAGAGTGTTTCCCCATGGGCCACCACCTCAGCTGGACTTGCTGCCCACCCCACAAGGGGTGGCCTGCCTCCCTCAACTGGAGCCACTCCCTCCACTCCAGCTGCTAGGCTCCCCCCTCACAATTCCTCCAAGGTTGAGAAGCTTCTGGAGGTGGAGGGTTCTCCCAGGGGAAACCCAGCTGCCACCCGAGGGTGGGGCAGGTACAGACTTAGCTAGACCCTCAAGCTGTGTCCAAAGCAGAGCTTTCCTTTCAAAGAGGACCTGCAGGATCTAGAAAATGTTAGGGGATCAAGGAAGAGGAAGATATTGGGAGCCGCTGTAAATTCCAGGGAGGTCACCAAGTCTCCCCTGACCCTGGTTGCTGACCCTAGTTGCCCAGGAGTTCTCTGCTTCTCCGTCACCCCTAAGAGCCTGGGGCCTATCTCCCTCAGACCTGCCCACCGCTGACCCACCCAGCCCAAAGCTGCTGCCAAATACCGCCGCAGCCACCGCCCCCTGGTCCTCAGGTGGGAGGGGTCTGGCCCTGGGTTCGAGCGTTCTGCAGCCCTCTCCGCCTCGGCCTCCTGTCCTAGCAACTTTCAGGGACATCTTCCACCGAAATTCCCGGGCCGCGCCTGCTTCAAGGCTGGCCCAGGAGCGCCGCAGGCCACCGAGAGATACCCCGGACCCCCAACCTGCCCGCGCCCATGCTCACCGACGCTCGGTAGCGCATCCTGCCGAACCCGGCGCCCCGCTCCACTGCCCGTGCTCTTGGTCGGTGCTCGGCCGCGGCGTCACCGAGGGAGGGGCCAGCCCGCCCCCCGCACCGCCCCTTGCAGGCCCCTTGGCTCAGGGGGCTCGGAGTCCCGACCCCTGGGTCCCTCTGCAGCCGGCCTGGCCGGGCTGGGTGGGAGGGGGGCTAGGGACCAAAGAGGGGGCGCGCGAGGGGCGGGGCCTCCTGCGTGCCGCGGGCTCCGCCTGAGTCAGGTTTTCCAGGAGGAACGTCGTTAGTTCCAGGGTGGGGCCCGGAACCCGCGCGGCAGCCGCGTCTACACAGCTCCGGAACTCACTTCCGGGCTCGTGTCTATAACGCGGGGCCGGACACCCCGTGCGAGACGAGGGCTGAAGACCGTGGGTCACCGGCGAAGCAGGATTTCCCTCCCCACCCCCAACCTCGAGTCCCGGGAAAGTTAAAAATAGAACGAAATGTCCAAATACGGCCGGCGCCCCGGGACAGGCGGAGCCTCTGTACGGGACACTGTCCACCCCCATACACACTCCCGAAGGACTGGCTCCATTCTTTAAATCCCTAGAAAAGAAGTTGTTTGAGACAAGGTCTCATTACGGAGCTCAATCTGGCCTGGAACTCAAGATCCTCCTGCCTCAGCCTCCTGAGTGCTGAGATTACAAACCTGTGACAAGGGTGCCCGGGGAGAAAAATCTCTTGAAAGATCTCTTCCCCAGCAAAGAAACAAGTCCTAGGGTCAGAATTGGCAGCAGAGTTCCCATTTTTTGCCCAGCATGGCCCCTAAAGAAGTCTGTTTCCCGAGTGGGCAGCACCCTTCCGACTTTCCTACATGTGCAACCAATAACCTGACTTTCCAGCCTGAACATCCTCCGGACTCAGTGCCCTGCCCCATGGGCTCCTCTCCTCTCTCCCTTCCTTTCTGGTCCCTCTGGATCCTCGCTTTTCCCTGAACCCAGGCCATCTGCTGTCTTCCCTATCCAGGTCCCAGCAGCAGCACCCTCGCTGGTTCTCTGACGACAAACCTTTTTAGGCCCGAGAAGAGTGTGTGAGAGGAGCGGAGTGGACTCTGGTTCAGTTGCCACCACTTGTGGCATGTGGATCTAAGGCAAAACAAAACAAACAAAAAACAACCTGGCCTTTTCTTACTAGTAGGATGACCATGAGCAAGTGCCTTTAAAATGAGGCTAATACTTGCCAGAAATGAAGCACCGACCAAGCCCTCAACACCACTACCCTCTTCCTCTTTCTTGAAGCCACACTCATTACACACACACACACACACACACACACACGCTTCAGGACTTGGGGGAGAGTCCACTCTTCTTGTCTAGTGGGGAAAGTGCTCACCCCTATATCTGACACTTGCAAAGGGTTCTCAAGTGCCTTATCTTTCTAGTCCTCACCCTTTGTAAAGAACCTGAAGCATATACCGAGGGTGTAGACTTGGTCTAGGGAAGAAAGGGGGAGTTAGGACCCAAAGCACCAAAGCGCTCCACCCCTTGGACCCGGACTCTCTGGGGAGGAGGTGAGCCTGCGACAGGTGCTGCCTGCAGCCTCGAGGGGGAAGGATGGTTCATTACTTCGTGAACAACAGCCTGAGCCACAACCCGGAGGTGGGGGTGGCGTGAGGCGCCAGCTGGGGAATGAAACCCTTTGGAGCGGGCCTGGGGAATGGGTGCTGCAGGTGGAAGATGGGTGAAAGACAGGGCAAGGGGAGTGCCCTCTACGATGCCCCCCAGGTTTAAAAGCATAGAGAGGATACGACCTTCAGCCCACCCCAGAGCATTAGATCTGGGGCGGGAGAGCTTGGAGTCCCCAGCAGTAGCTGGGCTCGCTTCCCTCCCCCTGCCGCGGCCTCATTGAGCTCCCGCTCTGGCCAGTGGAGTCTGGGTGGGAGGAGCGCGTTGGAAGGGGAGGGGCTTCGAGGCCGCAGTACCCGCCCCGCCCCGCCCCACCGCGTCAAGAGGCTGGAATGAGGGGAATCCGCATGTGGAGGGGTCCGGCGGACTTCACCCATCCCGAGCGGCGCAGCCGCATTCCTAGGATGCCCGCTGGCGCCCCCGCAGCCACCGCCCCGCATCGGAAGGAGGGCGTGTCGCTGCCGCCCTGCGGGCCTGAGGCCAGACACAGTCCGGGCAACTACTCCAAGCCTGCACCACCTCTCTGGTCAGGGGCGTGAGTCCAGAGAGGGGAAGTAAAGTAGGGAACCAAGGGTGTGAGGGACACCGCCATGCCAGGCGCTTCCTGCGTTCTTAGCTTATGTCACTCCTGTCAGTGCAGGACGCACACCATGAGTTCTGTTGTTATTCTATTTCAGAAGGGGGAACTGAGAGTAGGTAGGTGAGACGATTTCTAAACTTGTATGAGAAATGGGACTGGAACCCAGGACCCCTAATACTACTAAGGTAGTGCTGCCCTGATCTCTCCCAATAGTTAACAGGACTGCATTGACAGTTTTCCTCAGTGACCTAGGACAGGAATCTTGACTACTGATGTTTACGGGTGGCAACTGGGAAACACCTGATGGCCCTGGGCTTAAGGTTGGCTTCAGACTGGAGTGAGTAGTGACCCAAGACTTAATTCCTAAAAGCACCTCTGGGGCTTCTCCTACCTGGGCAGATAATGTGTGCTGGAACTATGGGGAAGGGGGCTGACAGCAGAACTGGTTCATCCAGTGGCCCTTACCCAGTGTTTTTGAGCCTGACCTCTGGTGGAGTGAAGGGCCAGAGGAACTGCTCTGACTTTCACTGAGGCAAACAGAGAAAGCACAACTGCAGCCTGCCTGGTAGGTCAGTGCAGGCCCAAAGCAGACAGACACTCTTGTTTTGTCTCATTGTGTAACCCAGGCTGACCTGGGACTCAGCAGCCTCTTGCCTCAGCTTCCCTAGTGCTGAGATTACAAAAGTACGCTATCATGCTTGGCTTAATTTAGATTATCAAATCCATTTTAGGTCTGGGCCCAGGCTGCCCCATCAGAGACTGTTAGAGGCTTCAGAGACTCTCTCTCTCTGTGTGTGTGTGTGTTACTCACAGTGCCTAATTAAGGACTCTGGCTCCAGAACTATGGATCTTTGATCTGCCAGAATTCTTTACCCGAGAGTCCAGCAAAAATAGATAAAGCACTTTGCCCCTAAATGAGTTTTCACATTCACTGTCCTTCCCCGGAGAGGGGGCAGCATCTCTAGCTGGTAATCATGACCTGGCTGGCATTCAAGGCTGGTCCTCTTGCCCTTACACCAACCAGATCACCAATCACCATCTGCTAAAACCTCATTCCTGCTTCTCCATCCTGCTCCTCTTCTGGACCAAAGTTACAGTCTTCTTCTGTCCTCCTGTCTGCCATTTACAAATGCAAATCTCACAGTTACCATCTCAAGTTAATGGAGAAGAGGCTTAGAAAGCACAGCTCCCCCGTGCAAAGCTCGCCCTTCATACTCACTGCTTCTGTCGAGCACCAGAGAATGGACTCAGTTTACTGCACTGCTTCTCTATTAATCTGTAACTGAACAGGTAATCCTTTCCAGTCCCTTCTTTCTTCACGACCACACAAAGCCAGGAGGTGCTGGTGTACCCCTCCTGACAACCACGAGAGACTACATGTTCTGTGGCTTTGCACCTGCAGCTTCCTTAGCCCAGCTCTCTCGGCCTACCCACCTCACTTAGTCATCCCCGAAGAATCAACTCAGGAACCACCTTCGCCATAGCTCCTTCTTAATTTTCCCTAATACACAGCCTCCTCCTTACTAAATTAATACTAGTTGTCTGCTTCCTTGTCAGACTGCCGGGAGACTGCTCTGATCTGCAAGCACTCAGCTAGGCACTCAATAACCCATTGGTGGGCGCTTACATGAATGAATGAATCTCAGAGGCCGGGAGTATGAGCAAGAGCCTGGCTTATGCTGTAATTGAATAAAACTGTAGTCCAGTCATTCATTCTCCCATTCATCTCTGAGCCTGGCACCCGCCGAATTTTCACAAACGGCTCGCAGGGATCACCAGAGCGCCAGGGCTCCGGGGGCGAAGGACGGGAAGGGGCGGGGCTCGACCTGTTTCTCCGGAACCCAGAGCTGGGAGGGCCTGCGGGAGTGGCCCGGAGGGAGCACAGAGTGCGGGGCTCCCGCGCCCGCCCCCAAGAGACTGAGTCCCAGTGCCTCCCGGTCCTGAGACCCTTGCACTACTCGAGCTGAGCGAATCCTGTCCCAGCAATACCCAGCTAGAGAGAGCAGGACCACAGCTCTGGCAGCTAGCTGAAGACGCACAAACGCCTACCCCTCCAGCCATCTGGGACTCTGTGGGTTCGTCCCATCCCTGTGTACCCACCGGCTTGGTTCTTCGGGTGATCGGGCGGGGGCTGGGCTGGACGGCGTGGCCACCTCCGGAGTCCGCAGCCCGGGTACGCTCTCCCCGCCCAGGGCCCGCTAGGGGCCGGGCCGCCGCCTATCGTCATCCCCCGCAAGGCCCAGGCTCTGGCGCGCGCGCGCCCTTGGGCCCCGCCCCGTGCTGGTGGCCCTCCCCAGGGCCCAGGCCAGCGCCCGCCAAGGCTTGGTGCTGCACTTCTCTATTAACTCGCAGGACAAGACGCGTCACAGTTATACTCGGGCGCGCGCACACGCACACATTCCTCCAGTAGAAGACCCAACTCACGCTGTAGTACTTGGTGGGTGGGAACACCAGATGCGATTCTCGGTCTTTAAGTAAACCAGACCCTCACCTCACCATACTGCCTTTAGTGGCTAGGCCAGTCCTCTCCCATTTCTAATTTTCTCTCTTCTTTCACCCACCTTTTCGTTCCATACTGCGAGCAATCCCAGTTTTGCGTGCCCGGCGGGTAAAGGGAAGGAATTTATTGTACTGTACGTCCACAACTTTTACACGTACTAGTCTTTTGGTGTCAGAGCACTGTCATCTTGCTATGTCCAGTTTTCCAGCTAAGTCCATTTAGGTTGAGGAAGCTGGCAAAGGAGTTAAAATCCAAACCTCCGATTTTTAGGAATCCTTTCTAGTAGCTCACAATCCCTTACCCCTTCTTTCCACGTACTTCTTGTCTTAATGGTTTCTGCCTCCATCGAAGATCAGAAGCTCCTCAATGCTCATGTCTTTCCAGTGGGGTGTACAGAAGGGGTCGCCCAGCCCAGGAGAGACCCTACCACCACCATTCCTACCAGCCCACAGTATCATCATAGCTTACGAGTTTGCATGGCCTGTGTGGATGGACCACACGGATGATCTCTCCCGTTGGTATCAGTTCTACTTGTAGAGCCATTCCGCTGTGTGGAGAGCCGGCCTGCAGAACTCAAAAACTGCTCAGCAGCCCACTGGCTCTGGCGGCTCCACTGTCTCACGCTGGGAAGGCCAGTTGGTTCTGTTTCAACTCCAGCCCCTGGGGATGTGGCTGGTCCAGCTTCTCAGGACACAGCTGGAGCAGTCCAGGTCTGATTGGGAGGTCTCTTGGCCAGAGGGTTGGGGCAGGAAGAGGAGGGGCTGAAGGATGGAGGAAATGCCTGTTGTCTCAGGTAACCAGAGGAGCTGATGCATCCACCCATGAGGGACCCTGGGCTCCAGGTCAAAGGTTAGGAGACAATCCCCCACCCCCTTTCCAGCAACTCCCTGGCAGGGCCTCTCAAGCTGCCCCCTCTCAGCTCAATTAGCCAAATAATCATCCCCTAACCAGAGGCACATCTTTCCACAAACCAAGAGGATCCTTTATGCAGCGGTGACCCTCTTGAGGATCCTGAAATTTGGCTGCCTCTAAAGGTAGTGGACCTTATACCTTTTTTTAAAAAGTGTTTGACTATGTATTTTGTCCCTGCTAGTCTTGAACTTCTGGACTCAAGTGATCCTCCTCCTGCATCATCCTCGTGCTGGTAGAATAGGTATGTGTTGACCACTTGACTACGTCATTTTTTTTTTTTTTTTGAGGCTAAGGCTGGGCATGTGGGCATGCTGGGCTGTTTGGAACAGCAGGAGGCCTCCACCCTACCCACTTTCAGAGCCTCAAGGTAAGTTCCTGGGTCCCCTGGGTATGTACCCCCTGTTTATTTTCAACTGCACCTCCCCTTGCCCCCACCCAGTGTTCCTGTTTTTCTGTCTTTATTGTTGCTAAATCACAGCTGACATTTTCCTGGCCTGGAACTGAGGTCTGGGTCTCCAGTCATTCCTTATAGGAAATGAGAACGAACAGGGAAGTCAGGGGGAAACAGACTTTTCCAGAAGGAGAAGCTGGCATGGGCGGGGCAGAGGCACCCTGGGCCTGCCCTGACACTGATGGCTGGGCACCGTCCCTTTTCTCCCTCAGCTTCCTCCGCCCAGGAAAGGCCTAGAAAGCTTCCTTCCTCTGGGAAGCACATCTATCCAGGGCAGGCTCATCCTAGTGGCCACACAATGGCTCTTATCAGTCTCGGAGCCAGGCACGGAGACCCAGCACACACCAAGTCTCGCATATTTCCTGTTTCCACCCAACGGGTCAGGGGTGGGCCCAGAACAGCCATATCCTGACTGGGGCCTAAGAGGGAGAGCAATCCCCTTCCTTTTTCCGCCTCTCAATCACAGCTGAACTCACCCTTCCCAGTTCAGGAGGGATCCTGCACCAGAACACCAGCCACAGTGGTGTTTCTAAGGGTGTAGGAAGGGTAGAAGTGAGTTTGTGGAGAAGTACCGGGGGCCCTGGCCCCTAGAGCCAGCCCCAGGGCTTCATGAATCAGAATAGCAATGCTGGTAGTGTTTTTGGGTCTTAGCAATAGCTCTCTTAGTGACTTGTCAACAGGTATCATTTGCATTTTCTAGATAACTGAGACCCCTGTGGCTAAGGTAGGATAGGATGGGTCACAGATGCAAGCCCAGTCTCCAGGCCCCATTCCTATATTCTGATCCTTATGCCCATCAAAGGAGTCACACAGGAACATAAAAGCCATATTTATAATTATCTTCCAATATAACAACACACAGAGAACAGACAGCCACAGCCCACTAGAAGCCTGGGGAGTTATTCTTAACACCCGGTGGCTCCCAGGATAGAATACAGAGCCTGGAGCAATTGGAATGACTCTTGGGTCACAGGATGGATGTGAGAATTACAGGGCAAGACTCCCTGAGGTGTCTTCTCCTGGGAGAAGAGGCATTGAGTCACTGTTGGCAGAGGGTAATTGTCAGGAATAAGGACAGGCAGCTTCTTCCTGCCACTAGGTCCTTCAGAATGTCTTGAACCTAGCTTCTCGCTGCTTCCCATTTCTAGGTCCCAGCAGGGCCCAGAGGGAGGAGCAGTGCTTTGCCAATGAAGATGAGCTTGATCTGAAGACCACCCTAGAGGACAGTGGCTATGGCTCCTCCACAACCTGTCAACTCTCTGTAAAGGGCAGGTGGGGACATGGAGCTGCGCTCACCCGCAGAAGCTAACCTTAGGCCCTAGAACCTCCTGATCAGAGTCCACTTTCCACAGTAGAGATGGGCATTACTATCTCCTTTTATCATAGTGCTTCCGCTCAAAGCAGGATCTCAGAGCCTTTGCTCATCCCTGTGGGGACAAACGGTGAAATGCCAAGACTTTTGGAACCCAGTGCTGTTCATGCCACCCAATTGACAGGGCCTGTACAAATGTGAACATCCCTCCTCCCAGGGCAGCCCGAGGCCGGGGATGGTGTGATAGGAATGCAGGCCTGAGCCAGATAGGGCATGTGCCTGGCATGACTGCTTGGATGTGAGAGGGAGTGTTTATGAAAGGGAGAAAAAAGAAATAGCATGCAAGCTAGTGGAAGCAAGCAAGTCTATATGCAGTGGACTGTCTCCAAGTCTTCACCATTGACACACTACTCTGTTTCAATCACATCTCTGTAACAAAAAGCTGTATTAAAGGGCCAGTTCATCTGGCCTGGAGCGAGCAGAGGAATCTGGCTGAGCTCCCCTGGGAGGTGGGGAGCTGGAGGATACTCAGCTGCCTCCTCAGGGGCTGGGCCAGACTGCTGGCAGTGCTGTGCCAGAGCTGGCTTCCAGCTCTAGCCTCCGCCCTGGATTCATTCACTCCCATCTGGGCTCAGATCTGTGGTTCAGGCTCACACAGTGTGTCCTCTCTCAAAAAGAAGCGAAACGGGATCTGCAGGGGTAAAACAGGTAGCAGAAGAGGTGAACAAAGTTCTTATCTACTTACCTAATGCCCCACTCACACCCAACAGATAGAGCTCTACAGGCATAGCATGCCTCCCAGACCCTTCAAAGTAACCTTCCCCTTCTCCCAACAGCAGCCCCTTACCTTGAAGGGTTGACTTATACCCACTACAGAGTGCAGGTTGTTACTATAGTAACAGAGAAGAAACTGATCCTCAGAGTCAGGGATAGCACTGATGTTGATATACACCTGGGGCAACAGGAATGGGGTCAGTTCCTGGGCCCAGGGCCCTCCCCAGGATAGTGGTAAATTATCCAAACACTTTCTTCCTTCCAGAAGACAAGAATGTTTAGGCAATTCTGCATGTCGGAGATGTACCTGGTTTGGGTTGTTACCACAGGAGACTTGGTTGTCGCCGACCCAGACATAGGATACATAGTCATTAATGTGGCGCATCCCCACCTGTGAGTGGGATCAGGCAGGCAGTCAGTGGTTGAGGAGGGTATGAGAGCTACAGAAAAATCCTAAGGAGAAGATGGTCTCACTGCCAGGGCTGGTCTTAACACTAAGTCTTCTCTTTCCTGACGGGCCCTAAATTGGACAGGGTCCCTGGGGTGAACAAGGGTAAGTTCTTCAGTTTTCCCTGATCAGCTCCTGTGAGCCCCAGTGATGGACAAACCAGGGGTGATGGACTCCCTGCCTTGCCTGCCGAATCACCTTGTATAGTCCGATCCAATCCCAGGGGCTGCTGACGAACTCTGGGGTGGAGGTGTAGCTGATCAGCATGTCGTTCTCTGTGGTCCACAGGTACTCAGGCATCATGGTGATCGGTGGGGCAGACATCAGTGGGCTCAGCTGCACACAGGGGTGGGTGGTAGGCTGGAATCCTTAAGGCAACTGTTCCTTACTGTGTTCTGCTAGCATGGTAGGGGCAACAGGGACACCCAGAGCAGTGGGCATAGAACTTTGCTAGGCTACTCTAGCTGACCCTAGCTGGCCAATAGGAAAGGGAAAGGGCCAAAGGCTTGTCATGGGGAAAGCTTGTCCTGCCAGGGGAATGGGGTCTAGAACCAGGTAAACAGCACAGAGTCGAGAACTGAGGGTGTGCATGCATATGGGAAAAGGGATTTGGTTTAAAAAAGAGGTCTGGGGACTGGAGAGATGGTTAAGAGTACTAGCTGCTCTTCCAGAGGTCCTGAGTTCAATTCCCAGCAACTACATGGTGGCTCCCAACCATCTGTAATGAGATCTGATGCCCTCTTCTGGTGTGTCTGAAGACAGCTACGGTGCACTCACAAACATAAAGTAAATAAATACATCTTTAAAAAAGAAAAAGAGAAAGAAAGAAAGAAAGAAAGAAAGGACGAACAAACTGATGGTCACTCTCTTCCGAAGTTTCTGCCTCAAAGGCCCCAATTCAGTTTGGTGGAGAAAAGCTCTGGTGAGAACAGCTGTACAACTGTGGAAGGGCCAGCACTGGAGCTGAGAGGAGAGGCACTTTAGTGTGGCCAACAGTGCAGTTATTAGGTGGTAAGCTATAAAGGATGGGCAGAGTTCCCTCTGCAACTCGATCTAGATACAATTAGGACAAATAAAAGGAGTTCTACTTCACACAGGAGGTAATAAGTATGATGGAACTCATTAACCTCCAGGGAGAAGACCAGGAGGAAACAGAAGCCTATTCACAAAGGACCTCCACACAGGAAGAGCCATCAACAGCTCCTCAGAAGCACTGGGATACCTGACCTGGGAGGAAAGACAATCATGTCCTCCTACAGGTGTCCCCTGGAGACTGCCTGACTTTACAACCAGCCCAGAGGGCTTCGTAGTGTGGCCAGCACAGCTATCCCTCTGCCAGGTTTTGGGAAGCCCAGAAGTTCACCTCCAAGTGGAAAGTGCCAGTGACAGGCTTATGGTCACTGATGCTGTATGTCATGTGACTGATGTAGTTCTTCAGCGTCAGCAAGAAGCAGGACGTTTGTAGACTGGAGGCCAGGGGGCTGGCTTGGGACGGCTGCCGCTTCAACCTCCACATGATGCGGTCAGTCCACGCAGGCTTACGTTTTTTCTCACTTAGGGTAGGGAAAAGAATGGGAAGAAAAGGAGTTGGCACGAGAGCAGGAATGTGCCCCCATGTGTCTACTTCAGGGTCTACCAGCACATGAAGACTTCTGCATACTGGCAGGTGAGTGTATCCAACAGAAGCAGCAGGAATCAACCACAGACCCTCTGCTAAGCCCATGTTTATGAACTAAGCTGTGATTTAAGAATATTACAGCTGGTAGTGGTGGCGCACACCAGTAGGATTTGCTGAAGGAGGCAGAGGCAGAAGGATCATGAGTTCAAGGCCAGCCTGGGCTACACATTTTGCCAGGCGGTGGTGGCGCACACCTTTAATCCCAGCACTTGGGAGGCAGAGGCAGGCGGATTTCTGAGTTCGAGGCCAGCCTGGTCTACAGAGTGACTTCCAGGACAGCCTGGGCTATACAGAGAAACCCTGTCTCGAAAAACCAAAAAAAAAAAAAAAAAAAAAAGAATTTTACATTCAGGGCCTTTTTTAAAAAAAAAAAAAAAACAGTAAAGAACCTAGGTTGGGTTTTGAAGATGTAGACTCAGACTTGAATTTGGGGAAAGCTTGCCACAGGCCTGTGGTTAGTAGGGTTACCACTCACCCTTTACAGGAGGGAGACTGAGCCTTAGCATGGGGGTAATTTCCCAAAGCCACAGAGTTACTAAGTGTGCAGCCAGGACTCAAGGCCAAGCCAGCAGCATGACCGCAGAGCATGTGCGCTTAACCATCACACTGACCCTCTTAGGCTCCGGCTTCCTTGGCTTCCTCGGCTGCAAAATGGAGATGAGAACGGTTGTTATCTTGCAGGGTTGCTAAGACAACCAGATGAGCTGAACTGCCTCTAGGTCTGGGACAGGCCTCTGCCTGAAACAAGCTGCCTGTAGAGAACTCGGTCAGTGTGGTTAGACAGGGTTGCCTGCAGTCCAGCCTGGCCTCAAACTCTCCGTATACAGGAGGATGACTGAACTTGTCGTCCGGCTGCCTGCCTTCATCAGTGTACAGGTGTGTGCTACCATGCTCAGTTAGTGTGCTGGCAATCCACCAGGCAAGCACTCTACTGCTTGTGCTATACCCAACTCTCACTGATTATTTGTTCTCGAGTCATCAGAAAGAGCTTGCCATGTAAGCAAGAGGGTCTGAATGAAAACCCTTGTAAAATTCAAAACTAAGCAAGCACAGTGCTAAGGAGGGTGGAAGCAGGCAGACCCCCGGGGGAGGCCAGATCACGGGCCAGCCAGCATAACTGGTGAGCTCCAGATTAGAAAGTGATCCTGTTTCAAAAAGTGAGGTGGGAGCCAGGGGTGGTAGTGCATGCCTTTACTCCTAGCACCGAGGAGGCAGAGGCCAGCCTGGTCTACACAGAGAGTCCTAAGACAACCAGGGCTATGTATGAAAACCTACCTCCACCCGACCTCTCCAAAAAAAGAGATGAGAAGTAAAGGCTTTTGCCACCAAGCTTGACAACCCAAGCTCAACATCCAGAAGGCGAAAGTGAGAACCAGTTCTCAGAAGCCATTCTTTGATTACAAATGTGCCATTGCAAATGCATCCCCACACACACCAAAAATGTAAAACATGTTTAAATTTTTTTTTTTTTTTGGTTTTTCGAGACAGGGTTTCTCTGTGTAGCCCTGGCTGTCCTGGAACTCACTCTGTAGACCAGGCTGGCCTCGAACTCAGAAATCTGCCTGCCTCTGCCTCCCAAGTGCTGGGATTAAAGGTATGTGCCACCACTGCCCGGCTAAATTTTTTTAAAAAAGGAAAAACAATCAAAGACACTAGACACTAACATCTGGCCTATACACATTCATATTCATTCATTCAGATTCTCTTCCCCGTTCCAAAAAGAAAAAAAAAAAAAGTCAGGCATGGTGGCTCATGCCTATAATCCCAGCACTTAGCTGGCTAAGGCAGAAGGATCACTTTGACTTTGAGGTCAACCTGGGCTCTACAGAGTTCCAGCCAGTGACTACAGAGTGAGTTCCTATCTCAAGGAGGGAGGGGGCACTGGCACTTTATAGCTCAGCAGTAAAGAGCACTGGCTGCTCTTTCAGAGGACCTGGGTTCAATTCCCAGCAATCATGGATGTTAACAAGTATCTGTAACTCCAATTCTAGGGGATCTGATTCCCTCTTTTGATGTCTGTGGACAGTAGGCATGCATGTGGTGCACAGACTCAGGCAGGCAAAACACATAAAATGAAAAAATTAATAAATTAAAATTGTAAAAAGCTGTGGAAGATGACATTGATGCTGGCCTCTGGTATCCACAGACACATGCACAGGCAATGGATGGGCAAGTGTGTCTACATACATGTAAACATACATACATGTACACACATGCACAAACCCCAAACAAAAAAGTAAACAACAACAACAAATAAACCCAAAATAGAAAAAAAAATGATTTCTAGTTAGATATGGTGGTACACACCTTTAATCTCAGCACTACAGAGGCAAAGGCAGGTGGATCTCTGTGAGTTCAAAACTAACCTGGTCTAGAGAGCAAGTTCTAAGACAGCCAGGACTATACAGAGGAACCCTGTCTCAAACAACCCAACAACAACAACAAAACAACCAACAAAAACAGTGTCCAGCCGGGCAGTGGTGGCGCACGCTTTTAATCCCAGCACTTGGGAGGCAGAGGAGGGGGGATTTCTGAGTTCGAGGCCGGCCTGGTCTACAGAGTGAGTTCCAGGACAGCCAGGGCTACACAGAGAAACCGTCTTGGGGCGGGGGTGGGGGGGAAACAGCGTCCAGTCATAATGTAGTATTCTATGTCCAATCATTCTGACAGTTCCATCTCCCACTTCTTCAGTCCTATTTGACTAGAGCCTTCCAGTGCACTGTCGGTGTTTAAGCAGCAGCCCACCTTTCACTAATGAGGATGACACCATGGCAAACCCAGACTCTAGAAGCAAGAGGCTAGCTGGAGGAAGGTTCTGGTCTGGTAATGCCAGAGCTGTGCCCTCAGGCAAATGACCTCACCTCTCTACAGCTCAGTTTCTTGAACTTTCAGATGGGGTGATAACAGCACTTATTTCACTTCAAAGGGGCTGAGGTGTTGAGGAGTGGCTAAAAAGTGGAAACTCTGGCTAAACCACCTTCTGCTTGTCAGCTCCCAAAGTGTTTCCAGATGTTTACCTTTCTGGGGTTTTTGTTGTTTGTTCAGAGACAGGGTCTTACTCTGTGGCCCTTGCACAACTGGGAACTCATTATGTAGACCACGATGGCCTGGAACTCATAGATCCACCTGCCTCTGCCTCCCCAGTGTTGGCATTACTAGGACACTGCCTAGTCACTGTGTCCTTGGTCATCATGAGCACGACATGTCCAGGAAGGCTTACAATTTGACAAGAGCTGCATAAATGTACTTCTTCAAAGCCCAGGCTCTCCCCAATTCTCTGAGATGGTTAAGAACCCAGACCTTCTGTCAGGTTAGTGTCTGTCTCCTTCTTCCTCAGTACTTCTCAGCCAGCCCTTCTTCATATCTTTTCTATAGCATCTGCATTGTTCATCTTTTCCAACAAGGCTTACCATATGTCAACTAAGAATGACTAACAAGCAGGGTCTGTAGGTGGGTATGGAAGTGCACCTTTAATCCTGGCAGAGGCAGGTAAATCTCTGTGAGTTCAGGGCCAGACTGGTCTAATATAGCAAGTTACAGGCCAGCAGGAGCTATACAGTGAGCCTCTCATCTCAAAACAGAACAAAAACAAAAACCAAGCAAACCAAAGGGAGTCAAGGAGACTCTTCTTGCAGCGCTGGATGGAACCCTAGGATATGTGGTAGGTGACTATCATTGGGCTATACCTCCAGTTCCTTGACTTGGTTGTTTGGCAAACAAGACAGAAACAAAATGCAAATTAAATATGTTCAAATATTATTGTATCTATTCTTCAAGTTCTACATTTCCTGTAATTTAAAAGTGGATCCCTGGGGTACTATGCACTGTGACACCTGTCTTATTGACTGCTCCAAGCTTTCCAATGGTGCTGTCTTTCATCTTTTAAAACAGATTTATTCATTTTTATTTTATGTATATGGGTGTCGCCTGCATGTAAGTTTATGTACCATGTGCACACAGGGCCCAAAGAAGCCAAGGACGTCAGATCCTCTCTAACTGGAGTGACAGATGGTCATGCGCTGCTGTGTGGGTGCTGGGAACCGAACCTGGGTCCCCTGCAGATGGAACAAGTGCTGTAACCCTCTGAGCAGTCTCTCCAGCCCCATGGTCCTGTCTTACAAGCCACATTTTTTCTAAAGCTGAGACAGGCTACTGTTGTGGGGGAAGCTGGGTGGCCCATGGCTTGTGCTTTCAGTGCTTCCCTCTGCCCCTCACCTCTGTGAACCTGCTAGCTCCCTTCAGAGCAGCCAGAGCTGTCTATAGTATACATCAGCCTCACAAAGGTCATCTGGGTGAATGCTCTCAATATAACTGTTTCTCAAGTGAATGAACACTCCTTCACTTTCAGAAAACTAAAGCCAAAATCTCTGCAAGATTCTCTAGATTCTAAAACAAACAAAAACCAGACCAAACCAAACCAAACCAAACCAACCAATCAACCAACCAACTAACCAACCAATTAAAACCCCACAGAGAGCCAATCTGGTGAGCCTAGAGGAGCTGTAGCACATGATCCTCTGAGCTCAGTGTCTGTGTATGAGAGAACTTTTCACTTCAGTTCCCTATGGACAGCTTTTAAGTGCCTCACTGACCTCTGGAGCATGGTTAACTGGTCAGGCACTTAATGTGTCTGTGACACAAGTCTTGATTGGCTTTGATCCTAATATCCTCTGCTCGATCTGCCCAGTCTGCATCCATAATGGTTACTGTAACAACACCAGGTGCAATCCCTGACTCTAACAGGATTTCCCGCCCTGCCCTCAGCCCCTTCACCCTCCCCTGTAATGGAGCTGACCTAGGTTCTCATTACATCTTGGCTCAGGGACACTGCATGGCTAATGAAAGCTGCATTCTGAGCTCTACACACAAATCATCTACAGTCACTTTGTATAACTAGACATAAATCACCTACAGTCACTTAGGACAGCTACACAGGCTAGGGTCTTGTTCCCCCAAGTACTACTCATCAGTGCTGCTGAAGGACTAGAAAGCCTGCCCTTCCTGTCTCCCAACATTGCTGCCTCCTTCAGTGTGCACTCCTAAGGTGTACAGCTGAAGCAGGAGACTTGCCTGTGTGGGACTCTGGGTTCAAACCCTGCAAAAACAAACAAGCAACAAACCTCTCCTTGACAAGTCTAATTGACACCTCCCTCCTGTTTCTGGCTGTCAGTGTCCTTTGGCACTTCACTGAGTTCTGGAAAGGTACTGGCTAACTCCCTGTCATTGGTGGATCCCTTTGCTAGTCTGGCTTGAATACTGTTCTTGGGCTCCCAATTAAAACACAGCTAGTCACTGTGCTTGTACCTGGGATGAACATAAACTAGATCCACGTTCTGTGCTCTGGGTATCAAGAGACCAACTGTGGCTCACTACAGGTTTATTTTATTTTGCAGTATTAGGTATCCAACCTAATACCTTACACATAATGGCTCTACCAGCGAAGTACATAGATCTCCTAGTTTTTGAGACAGGCAACAAGCCAGGAAGTAAGAAGCTTTGTGATTCAGGAAGAATCTTAATCCCAGTTCAACTGCAGAGCTATGTTTTCAGTGGCTCTAGAGCCCAAACACAGAGGGATGTCTAGGCAGGAATAGTGGATGGCATGATTGAAATACTCCTGTTTATGGCCAGAGTATAGATTCTCAGCACTCATTTTAAAGTATATGCCTGTAAGCCCAGGGATGGGTGGGGGGAGACAGCTGAATCCCTGCAACTCATTAGTCAGCAAGACGATGGCCAGACAAATGGTGACTGCCAGATTCAGTGAGAGACCCTACCAAAAAAAAAGAAAGAAAGAAAGAAAGAAAGAAAGAAAGAAAGAAAGAAGGAAAGAAAGAGAAGAGAAAAGAAAGAAAGAAAGCCTGGTGTGGTGGCACACACACCTTTAATCCCAGCACTCAGGAGGCAGAGACAGGCAGATCTGAGTTCCAGACCAGCCTGGTCTACTGGATGAGTTCCAGGACAGCCAGGGCTACACACAGAGTCCCTCTCTTGGAAAAACAAAACAAAACAAAACAAAACAAAACAGGGTTTCTCTGTATAGCCCTTGGAACTCTGTAGTCCAGGCTGGCCTCAAACTCAAGTGATTTGTCTGCTTCTGCCTCCTGAGTGCTTGGATTAAAGGCATGGGATACCACTGGATGGCTAGCCCTCTTTTTAAATACAGAGTTAGTAACAGCACTGTCTGCCTACGGAATGTATGTGCAGAATTAAATGGTGCAAACCTTTCTGCACAATGCCTGGCACATGGTAAGAGCTCAGTGTCAGTCATAATGAGCTAGTATATAACAATAAAGATCTCCATCTTCCTTAGTGGTGTTTTGTTTGTCTTGATGATCTCCTTTTGCTCCTGCTGGAAAGACTGGCTATGAATATTTGTGTGTGAGTGGAGGCAGGCTCTGCTGAAGCAACCCAGGGCTTTATACATGCTAGGCAGGCATTATCCCAGAGCGGCAGACCTTGCACTATGCTTAGATGAAGTGCTATGGATGAAAAGCACTGCCATGTCCAGAGACACATATCTGAGCCCAGCTCACCCATAAGCTAAGCTCCCTGGGGCCCTGCACTTACCACCTATGAGCCTATCTACCCTGTCAGGCCTCATCAACTCCAGCCCAGACCTAGCTGCTGGCCAGGACTTAGAGTCTACTGGTAGTCTCTATCCTATGCCCAAAGGGAATTGCATCCTACTTGCTTAGGGTTGAACCAGGGCCTTGCATGTGCTAGTCAACCAAGTTACACCTTCAGTGCACACTGAGGTCTAGAGGTTAGGCCCGCCAAGGCTCCAGACAGTTATTGAGGCCTCCAAGATTCCATGTTACTGCTCAAGTTCACTGAACGGCTGTAGAGAGCAGCGTCTCCCTGCAGCTACAGTCACGTCAGCCAGCCAGAGCTCGTTCTCTTACCTAGTTTCCAGTATACTCTGTTTTCAGGCTGCTCTCCGTCTCCAGAGTGCGTTGCCTTTGCTTGTGTAGCCTTCCCTAGCCATGGGCTCATCCCTGTCTTTCTCCACATTCCTGGAACGGTGTACCCTCTCCCCATCTCATTAGTAAGGACATTTAGGCTTTGTCAAACCATTTCCACACACGAAATGTTATATACTAGCTCTAGACTACATAGCTATCTTTTGCCCTGGCTTGCTGTGGAGATACCTATTTCCCCTTTTACATGGGTCTAGGTCACCATGCTGGTGTCTCCCCACCTAATAATATTAGCTAAGCTCCCTAAACTTGTTGGGAACTTGCTGTCAGAGTTGTTCTTGCTCTCCAGTTAAGCCTCAGGTTTTGTAGTCACCTGGCCCTTTCTCAGCTTGTAGTTCTTCAGTAAGACTACCACCCCACCTGAAGAGATCAATTCAAATAATAACCACAAATATCATCCATGCTTGCTGGGTACCTGGTCCTGGGCTAAGCATCTGTAAGATTTCAGCCAACTCTGAGTTGTGGATACTGATCACCCCCTTTTTGTGAAGACCAGCAGCAGAGCTAGCCCACCTTACAGTGTGAGGGCCGTCTGTGTGCAGCCGCTGTACTGTTCTCCGGGAACTTCATTTTTTCCTTTCTTTCTTTCCTTTGGGTGGATGTTGCTTTTTTTTAAAACAAAACAAAACAAAACAAAACAAAACAAAACAAAAAAACAGGGTCTCATGTAGCCCTGGTTGGCTTTGAACTTGCTGTGTAGTGAAGGGTGGCTTAGCCTGCACCTCTCCAGCGCAAGGATTCCAGCTGTGGAAAACCACATGTAGTTTCCCAGTATTTCTTACTTCCTCACACAGTAGTTGACTCACTCTGAGTTTAGGGCAGGGGAACTTTGTAACTATCTTAGGTAACCTTTTGGTACCCCTGTATGAGGTCTAGAATGTCTTGAGAAGTAGCAGCAAGGATTCCCAGAATGCTTTGGTGCCTTCCCTCCTAAGTCAGGGCTGCCCCTGCCCTTTCCTATACCTTCTCTTTCAATAACCTTTTCCCCTATACTCCATTCTTGCTGATATCAACCTTCCCTCCCGCTCTCAGATCAGTTTGGGAAGCTCCCACAGCCAATGCCTAAGAAAGGGCCAGCAGGTTCCACTCCAGAGAGGTGATGGCTGGATCCTCTACATTTCTACTCTGTGGCATGCCCTAACCTCCACCCTGCTACTAGGGCTGGCTGGTATAGTAAGACTTCCAGAGCCTCCTAGGCACCGATGTCCTCCTCACCTGGTGTCATAGTTGTTGGAGTGCTTGTCAAACTTGTAGGTGGGTGGGAAGAGCAGTGGGCCTTCCTGGAACTCCCGGAGCAGCTGGTCATGTTTCTTGGCAATGAAGAGCTGTAGATACAAACATAGTCCCCATCTCCTCAGTCCTGACTCAGTAGGTCAGCCCACCCTCTTTACTGACATTGCTCCAGCAGTCCCCACATCTTCTGAAATTGGGACTGTATAGGACCAGGGGAACCACTTGCCTGCCATTTTCTCTGCTATCTTTCCTCTGTAGAGAAGAGGGTTTAAGTTCCCACTGTCTGAAGGTTATTAGGAAGCTTGTGTCAGAGGACACAGGAAAGCCAAAGCCCTCAAAGGGGTGGCATATTCTCCTCCAAGAGGTAAGCAGACTTGGGACAGGAGAGGCAACAGGGATACAAGTATGCTGATGTGTGTGATTATGCCAGGGCAGGCCAAAGCTCATCTGGATCCCCCTCCCTGCCTTTTTTTAGGAGGATGCTAGGATTTCACACTATAGCTTAGACTTGGCTGAAACTAATGTAGCCGAGGTGGCATCAAAATCGAAACAATATTCCTGCCTCAGTCTCCCGAGTGCAAAGACCACAGTTGTGACCAGGTATGCACAGCCTGGCTCCCTGTTCTTGACTGTGCAAATAGTTTCTCTAGGTGAAGATCAGCACTAACAATATGGATGCCCCATCTCCTCATGCAAAACCTGGCTAGATGCTTCTTCCCACCCGTGGACAAAGGGTCCAGAGATCCCAGACACTCTGTGCACTGTTGCTCTCTGAACATTTCACAGACTTCCATAATAGATTCAGGTTACACACACACACACACACACACACTCTCTCTCTCTCTCTCTCTCTCTCTCTCTCTCTCTCTCTCTCTCTCTCTCTCTTTCTCACATACTTTCTCTCTGTCTCTCCCCCTCTCCCCCTCTCTCTCTCTCTTTCATACCCCAGACCTCTGCTCACTTAATACCTGATCTTTCTCCCACAGCTCTCTGTAGTACTTCCTTGTTATACACTCCTGAACAAAGAGCAACCCAAAGTCCTCAATTCGAAAGTTCATGTCTCCAAACCACAGAATGAGGCTTCAGGAAAAAAAAAGGAGGGTAGCCTGAGGGTTTGTGATGAGGTCATTGAAGAGGCACAGGCCTGTTGAGCACAAGAGCTGCTGAGGAGGAAAAAGCTGGGGAGGGGGGGAATGTGAGAAGCTAGACTCTAGGACTCTAGGAGAACAGCAGATGAAGGCCAGGGCACGCTTAGGTCCAATAGGATAGTCCTTGGCTTCAATGCTATTGTTAAAGAACTTTCTCAGATGAGCACGTGGCAAATATAGGAAAAGCTTTAGCCTTCTGCTCCCAAGCTGGCCACCAGGACAAGCTAATAAACAGCCCTGGGGTGAACTCAGGAACCACAAGGGTCTTGACCTGGGATGTTTACAATTGTCCAGGGTTTCTAGGAAGGACAGAGAGGCCAGAGGAAGGTAGACATGAGGTAGGCAAAGCTGGGTGGTATAGCAGATGGGACATCAGGAAAGGGGCTGGGAGATGGAGCACTACTGACTGGCAGGGGAGTAGACTCAGTCAGTGTTAGCCTGGGCTGGCATGGGGGAGGGCAGGGATGACAGTTTGTAGCTTCAGGCTCACTCATGGTCCAGGATGTTGGGGACATCACATCCCTCAAAAGTCAGACTCTCCAAGATTCGGTCAAAGTGCTCCAGACGCTGGTCATTGTTGTACATGTGGGGAGGCAGGTGGCAGTTGACGATGCTGACATAGTAACCATAGAGCCTCAGGCAGACGTTGACTCCCCCTTTGTTCCCCTGGTAGGAAAGGTGGGAAGAAGGGTGGGGAGAGACTCTGGATTGTATACACACCCCCTTTTCCCCATTCTGGGTCTGAGGAGAGGCAGGCTTACCTCCCCCAGGATCTCAGCCATAGACACACAGCTTCCCTGCTAATTCTTCCATGCACAAAGCTCAATACCCAAATCTAGGATCTCAGGAATATCCAGGCCCTGCTGAGATGGCAGGGTATGGGGTGCGTTATGGGGGTGGGTGTGCAGGGTCCTAGGCTACACAGAATATGCAGACTCAGTTAACTTCCTCTGTTTTGCTTAGCCCGTTGTTATCACAAGTCTCAGACGAGAGCTCCGTCCTTACCCAGTACCCGTAGAGGCCAGTAGGGGTGGATTTTGTAGAGATGATCTGGATGTAGGGCAAATGTTGATACTTGGCAAAGACCAGTAAGAGAAGCCCCTGCATACGGACTTGAGAGATCTGCATGGGGTGGGGGGCAAAGGTCATTTATTAAACTTCCAAGGCCAATTGCATCCCTGCTAAGCCCAGCTAGGGACTTTTAAGAGTCTAGAACCACATGCAGAGCCCTGTCCAAAAGTCTATGGAGCCTAGTTTGAGTCTAAATTTCAGCCTTTTCCTTTTTTACTCTGAATTACAAACAGTGCATTCTGAGGCTGCAGCTTCAGTTTCTGCTTATGGTCCTGGGATGGAGGAAAGGGAGAGGCTTCAGGGTAGCTCCCCACTAGAAAGGCGCCCCTCTCCCAGCCAGCCTACGGCCATGGAGCTGCTCCTCTCACTCACGCTGCCCTAAGAGCCCTGTAGACTTCCACATCTTTTAGCGTCCCTTCTCATCAATGAAGCAGGAACACTGTGACAGATAGACTGTGAAGGTTTTATTTTTTGGTTCAGTGTATATCTGTGTGCAGGTGAGCATTGTGGAGGTTACTGGGTGTCCTGTTCTATCAACTTCCACCTTATTCCTTTGGAACAGGGTCCCTCCCTGACTCTGGAGCTGCTGACCAGCAAGCCTCGTGATCCTCCTCTCTCTACCCCTCCATAGTGCTTTTAATGTGGGTGCTGGGATCTGAACTCCTGGAAAGGCTATTGCAATAAGTGTCCTAACCCACTGAGCCATCTCTCCACCCTACTCGTCCTTTTGATACAGGGTCTTGCTAGGTGTCCCAGGTAGGTTTTTTTCGAGACAGGGTTTCTCTGTGTAGTTCTGGCTGTCCTGGAACTCACTCGGTAGACCAGGCTGGCCTCGAACTCAGAAATCCACCTGCCTCTGCCTCCCAAGTGCTGGGATTAAAGGCGTGCGCCACCACCGCCCAGCCCAGGTAGATCTTTAACTGCCAATCCCCCTGCCTCAGCCTCTTGAGTGCTGGAAATAAAGGTATGTGCTCCCATATCCACTTTGGCTTAGGGACTTTTCAACATAAGCAAGAACAAGAGATAGTTTTAGGTGTTGCTCTGAACCTTAAGTTGACTGATAGCAACTCAAATACAAGAATTCATTAACTCTACACTTACTGCACTTATTCCTAATGCTGAGGACCAATTTCAGAGCTCTATGCATGCTGGATAAGAATCTGAACACTTTCCTACACATGTTCTAGCCCAGTGAAAATGATGTGTGTGTTATAACTAGAAAGTTAGACATGGTGGCATACGCCTGTAATCCCAGCACTCAGGAGGTAGAGGCAGGAGGATAAGGAGTTTAAGGCCTTAAAAACAGGAAGACACGGGGCTGGTGAGATGGCTCAGTGGTTAAGAGCACTGACTGCTCTTCCAGAGGTCATGAGTTCAAATCCCAGCAACCACATGGTGGCTAACAACCATCTGTAATGATATCTGATGCCCTCTTGTGGGGTGTCTGAAGACAGCTACAGTGTACTTACATATAATAAATAAATAAAAATTTAAAAAAAAAAAAAAAACAGGAAGACACAGCTGCTAAAACTAACTAACTTCAGTCTCTGTGGCTGAATGCTCATGAAGGCAATACACATGGCATGGAAGTAAGTCCTGAGGACACAGGCTGGGGACACCCACGGAACGGCTTCAGCTTCCCCCGCTGCCAGGGATCACTGGTCCTAGCTTGCTGATGCTGGGTTGAGATTCCAGGAGGCAGGGGAACTAGGAAGACTGTTTTGGAGTTGCCAAAATGCTTACTACTAGTGGATGCAGAAGTGTGGTGGGAAAAGGCCCTCCTAATGACCCTCTTTCTCAGGGCTGGACTGCCACCACTCCAGTAGCTGTTTCCGGAGCATGAGGTGCAAAGGCCAAGAAGGAAATCTCCGGGCGGGGAGCTGTACTGGTGCCTTCCAGGAATTATGAAACCTGATCCCCCTAGTCAAAAAGCAGCCCCAGCACTGTGAAAGAGTCAAAATAGGGAGATCCCCAAAATCAGTACTGAACAAGGGAGGTACTGGAGCCTGAGTCCTCTGGGGTTGCTACACATGTATCTACTAGTCTACTCTCTACCCTAAGTCTTCTTAATTTTTGTTTTGTTTTTGTAACATGACTTGAAGCTATGTAGGCCTAGCATAAGTACTCTACTATTGATCTATAGTTTTCTATTTTTCCCATTCACAACTATCTATGACAACAGAAACCTGGGCAGGGCTATATTATGAGAGACCAAATCCTAGGGTCAGGACAGAAACCAAGATACAGATAAGATTCAGGAGTAGAGTTACATTTAATCCTAACTAACACTGACAAAGCAGGTTTGGGCTTTGGCATAGAGACCAGTCCACTTGGTGAGAGAGCAGCAGGAAGCAGGGGGAAGAGGACAGGGATTATGAGACTGGGAGAATGGGTGGGGTTGTGAGGAAAAGTTAGAGCCTTGCAGGGAAAGTTCCAATGCGAAGAAACTAAACTGAAGGCACTATAAGGACTGGCAGGAGGTCACTAGACGTTGGAGCACCAAAAGGGTCCTGTGAACTCTCAACAGCTGGTAAATCCCACAAGGAACTGGCTATAAACAGGCTCTCCCATCCATTCTGGCTAAGGGAAGGAGAGATAGACGCTTTGTGTATCTAGACCTTCGGCTCTAAACTTTAGGATGCCACAGGAGTGGAATGGGTTTTGCCCCTGACACAAGTTGAGCTACGCTGGCAGGGTGGCTCCATTCCACCTGACCAATCCCTTGCCAATTGATCAAGGAACAAGGAGTCATGAAGTCTTGGGAAGGAATGAGTTTTGAGACAGGTGGTTCTTCCCTCCATGAAGAAATAGCTCCACATCTTCTAGAAGAGGCTTCCCAGTTTGTTCTGGGGCTGACATTGCCTAGCCTTAGGAGAACTAAGCCTTGCATTTCTCCTTCTCAGAGCTGCACAGCTCTTGCTTCAGTATCCCTGGACAAACTAGGTAACTGCATTAGCACTGAAGAATAAAACCCATCCTAGAAAAGGAACAAGAATTCTGGTATTTCCAAGAAGCTGTGAACTAGGTACTCTGATTAGGAGTTGGTTCATTCATTGTGGGTACAGGGCAGAAATAAAACCCAAGGACCTAAAACCTTCCTGTCATTCTCCTATGGTCTAAAGAGTCCCTGAAGTATACTGGTCCCTCAGACGAAGAACCACTTTGCACTACACCTGTCTTCCTCTCTCCCAACTTCTGAGCCCATCAGAACTTGATATTCATGTTCCCTGTTATATCAGCAGGTTAGCTTTGGAATTACCTGTCAGTCTTAACATACACTAGCATAGCAATAAAATATGATAGTTTAGAACACAAGTCAGAGGTTTGAAAGATCTAGATTCAGATCTCGAAGTTATCTGTAAAGTATTTCTGTCTAAGAGTTAAGATTGTAAAATAGCACACACCAAGAGCTTATTTACAATGCTTAACACTAAGTGAGCACTCAGTAAATTGTATGTAGCAAGTACTACACTCAAGAGATTTCATGCTGGGCAGTCTAGATGGGAGGGTAGGACATGAGGAGTAAGCACTGAGGTATTAATAAGCCCTAATGCATTTCCACTAGGAATTCTCCCAGAGTGATAAATATCTAGGTGTGAAACTAACCCCTGGACTCAGAGCTCAGACCTAGGTACACTGGGACAGCATGAGGCAGGCAGGAGTTCCAGGGAGCCAAGTGTAGTGTGAGGTTTAAACCTTTTGATGAATGGGAAAGAACATGAAAAGCCGAGTGGAGGAAAAAGGAACACATCAGACAAACAATTAGCTGAAGGGGAGAAAGGGAAACATATCAGACAAGCAATCAGAGTCAGCACAGGGAGGTCACACACTTCTTACGCTGCCCATAAACTTAGCTTACCTTGACGAAGTTCAGTGGGGAAAGCATATCCATGAAGAAACTGCTCCATGGGTCTTCAAAAGCAGTGTCAGAAAGAAGGCTTATGATTCCAGAATTCATCTCCTGCAAACTGACCATTCCAAGCCAGAGGCTCACCCCTGGCCTGGAGGATATCACCTCTCCCACAGATATCATCAGACTTTCAGGCCTGGGTTCTGAAGTCAAAAGGTCTCCCTTCCCTACCTGTGTGGCTGCTGATCTCCAATCCATGGCCATTGCTAACTCAGGACAAGAAGCACAAGATAGGACCCAATGAGGATAAAACCTCCTCACCTTCCGACTCCAAAATGAGTGAGGACACATTACATCAGTCCTCTACAGGGGTAGGGGGTGAAGGGGCCCTTCAGACACCTACCCAATGATATATATGTCCAGATTCAGGTCTTGGTTGTTCAGTTGAAGTAGGTCACTGAGGTCCTCGGCGGGGGCTGCAGAGGCCACATTCCATGTTACAACATGTATGCTGTGGAAAGGAGGTTAAGTCACGGAGAATGAAGGCCAAGATTTTTCCAGATAATGGGCAGAGACCTAGGCATGTTCAAGGCTCGCACTGCAATAACCATAAGAACTGTGTCAGCATGTTTGTTTGTTGTTTTTGAGGCTGTGTCTCCCTATTCGGCCCTGGCTGGCCTCAAACTCCTTATATAGATCAGCCTTCTTCTGCCTCCTAAATTCTGAGACTAAAGTTGTGCAGCACGATGCCCAGCTTGTTTCTGCATCTTGTGGTAGGAGAAGAGGAAAAGGAGTAGTGGACTACACAGCTTTCACCTTCCCTTTTATGCCCCGAAAGCAGGAATCTCTTCCCTTGAACTGGCTCTTCTAGGCAAGTCTACAGTTGCCCATATCTGGCACAGAGCTGCCAAAGGGAGCACAAAAGCCGTTGGCCAGAAGGAAGGAATGATGAGTTTGACAGACAGAAACCTATTAGTCCACTAGCCCCTCCAGCTACATACACCTCACTCATCCTCTATGGCTCAGTCAGCAACTTTGTACCCCAACTCCTCAACCTATGGGCTCCCAAGAGCACCAAGAAGGAATTAGAGGTTGACTGTACATGACCACATGCTTCAGAGCTATGAGAACAGAAAGAACAAAGCTGACAGCATATTCCCTTCCTCACTCCTACCTTGCAGAACCTTGGAGCACAACAAATTCTGTCAAGGCCTTCATGGAGCCTAGGTACACGTTTCTGAGTAACAGGTTACTTAGTATCTGTCTCAAGAGTCTACTCTATTGGGAAAAGTCATCAGTTGGAGTATAACATTCCAGTCGTTTCTCTCTACAAGTCTCAATATCAGGAGAAATAATTAGCAGCTCTTAAACACAATGGCATTCATCAGAAGTTCAGAAAAGCAAAGACTTATAGAGGCCTTGAGTGAGGGTGTTGCTATAGCAACACTCCAAGAAGCCTAGACTGTCTCCAGGACAGAACAAGCTAGAGCTCAGATTGGACAGAGATGAAACCTTTGAGTTCCAAGAATACTGAGGAACTGTAGTACAAGATCCTTAAAATCCACCCAGAAAGGGGAGGGCAGGCTGCTCTAAAACTTCTCCACCACATCCTGTTCATAGAGGTACATATTCTTAAAGCATGGCTTGTAAACAAAATAAAAAAAAATTCTTGGCTAGCTTAAAGCAGCTCCCTGCCTCTCCCTATGAATATAAACAAAATAATTCAAAAACTGCCTTCTCAAACCCTCTGAGAGACTGTTATTTTGTCTGTTTACAGTCTCCCCCTGCTGTCCAGCAGAGGATTAAGGCAGGTAACCCTTTTACTCAATGGCTCCTTGTATCCCCAGGAACTCACTCTAAGTGGATAAAGAATAAAACTCGGGATTTGTCATCCCAATTCTCAGTTTTGATGATTAGTAACAAATCCATGCACCGTGATTTATGCTCAATTGGACGATTAGCCGTGTTCCTCGTGATTAAAGAGCAAGCATGAGACCAGGCTTCACCTCACTAAAGGATCTTATCTAAATCTGATTTCAGACTTCTAGAGATCACAGCCGGATCAAGAAGATCCCATGATGTACTGCTGAAAAATAGGAACAAAACTTCTAATCTACAGCTGAAGGGGAGAATGTTGGTCCTTAGCGGTCTGTGTGCTCCAAAAACCAAGTGGACACTTGCTTGGGGAGCATCTGCAGTGACCAACTAGGCAGTCCAAGTTTAGAGCGTGCATCAGTCCTAACCTAGCCCATTCAATACTGACTTGACAAAATTTGGGTATCTAAACTAGGGCAGCCTTGATCCCACTGTGGTTTTGAAACCTAGCGCCACAAATCAGACTGGGCTGAAGACAGCTAACCGCCAGGAACCGACCGGTCTGCACCTGCGTCCTCACCTGAGTGCAAAGCTTTTCGGTGCGCTCGGCCTCCTTGGACTCACAGCCGACATTATTCCCTCCCGGTGACCTGGTAGGTTCCTGTCTCCGCGCTGCAGCTAGTACGAGCCGGAACAGCCCCTGGTCTCCGGTCTCAGCAGCACTGCTCCCTTCAGATTGTTTTTCTTCCGGATTCTGACTGCGCTTCGGCTTCCGTAGGAGGTGGATCCAGAGTGTCTAGGGGTTTGGGGTGCGGTTGGGGAACAGGGGCGGGAGCCTACAGCAGAGCGACCCGCCCAGAGGCGGAGCAGAGACAGGCTCAGAGAGGCGGGTCCTACGTGTCGTCCACCCCCGACGCCACACCGCCCGCACCGACGTGCGAGTGGGCGGCGGCGCGGCCGCCCTGGCCCCGCACTCCCAGCTTGCTTTGCGCGAGGGCGCGGGCGTGAGGAGCGTAGAGGGCGGAAGTTGCCGTGGCTCGTGAAATCGGTCTGGTTCGCTATCGTCCCGCAGCGTACGGTCTTCGCTGCCGCCTACCCACCCTCAGAAACCGGGAGGGGACCGGACGGGGAAGCTCACTGTGGTCTGTTCGGCCTCCCTCCCCCACACTACAAGTAATTTCTCATGTTCCTTGGCGCCCTCATAGGGGTCACAGAGCACTTCCATTCTTTTAAGTGACTTGGTGGTCGTCATTTGAGGGTTTTTGTTTTTTTTTTTTGAGACAGTCTTGCTATTAAGTCCTGGGACTTGTTATACAGACCAAGCAGATTCTCCCACCTCAGCCAAGATTACACTACCACGCCCAACTCAAAACTAGTTTTGCTGAATACAAAGCAAAACAATTTAGGATTCCAGAGAGCCACCAGTGAATGAAAAACAAGTCGTTGCTATTTGGTGTATATTCGTGATGATTATTTTCTTTGCCAGACACTTCGATTTATTATTTCCTTTAGATCGTTGGGTCTTAATTTTTGAGGGCGGAGGGATAGTGCATGGGATTGTTTTTATAGTTATGACTTCCCCAGGGAAATGGAATTTTAACAACATGAAATTCACACGCTTGAAAGCTAAATTAGTGCCGGGCAGTGGTGGCGCACGCCTGTAATCCCAGCACTTGGGAGGCAGAGGCAGTCGGATTTCTGAGTTCGAGGCCAGCCTGGTCTACAGAGTGAGTTCCAGGCCAGGGCTATACAGAGAAACCCTGTCTCGAAAAACCAAAAAAAGAAAAAAAAAAAGAAAAGAAAGGAAAATTGAAAGAGCGAGAGGGCTCAGAGGTTAAAAGACACAGACAACTGACCTTGGGATGGGGTTGGTTCCCATCACCCACATGGTGGCTCATAACCATTCTAATTCCAGTTGTAAGGGATCTGGGGCCCTTTCCCCTCTCTGGGCACTAAGCATGGCAGTGGCACACATTAATCTTACCCATTTGCAGTGAAATTAACAAACCTGGTCTAATATTTTCTTTAGGCCAAGCTGGCCTCAAACACAAAAAGATCCACCTGCCTTGCAAGTGCTGGGATGAAAACCCTGTGGCACTATGCTTTTAAACAAGATTTTTATTTTAGTTGTATGTGTGTTTGTGTGCATGTGTGTGGTGTCTGTGGGGACTTGAAGCATCAGATTCCCCTGGAGCTGGAGTTCTAGGCAGTTGTAAGCTGTGATGTAGGTACTAGGAATTGAACTCAGGTCCTCTAAGAGAACAGTTCATAACTGCTGAGCCATCTCTCTTGCCCCCAAAGTGTAATTTTTTTCTTCTTTATTTCTAAAGCCCAGGCATACTTTCCCCAATGCTTTGCGTTTTTTCATTCTTTATACCCAACCTTGTCACCATGTGCCTGCTCGAAAGGGAGAGCTCTCTTCTAGGCAGTTGCCAAGATTTACAGCTTGCTTGCCCTGCTGTTTTTCTCCATGACTTGAAAAATTAAGAAAAAAAAATTAAGAATAATAAATAAATGTATTGCTTAGTAGAGTAAAAGAGAGACAAAAGCAAAAATAAATGGCTATTGAGATATGCACTGCTGCATAAGAAAACTGAATTGACAAGGGACTATTTTTTTTTTTTTTTTTTTTTTGGTTTTTGAGACAGGGTTTCTCTGTGTATCCCTGGCTGTCCTGGAACTCACTCTGTAGACCAGGCTGGCCTCGACCTCAGAAATCCACCTGCCTCTGCCTCTGAAGTGCTGGGATTAAAGGCGTGTGCCACCACCGCCTGGCTGACAAAGGACTATTTTAATGTGACTTTTTTTTTCATGCCTGTTAGGTAAATACTACCACTGAGCTATACTATACCCCCAGCCCGAATCCATACTGTAAGTGACTTTTTGGGACAAGGAATACTTTATTTACATAAAATGTCAGAAACACCACTGTATCTTTTTATAATCCTTTCCTGTAAATAAACTGGGGAGACATCAGTAGGAGCTTTAAGGACATCTAAGTTGAAAAATGGACATAGGAACACCACCAATAAGCTAGACTCCAAAAAACTCTGTCTAGGATTTTATTAGACTGCTTTTTTCCCCAATATACCTGTATTGGAAGATTGAGACAAAAAGGCACAAACTCACATTAAATAAACAGGTAATCTAATCAGTTCTATAAAGTGTAGTCTGTAAAAGAAGTAGCACTAAGAACCAACCCAAGAAAGTCAGAGGTCCAGCAGGGACTGTGAAAGGAGAATGTGGAAGGACACAAACATGCCCACAACACTGGCCCTGACCTGTCCCTCCCCAGCATCCCGAGAAGGCTGGGGCCCAACAGGCCTTGTGCAGAGACACTGCTGCTCCCACTGGGAGTAAAGCAGACCCTGGAAATGTGGGCACAGCAGTCAGTCTGAAGAGGCATGACACACGGGGTCATCACCAGACGTGAGCCTTTCATCACCAGCCCTGAGTGCTGGTCACTCTTGGGGATGGGTAAAGGACAGGGATATTTAAAAGCCAACACTTGCCCAGCAGCAACACCACCCATGGGGATGAAACAGACAGGGACAGCCCTCCTTTTGTGTTTATGTGGGCAGGAGCCCTAACTCCCAGGCTAGTCTCAGGAAATTCTCGTTCTGGTCATTTGGATACTTTCAAATGTGGGCAAGAGCAGGGGCGCAAGGCAGGTAAGAGCAGGCCGGGACTGAGGGCAATGTGACTGATATGTATGGATCTCCTCAAGTGCTGAAGGAGACAAACATCTTTTTACCCCCACACCACATAAACTATCTGCATAGAATATCAATTCCGCTCAAGATAACTCAGATCTGGACTTCAACCTAGTTACCGAAGAAGGAAAATCTTTAAGCACAAATATGATTTGACAGGTAATACAGAGCTTATATGAGTACATTTATGTTTTTCTCCATTAGGAATGCCTCTTCTCCAACTTTCTCAAGCTAATAGCAGCTGATATGCTAATCACCAACCAAGATGCCCCAAGTGCATTCCTAAAGACTCCACAAGGTGAGGGGACTAATGCAGAGGAAGGTTTCCATAACAAGACATCTCCTGGTCTCAAAGGAACCTCAAGGATGGTCAGAGACAATCATGCTGAGGGGCCCAAATCTGTCCAGCCTTACTCCAGGAGGGCTACAGGGACGCATCCAGTCAGGATGTCATAGGTGCAGTCCCTGAGACACTGCCTTATTGCGCTTAGAACTAGAGTAAGGCAAACACTGACAAAAAACAAGAACAATCCATCCTATTCCTCACTCCCCTAGCAGAGTTTGGTCTCTAACAGGTACCCTGGGTATCATAGGCTTGGATCACTACACACTGGGCTGGCTGACTGAACAAGGCTTGGGAAATGTCAGGTGACACAACTATATCATACTCTACCACCAGAAAGGCCTACTCAGTTTCAGCCAATCTAGAAAAACTAGGAAGTGCTCTGCAGCTTCTTCCCCTGGAGCCCGGGCTTCACCAGCCTACTGTGGTTAAGTGTTCTAGGCTACAGTCACTGCTTGCCTTTGATTGTCCAGGATAGAACCCAGTATGGGGCAGGATGAGCTGAGTTCTTGATCTGCAAATTCCTGTCCAGTGATTAGAAACAGGAAGGTACATGTGTTGCTATGGATAAAAGCTTTCTGCATGCTTGTTTTATGCAGCATGAAAAGACCAGGACTCTTGCATCCTGACCAGCCTCAAAGAGGACGGGGTCTAAGAAAGCAGAGAGTATTATTGCTGAGTGGCAGCACCAGCCCAAAAGGGAAGAGGAGCACGGACATACAGCGCTCCTTGGGGGTCTGATCGGTGTCTACAGGCCACACTGGATTGTTCTCCAGCTGGGCAGTGGTGGGTTCTTGTAGGCTCTGCAAAGAGATCCAGACAGAGTGGACAACAGGAGGGCTGAGAAGCCAAGATTTCTAAGAATATTAACCAGAGATGCAATGACTCGAGTAGGGCTTATTTATTATTTGCTAAATTTTCTGAGACTGGCTGGGCCTTGGGTGCCTTCTTGGTGCTTAGAGCACGCGAACAAGAGGTTACTAGGAGCAGAGGTCAGGGTTCTGAAGCCACATTCCTATCGTGAGGAGCTGGGGGTAGGTGTCTCTGTATTTTTAACTCCTCCTCTCTCCCCAAGTGAATATTCAACATTGCCAAAGATTTGCCCAGGAAGCAAAATAGCTCAGTTTATCCCAAGGCTGAAATAAGTGAGCTTAAATAATCACATCACAAAAGGCAGCTCATTTGAAAGACTGAGAACGTCACTTGGAAATAAAGGGGGAGGCCATACAGAAATGGGTCAGAGCACAATGGAGAGAGGGTGAGCTGTAAATACAGCAGCGTACACCATATATCTTAGAGGATCAGGCTCCCGCACACACAGGCTTTATAATACCAGACGGTCTATTTGTTCACAATGTTAAAGGGCATCTAGAAATAGCTATAGTAAGGGATTGAAAGTTGCCTGAAGAATGAGCACAGAAAGGCTGTGTCCGAAGACGGCCTGCCTCGCAGGAGGGTGGAGCTGCTGGGCCTTCCTGTTGACCACTGTCTTGCAAAACTAGAAAAGAAATAGAAATTATTAAGGAAGCAACAAGGAAAAACAGAAGCACACAGTAAATCATGACAAATGGAGAAATTCCAGGAGGAAGGGTGCCAATTGGTGGGGTCCTTGGAGAGAGGGTAACAAGGTTCTGGCACTAACTACAAAACTGGCATCTGTTCAATCGTCCCCTTCCACCTCCCAGAGCTGTTTAACGTGGGTTGGGCTGGGGATAGAGTGCTTGCCCAGCTAGCACGGACACAGCCCTGGGCTTGACCCAGCACTGGAAGAAAAAGAACCATGGGAAAGCCAGAGAACAAAAAGGTCCTAGGTTTCCTTAGCCTCTTGGTGCTAGAAGTGCTCTTTGAGCAAATAATTTCCTCACAGTGTAATTGGGGACAGAGTCAGGTGTCTCATTCTGTGCTGCAGAATGAGTCTTCAAGGAAACAGGTACACTTTGTATATTGTATACAAGTACATATTTAAGAAGAGCCAGCTTTGGGCTCTAACAGAAGGACAGGCCTTGGGGAAGAATGACAGGTAAAACAAGGGACACCCCATCCCTATGACCTGGGTAAAAAGTCATCCAGCTCCTGAACTAAACAACAGCCACAATTCCTTTCTGTGGAAACCCAGAAGTCCCCTCGTTAGCACGGCAGTGACTGCCACTCCTAGAGTGCAGGGTGAGGAATGAAGATGTTCTCACTCCACAGGGCCCAAGCCCAGTGAGGATAACTGGGTACGTACAGTGCAGAAGGGGTGGTAGCGCTAGTCATCTGCCGTCATTCCTTTCACGGGGTCCTTTTGTCTCATCTGCAACAGAAAAAGCAGAAGGAAATTGAGAGGTTTGGTTGCTGATGAACTCCACCATGAATGCACTTGTCTTCTCCATCCTGCCAACAGGGCAGAATATTTGTGTGTGCGCACCAAGCAAAACTAATAAGTTTGAATAAATAATATCCCACACCATACCATTTATAATCTCTCACAGGTCCTACCATCCACTACAACTTAAAATTTATCAATGCTAAACCCAAGCCTATTTTCTCTCTGTTTTTATTTACTTTTGTTTTAATTTCTACTTCATTTATTTATTTTCAAAGTTCAAGGACAATTTTATTGGAGTTTAAGAGAAAAGTACAGCCTGGATGAACTTAAGATCCTAGCAGGCCAGGTAGAGATGAAAATAAAAAAACCACAACTTTTAAGTTAGGCACAACATAAAAATAGACTGCTTATTTTTATTATTTTTAGAATAAATTTTATTTTATATGTATGAATGTTTTGCTTGCTTGTATGTTTATACACAATGTGTGTACTTGGTAACCATAGAGCCAGAAGAAATATTGTTACAGATGGTCCTGAGCTTCTGTGATGGGAATCGAACCTGGGTCCTAAACCCCTGAGCTACCTCCATGGTTTCTGAACTGCTTATTAAGACAGGAAAATACACTGTCGAGAGTGGAAGTGGGCTAATGGGCTGAGGATTTGGCCTCAGAGCCTGTACTTTGTGTGTAAGTGGGGGTGGGGAGTGGAGCATGTACATGTCCTAGTATACACGTTGAGGTCAGAGGGTAACTTTCAGGAGTGAGTTTTTTTCCTTTCATTTCTATTTGGATTCTAGGGATTGACCTCAGTCACCAGCCCCCCTATCTCTGTTTCTATTTCTGGCTTAGTTAAAGAGTATTTATTGCTCTTGGCAAAGGACCTAGGTTCAACTCCCAACAACCACATGGCAACTTAAAACTCTGTATGCTTGTGGTGCACACACATACATGCAGGTAAAACTCTCAAGAGACATAAAATTATTGTCAATCTAAAAAAAACCCTTTTTTTAAAAAAAGATACAACTTCCTATCAAAGAATGTGGCTACTTCCCTTCCTGTCAAGGGACAAGGGCCGCTACTGAAATAATTCACTGTTTCATTGTTTTAAGCTTATAGTAAAATGTCCTAAGAATGTTTATTTCCTGTCTCTTGAGTCCTATATGATATGAAGGGGTTTGTTTTGTTCTGTTTTGTTTTTTGAGACAGGCTGTCACTGTGTAACCCTGGCAGATCTAGAAGTCCCTATGTAAAACCCCTGATGGTGCACGCCTACAATCCTTACACCATAGGGGATCTGAAGCCTGGAGACCCTGCTGTGTGTGTGTGGGGGGGGGCTTACATGACTGGAGACTTGGGTCTTTTCAAACTTGCGATGATTCTCATGACCCTGTCTCCCAGCTCAGTTTTTCTATTATTTTCCTTCATTTTCCCAAATGTCAGGGTTGCAGGCATGTCCTTCAGTGTTTGACAATTAAATATCACATAGTCCTGAGAAATTATATTGTACTTAAAAAACAAAGCTATGACTATATTTTATATCAGAGTGTATGTTCTCTTTTGTCTGTCCCAGCAACTGAACTCAGTACAGAATGGCTTCTCCTATTGGCCTAACCCTCGAAACACAAGTCCACCATAACTCAAAACTATGAACTCCAGATATAGTATCTGTTAAATACTTCATTATAGAGAGACTTGTGTAATCTGGGTAGCCTGTCCAGACTTCAAAACCTAAACTAAACTCTAATAGAGATCTAGCAGTCAGAAAGTCTTCCATTTTCAGAGGTGAGAAATAACTTTCTCACCGGTGCCGTACCCATGCTGTGCCCATGCCGTGCCCATGCCGTGCCCGTGCTCACGGAGATCATCTACCAGCGGCCTCCCAGCGGCATGAGCCGGGGATCAGGCAGCTCTCAGCTAACCACACAGGGCCAGCTGCAAAAGGAACAGGTGGGAGGGGCCAGACCCCCAAAGTAAGAAAATACTACAGGATCTTCTTCCTTTTGTTTGTTTGTCTGTCTGTCTGTCTGTCTGTCTGTCTGTCTGTCTGACAGGGTCTCTCTGTATACCCCTGGCTGTTTTGATCCTTGATTTGTAGACCAGATTGGCCCTGAACTCAGAGATCAGTCTGCCTCCGCCTTCTGAGTGCTGGGGTTAAAGGTGTGTGCCACCATGCCTGGCTGATACTACAGAATCTTAATCAGAAAAACAAAATAAAAATCTTTTGGGTTAGGAATGTATCTTGGCCGGGGATGCACACAGCCCTGGATTTGGTCCTCATCAGTGCAGAGAGTGTAATTCTAGCACTTTACTCAGAAGGCAAAGGCTTGAAAACTCAAAGTGATCTTTGGCTACAGAGTTTAAGGTTAGACTGGACTACAGACTTTGTCTTTTTTTAAAACAGAAAAAAACTAAAATGTTTTTTAAAAGCTTTGTATGTATGGTATTTAAAAACTCAGTCTTGTGCCTGCTAGACACTTAAGTGCTTTACCACCAAGCCATATCTCAGCCCAATGACTATATTTTTAGACAAGAGAGAAAAACAAGCAAGGGCTCGAATTAGCACATGAAGGCCTGCACAGTTGCTAGAGGTTAAAACATACTCCACAATGACATGGATTTGGTTCTTGCTCTTCCATTAAAAGTTTTTTTTTTTTTTTGGATTCAGAATATATATTTTTTAATTTCTTTTTTTTTTCTGAACATGAAATGCTTTTTAATAGCATGTTTTACAAGGGGAGGGGGTAAGAGGGGCCAGGTGGTGGAAAAGTACAGAATCTTCTTGGCCTGTGCCTTGAAACATGTCATGGTCTATACGGTACATTGCCTTGAATTATGATCTACCTGCTGTTCTTCAGAAGATATGGTATACTGCTTGAGTTATGGTCTCCCTGCTACCATTAAAAGTTTTAAAATTCTAATTACACTCACCCCTGGTGGGCAGGGAGCATCTGCCTAAGCTACTGGCACAACCCTTTACATACTGGAGGGTAATTTCAAGCAGGAATGGGCACATATCAAAAGCAAAGCCCTATGTCTAAGGACTACCAAGTCTGGACCATGAGGAAGGCAGATCCCTAAGATATCCCCAGAACTACAGTACTGCTTTATTTATGTATCTACTTATTTATCTATTTATTTATTGGTGCTGTGCTTGAACGAAGAACCTTTCTCACCCATGCTAACAGCTCCAGAGAACAGAAGGAACTGTAAATGCTTCCACGAAACCCAATTACTTTACACTGGCCACTGCTGGGCCGAGGGTGACTGAGAGTTCCTGTCAAACCCCGATCACAATTCTCCTATGTTCCATCTGCTAACTTTTGCAGGGAGCAGGGGAGGATCAGGACTAGTATGACCGGAAGATTCAAGCCTCTTTCTCACACAGACAGAAACAGCAATGTGACTTAGGCCTACAACTTCCTGAGGATTCTTCCTAAAGAATCAGGGGCTGAGCTCCAAATCCTGCCATTTGCCTGTTATAGGTGGCTGAATGAATAACCAAAACATCCACCTTCAGCAGGAACTAACTTGCACACCACTTACCAGTGAGTCAGCCCAGGAAGAATGTCATCCCAGAAGGTAGAAACAGTTCCCTGGGAGGCTCTGGAAGGAAGAAGGGCTCTGCGCCCAGGTTCTGCCCTAGCCTAGCACTGAAGTACAAACATTTGTGTGGTGTGCACCATGGTACTTGAGGTAGGGCCCCAAGAGAGCCCTGCTGGAGAGCACGTCCTCTGCTGGACATTCAGGCATGCCTTAAAAAGATAAAGAGCTTCCTATCTTAGGAAGGCAGAAGGACCCCCATAGGCATGTAGAACAGAGTGACACTAGTGATCAAGAGCTGTGGCCCTAAGGCAGACAGCACTGGGCTCTTACAATGACTGTCACCTGCAGGCTGCAATGCAACCATGCTGAGCCTTGTCTGTCTCAGCTGAGGATGCCTCTCTGTGAGACAGCATACGAAAAAGAGCAAAGAGGGGGCCTGGTGGTGTTCACTGAGCATCCCCTAAATGGGTCTCTGGGGAAAGACTTTATTTATTCCTTATTAAGTAAAACAAGCGTGCTGGGTCTTCAGGCTCTCTCCTCCTGGGATCAATGACAAGCTCAAAACCAAAATACCTAAACAAAAATAAAACAAAAACCAAAAAAGATCCTCTCACCTGCAAAAATAGCTTGAGACAACCACACAGAGCAGCAGGCTTGTGCATGTGCTGCGGCTGTCCTCTCTAGGTAATGTGGGTGGTATTGGTAGATCAGCTGAACATGCCTGGCCCCATGGTCACCTCAAGTTCCAAAGCCTAGCACCATCCCCCACCCTGACTGAAGAGTCACTGCAGCGGGTGTATTACTCACTTGGCATCAGGTACAGACTACCATATTTGTCTCTGTGCCTGTGCCAAGACCTCAGGCACACTGTATTCCCAAGCACAGACTGTTCTCCTTATAGTTCCCATACTGCCTGGCAGTAACCTTATCCATAACAGAGCCAGGCTTGTTCTTAGAACAACAGACTGATGGTGCCCTTAGATGTGTCCGAGTCCCAGTCACCTTGACAGTCACACACCTTGAGTCCCCCGGCACCCGGCTCACCTCGTCCAGCTGTCTCTTCGTCTCTTCTTCCATCCTCCGAATGTCATCCATAGTCAGATCAACCCACTTATCGAGCCAACAGAACAGCTGCCTGTGAAAGTTTGTAAACAGACGCTTCTCTTGCTGTAAGGAGGAGGGAAGCACGTCAGAGAGTGGAGAGGGCAAGCCCCTCTGTATTCCTCCCTAGTATCCACAGTTTACTGGGGTGGAGGGAGGAGTAATATCTGGCAGCCTCATCTGGATCAGATCCAGGTCAGTGACCATTGCCTTCCTGTTTCTGGCAGTTAAGTGTTCCAGTAAGGATGGCCATCCACCTTACAGGTGAGCCCTTTGTCCCAAATACTACCAAGACAGGCTGCTCATGGGATCAGGACAAGCAAGGCCCCTAACAACTGCCTCATTTTCTACAGTCTCTAGTGCCTAATGCCGGGTCATGACTAGCCAACAGCTATAAAATGTGGCCCAGAAGTGTGTGAGAATTAAGAGGCTTAAGTCTGTCCCTTCTGTGACCCGGGACACTGGGGAGTGTGGCTCACAGTGCCTCTTGCCTTCTGGCTTGAAAAGGGAAACATGTTTTATAAGTTCAAGCACAGCAAAGCCTTTCTGTTTGTCTTCTTTCACCTGCATTTCTTTCCTGTCAAATGTGCTGCCCTGCTGGGCGGTGGTGGTGCACGCCTTTAATCCCAGCACTTGGGAGGCAGAGGCAGGTGGATTTCTGAGTTTGAGGCCAGCCTGGTCTACAGAGTGAGTTCCAGGACAGCCAGGACTACAGAGAGAAACCCTGTCTCAAAAACAAACAAACAAACAAACAAACAAAAACAAAAACAAAACACCCCAAAACCAAAAACCAACCAAACGAACAAAAAAATGTGCTCCCAATAGAGAGACAACATTAAAATGTAGAACACCATGTACAAGGGAGGGGCTAACAAAGCGAACCCACGACTCCAATGCTAGCAACCGAGGAGCAGGTCAGTTACTGCTTCCACTGGTCTCAGAACACAGACACATGGAAAGGCCTCAGCCTGCACACTTACCTTATGTATAAAGTTTTCCACTTTGTTCTGCAAGCCCCACCACTTGAACTTGACAGTAACCAGTTTGTATGCACACATATATGGGCAGTCTTTCTGATTGACAAGTTCTTGCTGCAGTAGAAAAATACCCAGAAGCAGGTTGGTAACTAAAAGAAAGACCTCAGGTGGTCCGAATCCCACTCATACCCTCCGCCAAGAGGAGAGGCCCACCCACAATATGCCTGGCCCCCTGGTGGTAAGGGTGTGAATTGTACCTTCCAATTCGGGCCCAGTGGTCCTCGTCCTGTTTTGATAGATTTAAATTTTGCTGGGTCTTCCTCTGCCTTGTAATCCTGAGAATAGTGGGGAAAAGGGTTGGAAGAGAGAAAGGGAGGAGAAAAGGGAGGTGAGGACTAAGAAATGGCAAAGTTTTCACAAGAGGGCATTTCATACTGGTTCTTTCTTGTTTGTGTGCTGTTAAACAGGGTCTTTCTATGTAACCTTGGCTGGCCTGTACCAGCTCACTATGTAGACCAAGCTGCCTATGCTACCATGCCCAGCTATAGTAGTTCTTGAAGTTGCTGGTGTGGAGTATGGGAAAATGTTATAGACAAGATGAAAACTGCCTGCTGGATAGGATCTTGTTTTGTTTCCCAAGACATACAGATGTGGTGTATATAGACCTGACCATTTTGGAACTCATTTTGTAGACCAGGCTGGCCTCAAACTCTGCCTGCCTCTGCCTCCTGCATACTGCGGATTAAAGGTATGCATCACCCCTACACTGGCTGTGTTAAATAGTTTCATGTTAACTTGACACAAGCTAAAAATCATTGGAGAGGAGAGAACCTCAATTAAGAAAATGTTTCCAGGGTTAGAGAGATGGCTTAGTGGTTAAGAGTACTGAATACTTTTCCAGAGGTCCTGAGTTCAATTCCCAGCAACCACATGGTGGCTCAAAACCACCTGAAATGGATCTGATGCCCTCTTCTGGTGTGTCTGAAGACAGTGACAGTGTATTCATACACACACACACACACACACACACACAAATAAATAAGCCTATACGGCAATTTCTTAATTAGTGATTGGTAGGGAAGGGCCCAGTGCATTGTGGGTGGTGTTATCCCTAGACTGGTGGTCCTGGGTTCTATAAGAAAGCAGGCTGAGCAAACCAACCAGCATTCTCCATAGCCTCTGTATCCTTCCTGCCTCCATATTCCTGCTCTGCTTCCTTTGATGATGAACTGTGATGTGGAAGCATAAACAAAATAAACCCTTTCCTCTGCTTTGGTGATGGTATTTCATCACAGCAAAAGAAACCCTAAGACAAGTTGGGTACCAGGATAGTGGGATATTGTTGTGAGAGACCTGACCATGTGTTTTGGGAAGGGACTAGAAAAGCCACTGAAGGTTGAGATTTCAGTAGGCTGTTCTGCAAGAGCTTGGAGGATAAAAATGTTTAAGCCAAGGCAGAAAATAGAGACCTGGCTTGTGAATTTCAGAGAGAAGTTTAAAGACTCTATTGGGCCATTTGTTATTTTTAATTAAGATGCTATGAGAAGGTCAGCTGGGGCTGAAGAATCAGCTGTGATTAACAAAAGACCAGAACCACTGAAGTGAAACTTTGCTTTACTTGGATATAACTGATGTTGGGAGGCTGTAGCTGAGGAATTAGCACTGATTAAGAAGAGACCAGTATCAGTGAGGTGAGATCTTCTGGAAGTGTTTCATAAGAGTCAGTACACAGAAGCTACGTTCCAGACATGGACAAGGTCATTCTTTGTACTGACAATCAAACTTGGTAGTGTAAGAATCACCTAGGTGGTAATGGTTCTGAAGGCATGAAGGGGAGAGTAGCTGAGGCTTGACACTGAGAGGCCAGGACAGGCTGGCTATTCGTGAAGGTGCAGCCTCAGTGGCAGCTGTATGCAAAGGACTGATGGGGTCATTAAGAAAGCGGAGGCTCTGCAACATGAAGACAGCCTAGGAGAGGCTGCTGGTCAAAGTGTAGCCCAGTCGCAGTAGAGACTCCAGCAATCTGGAGATGCCAGTATCATGGGATGACCACCAGCAGCAGGAGCAGCAGCAGGACCAGCAGCAGCAGGAGCAGCAGTGGAGTGGAGTCAACCAGAGCCTAAGGGTACACGCTGTGTGTGCCGGAGAGTGCGGAGATGGAGAAATGGCCCAAGCCCTTTGGAGGAGCCCAGGTCCTAAGTGGACCCCAGACATTGGACACTGTGGATACAGTTGGGAGTTTGATTTTGCTTTGATCTAATGGTAACTGTGCCCTGGTTCTTTCCTTTTGAAGTAAGAAAGTATTTAATTAAATTAATTTTGATTTTTACAGAAACCCAAGTTGAGAGATTTCAACTTTAAAAAGAGATTTTGGATTTTTAAAGAGACTGAATATTTTAAAGGGACATTTTAATGTGTTTAAATTTGTATACTGTGCAACTTTTTTTTTTTTTTTTTTTTTGGTTTTTCGAGACAGGGTTTCTCTGTATAGCCCTGGCTGTCCTGGAACTCACTCTGTAGACCAGGCTGGCCTCGAACTCAGAAATCCGCCTGCCTCTGCCTCCCAAGTGCTGGGATTAAAGGCGTGCGCCACCAACGCCCGGCTACTGTGCAACTTTTAAAGTCATTTATGTTTCTAATGTGAAGTCTTGAGGATGAATACAAAAGGAAAGGTTGTAGCTTAGTGGTAAAGTGTTTGTGTATTAAGATGACAAGGGGTCACTAGTGCAGGACAGTTTTATATTAGCTTGATACAAGCTAAAGTCATCTAAGAGGAGAGAACCTCAATTAAAAGAAATGCCTCCATAAGATTGGGCTGTAGGTGATCCTGTAGGACATTTTCTTAATTAGTGACTGGTGGGAGAAGGCCTAGCTCACTGTGGGTGGTGCCATTTCTGGGAGGGTAGTCCTGGGTTCCATAAGAAAGCAGACTGAGCAAGCCACAGGAGCAAGGCAGTGAGCAGCACCCTCCATGGCCTCCAGGTTCCTGCCCTGTGTGAGTCCTTCCTGTCTTCCTTCAGTCATGGAATATGATGTGGAAGTGTAAGTCAGATAAACCCTTTTCTCCTTGCATGATCATTTCGATAGTGACCCTACGATAAACTGTTTGCACTTCCCTCAGAGGAGGGACTGTGCGATTTTCTCTGCCAGGCTTTGTTTGGAATTTTGTGAGTATCACAGTGTCAGCAGACTTTGAACTTGCCTCAGACTTCTAAGTACTGGGATTAGCAGCATGAGCCCCCATATCTTGTGATTTTTCTTTTTACACATGTCAGGTAGCTGGGCACAACTACCTGAAACATGTCTGTATTCCCAGCACCTGGGATGTGGGGACAGGAGGACCAGAAGTTGAAGGGCAGCCATGACGACAAAGAAAATTCAAGGCAAGTCTGGACTACACAAGATAATGTTTCAAATAAAAAATCGAATAAGTGCCAGGCGGTGGTGGTGCACGCCTTTAATCCCAGCATTTGCGAGGCAGAAGCAGGCGGATTTCTGAGTTCGAGGCCAGCCTGGTCTATAGAGTGAGCTCCAGGACAGCCAGGACTACATAGAGAAACCCTGTTTCCAAACCCCCCCACAAAGAAAAAATCGAATAAGTAAATCTCTTCAGATGACTTTAATACATAGCCAGAACTGAGAATAACTGGTCATCATTCTGAAAATTTCCTAGCTTAAGCTCCTGGTTTAAACAGAATCAGCATCGAAGCTGACACTCCTTTAAGAAGCCCACACCTCCACTCAGGCATACATGACTTTCTTCTCAAGTGCTTTTCTCTTAGTCCCTGTAGTTAAAATCTATATTAAAACCTCTTTTAATAAACTCTGTTTCATAAAACAAAAATTTTTAAAAATAGTCTTGAGCTGGAGTGGCAGGTGAAGGTGCTTGCTGGTCAAGCCTGGTGGTCTCGGCTCATCCTGGGAACCCACTAAGAAAGGAAAGCTCTGACTTCACAAGCTGCCTGACTTCCACACTCCTGCTGTGGTGGTGTGTGGATGCCAGTATTCCATAACACATACAATAATTGAGCAATAAGGAAATAAATGACAAATTTAAAAAATAAAAATAATAATTACTGAAAGTGTTCAATGTTAATAACCTCTTAGGTATTACTGGGCAGGCATCATCTATCTACCTACCTATCTAGCTTGGATTTATTTTTGCTGTTTTGTTCTTTCAAGACAGGGTTTCTCTGTGAAGCCCTGGCTATTCTGCAGCTCACTGGGTAGAGCAGGCTGGCCTCACCCTCAGAGATCCACCTGCCTCTGCCTCCCGAGTGCTGGGACTAACGGCCTGCGCCAGCACACCTGGCCTACATTATTATTTTCTATCCATCCCACCACTCCTACAGCAGAGGTGAAGAGCTACTCAAAGACCCATAGTGCTTGCTACTCTTCTGCTTGTGAAATATATTCACAAATTCAGTTTGAGAAACTCACCTGGCTGTATATTTATGATGTATTCACTTTGCTATGTATATTATATTCAATAAAAAGGGTTGTTTGGTTTTTTGAAAAGTCTTACTTTAACCCCAAGCTGGCCTTGAACATAATCATTTCGTTTCATATCTGTGGATGACGGAATTCCAAATGTGTACCACCACACTGAGTGTGCATCTCTTTGGGAATGCACCAATAAAAATATCTCAGTCATAGCTGGAGAAACGGCTCAGTGAATAGAAGTTTTTGCCAAGCAAGCCTGATAACCTGAGTCTAATCCCTAGAACCCACGGTGGAGAAAGAGAATCAACTCAAATCGCTCTCCTCTGACTTCACATGTGTGCATCATACAAATAATAATAGTAATAATAGTAATAATAATAAAATAATTCAAAGCCAGTGGGACAGCTCAGCAGTTAAAGGCCATGCCACATGAGCCTGGGGACCTGAATTCGAGTCCACAGTGGGGGAGGGAAGAAGTGGCTCCATCCAGTTGTCATCTGACGGCCCCATCATGGTGTGTGTGCACGCCAAGAGTGTATGCAAGTGTGTGCAGCATGAGTGTGCAGGTCAGGAGACAACATGGAGTCACTACTCTCCTTCACCACATGGGTAAAAGGATCAAACTCAGGTTGTCAGGCTTGGTGGCATGTGCTTTAATCACTGAGCCCATCTTGCTGACCCAAGAAAATTGAAAAAAAAAAACAAACTAAACCACATAACTATACTATGAGTTTTACCTACATGCATGTATGTGTGCCATGTGCACCCAGGCCCTCCGCAAGAGCACTAGGTGTATATAACCCCTTAGTCATCTCTTCAGCCCCACAGACCAGGGAACTCTTAACATTTACTTTAGAAATAGCCATGTCAGAAAACTCAGTGAGACAAACTTAGTGAGTCTCTTAGTGAGAGAAACTTTAGTGAGTCTTAAAAAATAAAACTGTTAGCTGGAGCTGGACAGTGGTGGTGCATGCCTTTAATCCCAAGACTCAGGAAGCAGAGGGAAGTGGATCTGTATGAGCTTGGGGCCAGCCTGATCTACAGAGTGAGTTCCAGGACAGCCAGGGCTCCACAGTAAAACTGTCTCAAAGAACTAAAAATAAATGAATACATACATACACACACACACACACACACACACACACACACTCACACACACACACACACACACACACATATATACATACATACATGCATATAAATGTTACCAGGTATGGTGGTGCACAACTTTAATCTTAACACTTGGGAGGAAGAGGCAAGTTGATCTCTGTGTGCCAAGACAACAGTGAGATACTGTCTCAAAAAAGGTGGGGGGAAGGGGGAATGCTGGGCATGTAGTTCAAAGGCAGAGTAGGTCTCTGGCATATAGGAGGCCCCAGGCTTAACTGCTAGTACCATTAAAACAGTAACAATAAGACAGGTGATACACACCACAAAGGACTTCTTTTGAGCCGAGCTGGGTAATGCTCCCAGTCTCCAACATTTACAAGTCACTTCTGCACCCCACATCTTTTAAGGAGTTCCTACCTTGCTAAGTACTTGGCTTCGATCAGCGATGTCTATATATATAGCTTCCACATGTTTCCATGCCTCAGGCTCCAGTTTATGCACCTGTAATAAAATGGGAGACTACTTGTTACATGTGTGCAGTTTTGCTAATGACAAGTGTCCTTTACCAGAAAAGGAGATTGGTGGGATATTCCTACTAGTAAAGAATTATACAATAGTTATACATCCACAATCTGAAACTCCCTGAGTGAGCTGCCATGATACCACAAGGGGAAAATTCCATACCTGGTCTCATATGATGGGTTACAGTTTAACATAGGCAGGCTAAAAATGCCATCCATGTAAAAAAATGCCTTCAAGCTGTGTATAGAAAGTACATAAGCCGGGCAGTGGTGGCGCACCCCTTTAGTCCCAGCACTAGGGAGGCAGAGGCAGGCAGATTTCTGAGTTCAAGGCCAGCCTGGTCTACAGAGTGAAATCCAGGACAGCCAGGGCTACACAGAGAAACCCTGTCTCAAAAAACCAAAAAACCAAAAAAAAAAAAAAAAAGTACATAAAACATGAATTTCTTGTTTGTATTTGGGTTCTTTCCTCAATATATTTTGTGATTTGCACACATTCCTATGCAAATATTCCTATTCCAACATTTCTAATGTCTGAAATATTTCTGGCCCCAAGAATTTCAGCCAAAGACTACTTCACAGTTGGGGTACAGTTATTCAAAGGTGCTGGAGATTGGACAGAAACAGGATCTGTCCTTAGACTAAGTTAACTTCAGCAGGCATTGCCTAGCACCTGCCCCCCCCACTGAGGACTAATTACCTGTGGACCTGCTGCCTTTCTACACAGTCAGTGTACAAAACGCTAGGCTGAGTAAAACCTCCTCTGGCTCATCTCTCAAGCCTGACTCTGACTCCAGGTACAGAAGATATGGTCTGTGTGTAGATTTTCCTTTAATGTCAACAGTAGTGTGTGTGTATAGACACACACACACATGCGCACGCGCACAGAGTTCATATCTTGCTCTTTTCAGGTTTATTTAATTTTTATGTATGTGTGTCTGCAATGTGAGTGTGTATGGAAGCCATCAGAGGCCAGAAGGTGTTTGATCCCTTCACTGAGATATAGGTGCTTGTAAGGCACCCAGTGTGGGTACACGGAACTGAACTCAGGTCCTGTAGAAGAGTGGAAGAGCTCTTAACTGCTGAGCCCCATATCTTGTCTTTCCTTTCTTCTTCTCAGACAAGGTCTCATTGTGAGCCCTGGGAAGCCTGGAACTCATTATGTAGACCAGGTTAGCCTCAAGTGTTCTGCCTGGGGCCTGGGTATTTGCCACCATGCCCAGCTCTATCTTTTATAATTTCTTCTTCAAATTTTTGGACATATTCGCCAACCTCTTTTTTTTTTTTTTTTTTTTTTTGGTTTTTTTTCGAGACAGGGTTTCTCTGTATAGCCCGGGCTGTCCTGGAACTCACTCTGTAGACCAGGCTGGCCTCGAACTCAGAAATCCGCCTGCCTCTGCCTCCCGAGTGCTGGGATTAAAGGCGTGCGCCACCACCGCCCGGCTCGCCAACCTCTTTAACCACCCTTCACACCCTACTTTGAGATTATTTCTTCTTTCCTTAGTCAGTTCAGATTGTACTGCCCAATTAATCTTGGAGGTGGGACCTGCCCTAGTGTATGGTCAACCTACCAGGGGTTACATCTTTAAAGAAAATGGACTCTCGATAGCTCTTTTTGGCTATCAACTTGACTACATCTGGAATTAACTAAAACCCAAATGGCTGGGTACACATGTGTGGGATATGTCTTAAATTACATCATTTGAAGTGGGAAGATCCACCTTGAATGTGGGCCTTATTATGGTGGCAGCCTACCTATCAGTGGACTGAACAACCACTGGATTCTTGGACTCTGTATTGTGACGGCCATTGTTGGACTAGCTGGATCACTGCCTGTAAGCCACTCTAACAAATCTCTTCCCCCTCCTCTCTAGATTCATTATATTAGTTCTGTTCCTCTAGAGAACCCTGACAAACATGCTCTCCTTCTTTCAGTAGCAATCAAATGTCAATCGCTCTTCAGTTAGTGGAGGGATGTTTTTGTTTGGTTTTCAAGACATGAGACCAGGCAGCCCTCAAATTCAGAGATTGGATTGCTTCTGCTTCCTGTGTGCTGGAATTAGAGGTGTGCAGCATCAAGTCTGGCTGGAGCTTTCATCGGTGTGTGCATACTATCAAGCTGATGTGGGTTCTGATGGGCATCTCCCCTGATGGGTCTGGCAAGCACTGACATGGCCAACTGAGCGCTTTCGGCTCTAACGATCCTTCTGCAAGATCGCTGAGCCTCGGTGGGATGTGATGCAAAGGTCCCAGTCAGGGCTGAGCACCTCAGTCTTATTCTCCTCCATACAGAGACTAGTTGTGAGCCTGTGTGAATGGCAGCTGTGACAGGAGAAGCGTCTCTGAGAGAGCCGAAAGATGCTGACCTGTGGGTATAGCAGTAAGTTGTAGGACTCATTTCCTACCATGTTCATTTAGCAGAGTAATAGAACTAGGTTGTCCCAGGGCCTGTGGCCTGTGCAGCCACCGATCTAGCCCTTTAATATCCTGCTTTTACACTGAACAATGCATGAAGGATTGTTTCTATCAGCTCCCTCTGTTTTGTTTGGAAAGTGTCTCCTTCTGTAGCCCCGGCTGCCCTGGAACTCATGATCTGGATCACACTAGCTCCAAACTCACAGAGATCCACTTGCCCCTGTCTTTCTTCAGAGTATAGAACTGATTAACGGTGTGCATCACCACACCAGCTCCTCAGCTTGGTTTTTTTTTTTTTTTTTTTTTTTTTTGGTTTTTCGCAACAGGGTTTCTCTGTGTAGTTCTGGCTGTCCTGGAACTCACTCTGTAGACCAGGCTGGCCTCGAACTCAGAAATCCACCTGTCTCTGCCTCCCAAATGCTGGGATTAAAGGTGTGCGCCACCACCGCCCGGCCTCCCTCAGCTTTTTAATGGCTGCATAGTATGCCACTGTTTGATTGCACAATTTGTCAGTGTCCCACTGACTGGGTCTATGTTGTTGGGAATTGTGCTGCATCTCCTTGTATGTGTTGTTTCACACATGAAAGAACAGTCTTGAACATGCATAGGTATGGTTAAGGGAACATGAGCATATTTTTAATTTGGAGAATTACTGCAACTATAATGTTTTAAAGACATCATTTTTGAGTATCCAAAACTACATTTTAGACCAATCCCTGCTCTACAAGAAAGCCTAGCAAAAAATCTTAGAGATAACATTTTGCAAATCAACGACAGGAAACTACATTGTAGGACAGACTAGGGAAGCCTTCCTAGCCAGGCAGAAGAGAAGCAGAGAGGACCCTGTGCAGGGAGGTAGAGGCTATAGGTAGAGCCCAGAGAGAACTGCCAAGGGCCTAGAGCCCTGGGCTCTTGTGAGGTGATACTTACATTCTCCTGGGTGCCAAGATCTGGCTTGTGCCAGGTTTCAATTTTAATCAGAAAGTCTTCTTTCATGTACTCATTCTAGAAGAGGGAAAACATAGCTCAGTAACTGACGAGGTCAGAACTGGAGAGTTACCACCTCCCATTACTGGGGATCATAAAGTCCTGGAGTTATGAGACTCCAGCCGGCTTGATAATAACAGCTGCCCCGCCTGCGTGGCCACAGTGCTAGGCCTGCTTCATGCATACACCCACCCTTAGTTTAACAGAGGAAGAAAAGCCAAGTTCAAAAAATTTAGGTGACTTGGCCAGCACCACAGAGGCATCTCACAGCTAGGCCAAACCTCACATTTGTCGGAGTTTAGAATTTAATATTTAACCAGTTTTCCATACTATCCTATGCACAGGATGCAAATGTAATCAACAGCCCACAAAGTCTCCCGGCTGAGGAAAGGTGGTAAAGTCTTTGAGCTGCCCTTTCCCTGCAATCAATCTGCTGCTGAGGCTTCCCACTAATTCTGTCTCCCTCCCTTGGTGCGTTTGAAAAATTATAGTACCTGTTTAAAAACTGTAGTAAAAAGAGCTACGCAAAGGAGGAAGAGGGTCCATGGCTGCCTCAGCAGCATCAGTTCTGCGGAAGGGACAAGCATTGAGGGGTTATGCTGAAGAGCAAGGGCTTGTGGGGCAGGGGGCGACTCCAGAGGAGGAGGCTTGTTGCCAACGGTCAGTGCTCACTGAGGTCAACAGATGCCCAAATGGGAGAGAGATGTTACATTCAGGCTGGCTGAACTGAAACTTCTGTATAGTCCTGGGTAGGCATGGCCCGAGGAAACAAAGGAGAACCTCAAACCATTCTGTACCTCTGAGACCCAGATCTTACCTGGGAAAGCCACTAGTCAATACAGCTTGAAGCCAACAAGTAAGAACCTCATTAGGACTGAAACACTTGAGCCTCAACAGCCCCAACACCCCAGGGGAACAAGAAAAGAGTCAGAACGTCGAGTGCAGGTTCACTTTTATTTCTCCTTTTCTGATAAATCATCTGTAACTCCAATCTTTGTACCTCCACCCCTGCCAAAAATACTTACTGTAATAACTGCTCCAAGGCAAGGACATGGAAAAAAGAAAGAGAGGAGATTAATACATATATAAACGGACTATGAAGAGCAAAAACTCCCCACTCCCCCATGGCTTCCTCCTCAGGAGAGCCAACTCCCCTTTCCTCAAGTTCACTCCAAATCTTCAGGCACCACATCTGGGAGGAATTAAAATGGCGACCATATGGGCCTCTTAGGATTCTCTGAACAAGGGAAAGGATGGTCTCTTATCAGCTGAGGCCCTGAGGCCCAATCAATCTCCCTTGAGAGAACTACTGGGTGAGGAAGCGGGGCATCCCCTCAGGGGCACTGGTCAGGGTCCTCTGAGCCAGGCTGTCTTTCTGATGGAGACAGTCTTCCTCGCACTGTAACCAAACCTGGCATGCTCTACACGGCTGCCACCGTAATGGGATCCCTCGGAAAGCACAGGTCAATTATTCATCAGAGAAAATGACTGCAGCTTCCATGTCACTGGGGAGGAGCCCAGCTCTCCTCCTGACGACAGCTCAGTTCATTCTGTACCCTTCCCTTGTGCTATCCCCATTTCTGATAATGCATACTGCCGTGTTTGGAGCATATGGACAGCCAAACTCCATCACTCCAAAATCCAAATAAAACCAACAAAAAAAAAGAAAGCTAACCCTACTCCTGCTACAGCAATGGGAAGCTGCTGGTGACATAAGTGCACAAACAGGCAAAACGATTGCCAGTCCTTTTTCCCCAAGCCCAGCTGAAGACACCGGGAGCAGCAGACTGGGATTAAACAGGCAACTCCCTTATTAGTATTTGAGAACGCCACGTTGGCACAGGAGAAATGACGGGTAAAATATCCATCCAAAGATGCCAGGCTGGCAGAGACCCTGCCACGCTGTCATGGAGACAGCAGCTTCAGGAAGGCCTGGCCGTTAAGCTCCTCCAGCCAGCCACCATCCTCGGACCCCATGTCCTCTAAGACACTGTCTCCTAGTGTGGCCACTATAGGACACAAGATCTGCTCCCTCCTCTGCGCTGCCGTCTGCATCTTCACACTGTTAACTCTGTTTGCCTTCAATCCCCACGGTGGGAGATTCCCAAGGAAACAAATGTCCCATCGGTAAACAGGAGTATCTGACCTATTATTTTGTATTTCACTATAACTTCAGAGTTTGACATTTGAGGTTTTACATGTTAGTATGTGAGCTACTGAGAAACAGATCCACTGAATTCTAAAAACACTGGGTCTCTGAACCCATGAGGGTGAGGACCCTGCTCTTGGCCTTCAGTGTTGACTCTGGTGACTAACTTCCTTTAAATTTTCTCCAACCCTCCACTCCCTTCCAAACATCTCTGTATCCATAGCAACCACACAGGGCTTTCCTAACAAGACTAATAATGTACTTTATCTTAGAAAGAGATTTTGATGGGCTGGTGAGATGGCTCAGCAGTTAAGAGCACTTGACTGGTCTTCCAAAGGTCATGAGTTCAAATCCCAGCAACCACATGGTGGCTCACAACCATCTGTAATGAGATCTGATGCCCTCTTCTGGTGTGTCTGAAGACAGCTACAGTGTATTTACATAAAAATAAATAAATTTAAAAAAGAATAAAATAAAGAGAATCCATTATCTTTAAAAAAAAAAAAAAAAAAAGAAAGAGATTTTGAGACGGGGTCTTGCTACATACCCCAGGCTAGCCTTGAAATTGTGATCCTCCTGCCTCAGCTTCCTAAATGCTACGTTATAAGCATTTACCACCATGTCCAGTCTCTTATAGTAGGTTAAAACCCTGACTTAGTGGTACTGTCCCAGCTGAGGATTAAGGTTTGAGGGAGGAGACAAGGAGCCAGATATTTCTCCTCTTCCCATTTTCATTTATCAGCCTGCCCTGTCAGCTTCAGGAGAGAAGAGACAGAAATAAAGTAAGAGAACAGAAAAACTCCATGATGAACAGAGCTTCCAAAATCTGTTCAGCTGCTCCCAGAATAAAGCGGGAGCCTTCCAAAGGCAGGAGTGGGAGACTCCACACACCTTACCCACCTCTCCTCAGCCTTAGATGGACTTAGGTCACACTGAAATGCTACCAGCACTGGTGACCTCTGTCCATCGACCTCCAGGAAGGGTCAGCAAGAAGCCTTCCTCATCTGTGCGTTCTCTCTTATGTACAAGAGGAGGTAAAGGGTGAGGAGGCCCAGGATCCAACATGGTCCTCTGTAGGAGTAGATTCCACTCGGAAGTTGGCAGCGACTAAGAAGGTAGCCTTCCCTCCCCCACCCACTGTCACCTCCTCTTTATGAAGGATTCATAAATTTTCTTTTCTTTTTTTTTTGTCAAGACCAAAAAAAAAAAAAAAAAAAAAAGAACTGATGTGTGAACTAACATTTACTGTATAGAAAACTGCAATGCCAACTGCAGCACATCCTCCGAAGAGTTACACAGCAGGCAGTGGCATCCCTCAGTTGGCATGAGTGGTGCATCCAGAAAGCCATGCTAAGCTTGCCTCAAGCTGACTAAGGTTCTTACAGCTCATGTTCAACATGACTCTTGGGCATGGAGGAATGCCACCTTTGTCCCTAAACCAGACACACCCTGCCACACTCCGCAGTCTCTTTTCCTCCTTTATTTGCAGTGCTAGAGAGCAAACCCAGGGCCTTGGGCTAGGTAAGTGCTTTATCACTCAACTACAGGGGAGGAATGGGGGGTGGGTGGGTTGGGAGGGGTTGTGGTTTAGACAGGGTCTTTCTACATAGACCAGGCTGGTCTTAAACACAACAGAAATCCAGCTGCCTGCTTCTCAGGATCTAGGACTGCAGGAGTGTGCCACCACACTGGGCTCTTGCACATGGCTTTTCAAAATATGAAAACAAGCTCAGAATGGCACTGCAGGTCTATGATATTAGCACTTAAAAGGTTAGCCAGGAGGATCGGGAGTTCAGGCCCAGTTCTAAGTCATAAGGCCAGCCTGGGCTACAGACACACACACAGCAGTTAACAGCTTCCTGTCCAGTGTATAGGGAGTAGTAAAATTTGCATTTTCAGTTACAGCAATAAAACTCTCCATAGCCTAGGTCCCATCATTGTGTATCTCCTGATACACGGTCCTTGAACCTGTATAGGGCCATGGAAGACTAGGGAGAGCAATGACTTCGGTCATTCCCAAAGTCCACAAGATAAGGACACACTTGGGTCACATAAGGATCACATGCCTATCAAATACAATCTAGGGAATGAACAGAAAACATCCAGTGGCTAGGTACAGGTGAGCAGAGGCAGGCGGGACTAGACTGTGCCAACAAATGAAGGCTAGCAGGAATGAAGGCTCGCAGGAAGAGTGAACACCGACCTTGGAGGCGGGTTCAGTGGCCATCTAGGGCTTCCTCACAGTGAATCACTACCAGCACAGTCCTAAGAGATGTATTCCGAAGCTAGGGACCGTGGCTCTCACCTATAGCCTCACAAGAGGGTTGCTACAAGTTTAAGGCCAACTGGGGCTATACAGGGACTTCTAGGCTGCTGGGTTACAGGCTGAGACCCTTCCTGTGAAGGAAGGAGAGAGAGGGAGACAGGGGCCTGTTTCTAGATAGTCCCTCAGACCTCAGAATCTTGAAAAGCTGAGTTCTGCTCCTCAGAAAGAATCCCAGAATATGTTGTAAAAGAGAAAGTACATCGACAGAGGCTCCAATCTGTTTTCCTTTCTGAAACGCCAGACCAATGATGATTCAACCCCGATTATAGACCTCTGAAGAGTGACAACCCAACTGCAGGATCTACCCACGCACAGGACACTTTGGGAACTTCTGAGCCTTTTGTCAGTGAAGAATGGGCTCACTTCCTCTTTTCCTCCACAACCTTGGCAATTTTCTTCCTAACGTTCCCATGCCCAGGCCTGGTTCTTTTTCAGGCCGGGCATCACTCCACAGGTACTTTCTTTCCTATGAGCCTACCTTCTCCAGAGTACCTGGGTATTAACTACTTTTTAAGCCAAACATAAATACATCACATAAAAATCAGAAATTTAAGTATCTAATAAGGGGGTGGTTTTAAAAAGTGACCCAATGGGCAGTGGTGGTGCACGCCTTTAATCCCAGCACTTGGGAGGCAGAGGCAGGCGGATTTCTGAGTTCGAGGCCAGCCTGGTCTACAGAGTGAGTTTCAGGACAGTCAGGGCTACACAGAGAAACCCTGTCTCGAAAAACCAAAAGAAAAGGAAGTGACCCAGAATAGTTACCCCACAGAACATCTGTGGATGTTCAAGTTCTTTATATAAAATATCTGTATATTACCAATGCATATCCTCTTAGATACTGTACATCTCTGAATTATAATACCTAACAATATAAACGGTTATACTCTATTGTTCAGACTTGTTTTGTTTTGAAGTTGAATTTTTATTTTTATCTTTTTAAGACAGGGTCTCATTATGTAGCCCTAGCTAGGCTTGAACTCCCTATGTAAACCAGGGTAGCTTCAAACATACAAAGATCCACCTGCCTTCCTCTTACAAGTGCTGGGATTAAACATATATACCACCAAGTCCAGTGGTCTCCCACATATTTTTGATCTGAGTTTATAAAGTCCATGGATGCGGAGCCCACAGATACTGTTGGCCAGCTATACATTCACATGGCGGGGTCTTATGCTGCTGCTGTAGATATGAAGAAGCAACAGGGGTGATGGAGAGAGGGCCCGATGGCTAGGAGCGTTCACTGCTCTGCTACTGCAGAGGAGCAAGATTGGGTCCCAACATCCACCAAGCAGTTCATAGCCTTTTGTGACTCCAGTTTAGGGGATGCGATGCCTCCCTTAGCCTCTGTCGGCACCAGAAGTACACAGGCTACAAATACACACATGGAGGCAAAGCAATATGCACATTAAAAAATCTAAAATAGTTTTTCAAAAATAACAATTCCAGTCAGCAAGTGGAACTTTCTTTGCCATCAAGCCTGATGGCTTAAGTTTGTCCCCCTGGATCTGCAGAGTGAAAGGAAGGAACGGGCTTACAAAATTGTCCATTAACTTCCACATATACACTATCACATGTGTGTGTGCTCCTGTGTGTAAGAGAGATAGATTAAACAGAACTTTAAAAAATTTAGAGAGAAATGTAATTTAAAAAATGTAATTAGTAGTCAGCTACATGAGACCCTATCAAAAAAATAGTAATTATCTAAAAATTGTGTGTCTGGAGATTTTATATGTATATATTAACTATAAACTCATATAACATAAAAAAAAAAGAAAAGCTAGAAAAACCCCTGCAGTGTTAGTAGTGATTATCCAGAGATGAAAGAATCATGAGTAATTTTTTCCCCGTTTTTATTTATTTTCCAAAATACATGCAGTAAGCATTACTTTTGTAATCATTAAAAATAATCAAAATTGTCAAACTCACCCCCAGTAAGAGAAGCTGTTCTGTGCTGCCTCTGGCTCTGACTGTCAGCGTGGCTAAGCTGTATGGATAACACTGACATGCCCCACGCCTGAAGGAGCCCCCTCCTCCTTCCTCTGGCTTACTCTGAAAAGGTACAGTGGACACAAAGCCCTGACCCCTCCCTCCAGCCTCACTGCCCACTTGTGCCCACCTTGGGCAGCCCCACACTCACCGGTTCTGCAGTAAGGGTAGGCATTCCAAGCTTTCTCATGTATATTCAGGGCGCCTTCTGGGGCCAGCATTCGAACAAACGTGGGTACTTTGCTGTGGTGAAAAGAGCTGATGAGCGAACAAAGGAGCAGGAGCAAGGAAAGAAGAGCCGCAGAGCAGCCTCCTGCCCACAGCTCCTGCTCCCAGGGTCACAAGCTGACAAGCAACTTTCCATGAGATATGCAGGCAACTGCCAGAGCCTGACACCTCAGCTTGACTGGCTACACATAACACATATCATCAAAACCTGCCCTGCCACTCACCATGAGCAAGACAGCTCATGAGATCCTGGGCTAGCCACTGCCAGTCCACATTCGCATTATAGTCTGCCAGAGCCCAGTGGGCACAAGGCAAGCAGCATAGCCGATGTTCCACTACACTTGGGATCGCAGGTCTACAGCCAGTGCGACCAGCTGACTGATTCAGAAGGTGGGTTCCAAGGGCCAGGCAGATGGTTCAGTCAGTAAAGTAGTTCTCTTAGTTTGGAGCCACAGTACCCACATAAAAAGCTAGGTGTAACAGTGCAGGTAACCTCAGTGTTTGGGGGTGGGAACAGAGACAGGATTTCTCAAGATCAGTGGCCAGCCACTTAGTTCAGTTAGAGATCCTGGCTCAAAAAATAAGTTTCGGCTGGGAGTGGAGGCACACTCCTTTAATCACAGCACTCAGGAGGCAGAGGCAGGAGGATCTCTGTGAGTTTGAGGCCAACTTGGTCTACACAGTGAGTTTGAGGCCAGCCAGGGCTATATCTTTTTCTCTTCTCTGCCACAGAGTTTCATGTATCCCCACACTGGTCTTAAGCTTCTGAGCCTTCTGCCTCTACTTCTCAATGTTAGGATTATGGGCATATACCACCACACTTGGTTATGTGATCAAACCCAGGGACTTGAACGTGCCAGGCAAACATTCTGTCAACTAAGTTACATATACAGCCCTTCTTTAAATACAAACAAACAAAAAGTCTCACTCACTCCATAGCCCAAGTAGGCAGGTTGGTTTTTGTCAACATGACACAAAACTAGACATATCTGGGAAAGAGGAATCTCGATTAACAAAATACTTCCATAAAATTGGCCTGCAGGGCATTTTTCTTGATTGATAGTTGATGTGGGAGGGCCCAGTTCAAAGTGGGTGGTACCACCCCAGGTCAGATGGTCTTGGATGGTATAAGAAAGCAGTTTGAGCAAGCCATGGGAGGCAAGCCAGTAAACCTCATTCTTCCATGGCCTCTGCTTCAGCTGCTTCCTCCTGGTACTTGCCTGGTACTCTCTTGATTGATGACAGATTATAATCTATGAAGTGAAACAAGCCCTTTCCTTTCCTCCCCAAATTGCTTTTGGTGGTAGTGTTTAGTACAGAAATACAAAACAAATCGCACCTAGGACTTAGGCTACCCTTGAACACAATATTTAGCCAAGGCTGGCCTCAAACTTAGATGTTATTGTCTTAACCTTCAAAGTGCTGGAATTACAGGTGTGTACAATCATACCTGGATAACATTTTCTTCTACTCATTTTTTTCCATTGGTTTTAAAGATTTATTATTTTTATGTATATGAGTACTTTGCCTATATGTACTTCTGTGCTCCATGTGTACCTGCCCAGGCCATAAGAGGGCTTCTGATCCCCTACGACTAGTTACAGATGGTTGTGAGTCACCACTTGGGTACTAGGAACCGAACCCAAGTCCTCTCCAAGAGCAGCCAGTATTCTTAGCCACTGAACCATCTCCTTAGCCCTTCTATTCAGTTTTCATTTCATGTTACAGAATGATATGGATAGTTAGTCAGCTCGAGTGTAGGTGTGTGTGTGTGTGTGTGTGTACTCACATGCATGCGAGGTACTGCTGGGATCAGAGTCTCATACATGACAGTCTTTGCTTACCTGAGCACTGAGCTACATCACAGTCCATCTTGCTTAGCTTTTAGATGGTAGCTTACATTATCTTCCATAGGCTCTAGCCTACTGAAGCCCCTTTAGTGCCTCAGGTCTAGGAAAGAGCTAATCCCCAGCAAACTACCCCTGCGCCCCCAGAGCAAGCCTGAGAGTCTTCATACACTGAGACACATTCATCCTGGTGATGCTTCTGTGTGCCAGGCACAGGATACCCAGGAACCAAAGGGTCCAGAGACAGACAACTAATGACAGTCCTGAAGGAATATGTTCTATTAGGGTGATCACAGGGCTCTCAGAGGAGGAGCACAGCAGAAACACAATTGGGGAGGCTCATGACTTAAGGCAAACTCCTCAGGGCAGTCAGAGCTACATGAACATGGGCAGTGGGTATGCAGGATACCATGAAACAGGCTGGAAGTAGGGCAGAAAAGGCTGGGAGAGTGAGGTTAGTACAGGGTAAGGCTGGGAGAGAGCGTGGTTAGTGCAAGGTACCAGGCAGAACACAGGGACGGAGTCACAAAAGAGCCTGTAAATTAAGTGAGGCAGTCGTACTTCATCCCAAGGACAAAGGGAAGCTTCACAGTTTACAGCTTTCAAGAAGACTGCACAGAGCCTACAACAAAGTGCTTATCATACAGAGAAATGGAAGACAAGAGAAGAGCGGGACGCTGCTGCAGCAATCCAGAGCAGGGAATGAAAGACACTGCGGACTGTGGGAGCCATCATTCCCTCCTTCCCAGAAAGGCTTTTGTCCTCATGAGGACCACCAGGACCATACCCCCTTTCAGTGTGTTCTGGAGTTAACAGTGGTAGCAACTCGGTGTCTACACTTTCTTGCATAGAAGAGGCAGGGAAGGGTGCACACTCCTCACACACATACACGTTCTCTCCGCCACTCGGTTCACTGAGTCCAGTGAGCAGACGGTGAGCTGCTCTTTGTCCTGCCAGGCCTGCGAGCCCGTAAAGCAGCAACTACAGGAAACCCAGGATTTCAACATATGAAAATGAATCTGATTCACTTCCACTCAGTGACTAGGAATCAAAATGCAGATTCTTTTTTCTTTTTCTTTTTGGTTTTCTGAGGGTTTCTCTGTCCTGGAACTCACTCTGTAGACCAGGTTGGCCTCAAACTCAGAGATAAGCCTGCCTTTGCCTCCCAAGTTCTGGGATCAAAGCTGTGCGCCATCTCCACCCATCAAGTACTTCCTTTTTTTAAAAAAAAAAAAAATCTGACTTTTAATTATATGTATGCATAGGTGCAGGTGCCTATGGTGGCCAGAAGACACTGACTTATTTGGAGCAGTCTGGTTGACTTCGATTCAAGCTGGTAAATGCTTACTGCTGGTTTGAGGGTCCTTCGGGCCAGTTCATGGTTCACTGTAAAATCATTTTGACTTTGGATTCAGAAAATGTGTCTGGTTTATTATAAGTTCTAGTACACAAATGATTTCCAAAGCTATTTGAAAATATTGGACAAAAAAAATCCTTTTACTAATTTTAAAAAGGGGGTTGGCTAGAGAGGTGGCTCAGAAGTTAAGAGCAATTGCTGCTTTTCCAGAAGCCCCAAATTCAAGAGCACACACAGGCGCACGCGCACACACACGCACACACACACACACAAATTGATATAACTTTTAAACATCTGATTCTACAAAATCTGGATTTAAATACTGACCTAACAACTACACTTTTTACTACATTTACTACACTTATAGCTGTAAGTGTATCCAAAGATGGTCTGCATCTGGAAATTACTAGCAAATGCATCTCAAGAAAGGACTGCTGAAATAGCTTAGAGCATGTGTACAACACATGAGCACACATGTTTTTTCTTTTTCTCCCCTCCCCCCCTTTTTGTTGTTGTCTGATTGGTTTTTTGAGACAGAGGTTTTCTATTTGGCCCTGGCTGTCCTGAAACTTGCTCTGTAGACCTGGCTGGCCTTGAACTCACAAAGGTCCACTTGCCTTTGCCTCCCCAGTGCTGGGATCAAAGGCAGAGCATGTTACATTCTTAATTACTTTACTTGTTCATTGAGAAGTTTTTTGATTGTTTTGTGGGGTTTTGTTTGTTTCTTTGCTTGCTTTTAAGATTTTTTTCCGAGAGAGGGTTTCTCTGTGTGGCCCTAGCTGTCCTGGAACTCACTCTGTAGACCAGGCTGGCCTTGAACTCAGAAATTCACCTGCCTCTGCCTCCCAAGTGCTGGGATTAAAGGTGTACACCACCACTGCCCAGCTTGAGATGTTTTGTAGCTTAGACTGACTTGGAATTTGTTACATAGTCTGAACCGGCTTCAAACTTACCATCCTCCTGCCCCAACTTCCTAAGTGTTAAGACTTTGGGCAAGCATCACCATACCGGGTCTTTATACATAACTTTGAAAGAATAAGGCAGGAAGGCAGGGGAGGGAGTCCAAGGGCCTGACCATAAGCCTAGCCTAAGTGAGGCTCTGAATTGAATCCTCAGCAAACCACCAGGCAGGAAGTGCTGTGAAAGGCAGTTATGAAGGGACCTAACTATAGAGGAAGACCAGTATATATAGATGTATGGTCAACACAAGAATAAAGGAAATGGGTGTGTGCTTAGACTCACACTCCACACACTCCTACACTCGGTACAATGAAGAGCCCCAACACACCAATAGCTCAAACAGCAAACAGCTTCTATGGACAGGGAGCACGGTAGGGTAAGTGGAGCTACTTTATTTTTTACTAACAACAACAAAATAATCCTTGAATAAACAAAGAAATACCACCCACACCCAACTGACAAGTGGAGTGACACAGGCTGTCAGCCTATAACCTGGAGACACTCCCAGTTATCCAGTGCCACCACTTCCAAAGCAGGCCACATTGCTGCCGGCCACCAGTCACATACCTCTGTAAGTGGTAGATCTTGTGTGTGTATTGGCCTTTCTCGCCATCGTCCTTCTCGTAGGGCTCGTTCACCAGGACCTCCACACCTTCCCCACCACCAGTTTCATTTTTACTGGCTTCAGCCACAGAATACAGCTGCCCCACTTGATACTACAGAACCAAAGAGACAAGCATTATTTACAACAGTTACACTTGGCCCAACTGCAACGATCTCTACCTGTGGACGTACAGTAGATTTTGTCAAAAACCTTCCCAAAGCAATAAAGAACTCTGCTCTGTGGCATCTCCTACTTATTTTTATTTACTTTCTTTCTTTCACTTTTTCCCCCAGTACTAAGGATTGAACCCAGGGCCTTAAGTTAAGCATGCTAGGCTGCTAGGTAAATGCTCAACCACTAAGCTAGATTCTTAGCCCCCCTTCTCCCCCTGCATCAAATTCCCAAATAGCTGGAATTGCAGGCTCTTTTTAATATCAGAAATACTTAATTTTATCCTCCCATTTTTATAAAGCCATGAGTTTAAAAAGAGCAGAGACTATACTTAATCTCACAGTATCATCCAGAAAGCATTACATAGTCCAGGATCTCTTCTGGCCTGGACCCAGCTCTAGTATCAGACCCCAAAACAGGATCTCAGTTACTAAAAATCTACCTCACAGACCCTAAGGCTAAGCATGGCATACTTGGAGCGGCAGCACTCGGAACACTGGGGTAGGAGGATCGCCATGAGTATGAGGCCAGCTTAAGCTACAATGAGCTCTAGGGTATCTTTGGCTACAGCCTGAGATCCTGTGTTTAAAAAAACAAAACAAGCCAGACAGTAGTGGTGCAGACCTTTAATCCCACCACTCAGGAGGCAGAAGCAGATGGATCTCTTAGTTTGAGACCAGCCTGGTCTACAGAGCAAGTTCCAGGACAGCCAGAGCTACACAGAGAAATCCTGGGGTGGGACGGGGGACAAACAAACAAACAAACCCTACAAGCAACAACAAACATGTAAAAGACCCAAAACCAAAAATTCAACTTTCTGTCAAAGAAAGCTATCCAGTGCTGTGTATCCCACAACTGCAGGCAAAACATTGGTTCAGCCCACTTGCAGTCTCTCCTGTATGGCTTCTCCTTACCCTGCAGGGACCTCAAGACTCTCCAGATCCTTCCCATTCCTGGTGGGCTGAAGCCATATTCCTGCTCCCTGCCTTACGATCCCTTCACCAGACTGTGCTGGCTGCATGCCCCTCTGCCTTGGCAGGTGCTGGATGGCAAAAGCCTGGTTTTCCTTTATTCGGGTCACATGCCACCCTATCAAGTCACTGGCCTCCTCTGACCCTTTCAGGACAGCTTGGTGTAGAACTGATGACTTAAAGACAATGTCCAGGACTAGCCCTGATCCCACCCCCATTTCTAAGAGAAGTTATCTGGAAAAGAAAAACATGCCAAAGAATCTGAGCATGGTGGCCTATAATCTTGGCACTCAGGAGGCAGAGCAGATGGATCTCTGGGAGTTCAAGGCCAGTCTGGTCAACATAACAATTTCTAGGACAGTCAGGGTTCATGTTTCAAAAACAATACAAAAGGCAAGAAAAAGAACAGTGACAGAACAGGAAATTATATCTATTCCAAAATGCATTTTCCTCATGGCACCCAGAACCAAGAAGGCCGAGGAAAAGACAGACAAGATCTCAATTACCAAACCTGCTGGGGTGGACATAAAGCTTCCCTGGCCTTCTACACCCTCCTTTGAATTCCTAATACCCCCAAGGGTAAGACTAGGGGTGTTCCCTCTGAGATTGAAATCACCTAGCTGTATCTCTGGCATCTGCTCCAAGGCATAGTGCTGTCACAACATGCAGAGCTGTCACACCTGGAAGCCTTCTCCATCTCAGCCCCCTACATACTCCAAGAAAACTTCCGGGAGACATGTAAAGGGTAAAGCAGTGGACTGGTACAGCTCTCTGCTTACCACAAAGCCTAAAGCCCAAATTTCCAAAGCAAAAGTCCAGTACAGAATGCCAAAGAAAGATAAGTGATCAAGGCTCAGTTAATCTCAAAGAGAAACATTTGAGAGGGTAAGACAAGTTACCTCGATCTTGTTAATTTTGAGCAATACCCGTACTTCTGTGGTGCCTCACGGATGCCCACACTGCCCCTTGTGCCCTTCCAGCCCAACACCTGCTAAGGCACACTTGAAACCCATATCAAATGGGTCAGGGTTTGGCTGACCTAGGGCTTCCTCCACATGAAGCAGCAGGACCTCTGCTTTGGAAGAGTCATAAGGACATTGAACAACTGACTCAGCAAATCCTAAAGGGCAAGCTAAGGAGAGGGCCTGTGGGCCAGACTAGCTGTGGCTTGCTATTAGTACTCTTTGGAGAGGGGCCCTGGGGCCAGGAAAGACCATGGTCCTCAGGGATTCCCTTCCAAGGCAGGAGATCAGAGGGCGGGCTCTAAGAGGATCAGTCTACCGTGCTGGCCTCTTCCCCTTTAATCTCTCTTGATATTCTGATCCCTTAATCCCAATCAGACAAGTGAGGCAGTTTTGTTAATCCAAAGAGGTAAAGAAGACAGATCTGCACAAAGTCCAAGTGAGGGATACTTCATGTCAGAGGGCTTTGGAACAGCCATTCTGCATTCTGGGAATGCTGCCAGATTCAAGATTGGGTCGCGGTTAAGGTGGGGGTCAGACCACAAAATCAGATAGAGCCCCAAAGAGACCTGGGTTCCAGCCTCCATAGGCTGAGAACAATGTTACCTTGCCCTTGAGAGATGTCTCCTTGTCTAGTCCCCATAGACTAAGTCACTCAGTGACACAAAGCAGAGACTCTACCACTTGGATAACTGAGTAGGAACCTGGGGTGATGAAATGTACAGCAGAAACACTGAATGACATACAAGAAGAAAATGCGATACAGTTGGGCACCAATGGCCCACACAGATGGCTGTAATCCCAGCACACAGGAGGCTAAGCCAAGAGGACTGCCATGAATTAGTTTAAGGCCACTGTGGGCCACATACTGAGTATCAGGCTAGCCAAGGATATACAGTAAGACTCTGTCTCAAAAACAAGAAAAAAACCAGTGCTCTGTTGACCCACCCATACAGCCCTGTCAGGTCAGGTGGCATTGGAGGAAGGATGCCCTGAGCCTGCCCTCTCCACAGGAGGTAGGCCAGGAACCACTGGTGGACACACCCATGTCAAACAGCCAGGGCTTTCTTGCTCTGCTGCAGGATGCCTGGAAACCCAAGGTAGTGTTACACTAAAGACTCTGGCCAAAAAGCTAATTCTGCCCCAAAATATCGATTCAGGCATCAGGATGATTATAGACCCGTGGCCTTCTCCTTTCCTTTCTCCTCTCCAAATCAGAAGCTCCTAGGGAGCCAAGTCCTGGTCTCCAATCCAGGACCTGAATCTACCAGTCACATGACCCTGGCCTGCTCTCGTGGGAGCCACTGGTGAGTCAGAAAGGGGTAATTGGCAGAGACTCTAGAAGGGGGCTGCTCTTTACTTTATTCTTCACTCCCCACATTCTAGAATTTTCTGATTATCCGGAACTATCTGCTACCGATGGAGCGACGTCCCCCAAGCAGCCCTGCTGCTTTCCTGTCAGTGCTGTCTTGCTGAGTCCAGGCCGGCTGAGCAACACCACAGACAGCTGAATCTGAACCAGCGCACGCTTCCCAGGCTCCTGCTGGTCCTAGCCTCTGACTGCACTGCCCGGCTCACCACTTCCTCCATGCTGCAAAACCACCACAAGCTAAAACTGCCAGCTGTGATGTCCTCAAGGTGGGCATTTCTCTTTTCTTCCAACCGTGGGCGCACCCACCATGAGAGGCCAGGACAGCACAGACCATCCTGGGCCCCCCATTCCGCAGCACTCTTACAGTCTCAGAGTGGTCGATCACAGACTCATCTGATCCACTATAGCTGAAATCCTACATAAAGACAATCTCACATCCCCGAGGGACTCTTTTCCCCTTTCTTTTCTTTTTGTTTTTCTTTTTTGCTTGTTTGTTTGTTTCTTATTTGCTTGTTTTTGTTTTTCTAGATAGGGTTTCTCTGTATAGCCCTGGCTGTCCTGGAACTCACTCTGTAGACCAGGCTGGCTTCGAACTCAGAAATCTGCCTACCTCTGCCTCCCAAGTGCTGGGATCAAAGGTGTGCACCACCACTGCTCAGCTTGTTTTTCTTTTTTTTCTTTTTTTCTTGCCCTGGCTGTCCTGGAACTCACTCTGTAGACCAGGCTGGCCTCGAATTCAGAAATCCACCTGCCTCTGCCTCCCAAGTGTTGGGATTAAAGGTGTGTGCCACCACTGCCCGGTTTAGCTTGTTTTTCAAGACAAGGTTTCTTTGTGTAAACCAGGCTGGCCTTGAACTCACAGAGACCCCGCCTGCCTCTGCCTCTAGGGCAGGGGGTCTAAAGGTGTGCGCCACCACCACCACCACCACGCCAAGCTTCTTTATCGTTTCTTTTGAGACAGGTTACTCCTCTGACGGCCTGGCTGTCCAGACTCATTTTGTAGCTCAGCTTTGATAGTCCTGCCTCAGACCCCCAAGTGTCAGGATTAAGTCCCAAGAGTCTTTTTTTTAAATTAATTCTATTATAAAATCTCACAAAAATATTGTAAGATATTTTATTACATATCTTACTGTATGCCCGAGCTGTCCTCAGACTCTTTGATTTACTATTCTGGCGCCACTGGTACCTGATGTCTCTTGGATCTTTACTTCTGACTACTCAGACCACGTTCCAGCTCACATCTGCCCCTCCCAGCTCTCCACAGCTCTCACCAAGTACACAGTCCCCCAATACAGACAAGTATCTCAGAGACCAATGCAGGCACATCATTCTTGGGGGTGACTTGTCTCATCTAAAGAATGCTCCTGCCAGGCAGTGGTGGCACATGCCTTTAATCCCGGCACTTGGGAGGCAGAGGCAGGCAGATTTCTGAGTTCGAGGCCAGCCTGGTCTACAGAGTGAGTTCCAGGACAGCCAGGGCTATACAGAGAAACCCTGTCTCGAAAAACAACAACAACAGCAAAAAGAATGCTCCCACAGGGCTGGAGAGATGCTTCAGTGGTTAAGTGTCCTTGCTGACCTTTAGAGGCACTTACAGTGGGTAACTCACAACTACCTGTGACTCTAACTCCTGGGCTTTCATCTGACCTCTGTAGGTACCCCACACATATAGCATACAGATACAAAAAGAGGAGAGGCAGAAGCAGGCAGATCTCTTAAGTTTGAGGCCAGCCAGGGCTATACAGAGAAACCTGGGGAATGGGAGAGAGGGAGGTTCTGGGCTCTGCTGGCCTGTTTTCATTTCTCAGAGAGCCAGCTTCCCCTGTGTAGCACAGGATTCCCACTGGTCCTACAAGATAAAGAAATGGAACCACAACTGGGGGTTCAGGCTGGTCTTTATTTTGCTGGAAGCTGGGGTGGAGCTGTGGATTCAGAGCAAAGTCATGAATAAGCTTAGCCAGGAAGGGAAAATAGAGGAAGTTCAGAAAAAAGGGTGGGACAAGGGCAGTTCTGTGGCCGTTTTCTCTATCCAAGAGACAGCTCTGAGTCAGCACGGCCTATGAACCTTCTTGTGGCAACCACTGCTGCCAGCTCCACACGCTAGGCTGTCAGACCTAGGAACCATAAAAGGATGGAAGGCAAGGCAAGCCAGTTTGTCAGCCCCTGTCCTCCGTAAAAGGAGGGCTCTGTGCCTTGGTCTTTCCAGCAGCCATCTAGCATGGCTGGGGACTCAGAGATTTCTGGCCTTGCTGGTTTGCTTCATAGCTAGAAAGTGTCACTAACCAGAGAGCACTGTCCCCAGCCTGATCATGGAGACCCCACATATGCACGCACGCACGCACAGCAGCCCATCAGTAACATGCCCCTAGACAGTGCAGTCATCCAGTAGGGGAATAGCTGCTTTAGTCTGCCCAAAGCTATCAGCAAGTCAACAGCTTGAAACTGATTGTACCCAGGTATCCAGATTCAGCAGAGAGTAGCACAGGAATACTTGAACCAAATCTTGGCTATCTCTGTATTAGAACAAAAACTGAAAGCAACACAAAAGTATGGCCACTCCCAGCCTAACTAAGCTGATGTCCACATGTACTCACGAACAAGTATGGGTGAGATGAGAAAAAAAAGGGACTTACCTCATCTACAGACACAGGCAGGATGACCCGACTACAAGAGAGGAAAAAGAGAGTATCAGCTCCAGGCTCTGAAGCATCACCTCAGCACAGCTGCCCACAGATGTCTTGTCACATCTGACCCTTTACTCACTGACAAAAACCCAGCAGGCTAGGGTCCCCCATGGCCTTCTGGAATCCCATTTAGAACCCTGTGATTCAGCGCAAACCTCAATTCCCATCACCTACTTCGCAGGCCACTCAGTCACATCTTTCTCTCCCCTTACCTTCAAACATCTCTTCCCTGGTAAGACCTGCTAATGTGTCTAGCAACACAGAGAAGCTAACAGAAACGGCTCATCACGATAAAGATTAAGATCTGAAGAATATAGCCCTGAGGATATGCATCAGTGAGCCCAACTTCCCAGCACCAGCCCTCATGGTCAAAGGCTATGAAGGGGCCTAGTCCTCAGAGGCTTAAGCGTCACAACCCCTGCTCTCCAAAGAATGTTACAGTACAGGCTCCCTCATGCAGCAATACAAGATGACATCCAGACCCACCCTCCAGGAGCTATCCAAAAGCACTCCAACCCCTCACTTTCTCTCTACCTCCATTCTGACCACCTCCAAATTGTTGGAGGTGCTGATGGAGAAACTGTGGCCAGCAAAGTCCTCAAGAGGGTCACAGAACTCCAGAGAAATGAGTGGGCTAGAGGCACGTCTCCAAGTGGCTTGCTTTCACAGCGGACCCGTGAGTGACCCCCAGTGCAGTGCTTTTGAGGTCATAGAACTGAAAAGAAAGGCCTTGACTGGACTCAAAAGCTAAGCCACTCAGCACAGAGGAGGCAGGGGCAGGTAGTCTGTCAGTTTGAGGTCAGCCTGGTCTATGTAGCAAGTTCCAGGCAAACCAGAGTTACCATGTTTCTTTAAAAACAAAAATCAAAAAACAAAAAAGTGGAGACAGGCAGTGGGGCATGACTTTAATCCCAGCACTCAGGAGGCAGAGGCAAGCAGATCTCTGAGTTTGAGGCCAGCCTGATCTACAGAGTGAGTTCCCTAGGTCAGCCAGGGCTACACAGAGAGACCCTGTTTCAAAGAAATGAAATAAAATAAAATAAAATAAAATAAATAAATAAGCAAGAGGCAAAGCTGAGATCCCCAGTTCTCAGAGCCTTGCTGGAACCCGCTGGGCCCCCTGAACCTTGTATGCTTGCTTAGGGAAGCATGAACATATCATCTTCCTATGCAGAGGTTCAAGAATGTCTTCTTGCTCCAGGCTGCATAACAGCTTGCTATTCCCTAGTCCCACAAAGTTCTCCCAGGCAGCAAGAAAACACACAAACACACAGTGAGGCCTGAGGAAAACTTCAGAGTAAAAGCCAGGCATCAAGCAGAAAAAGCAGCAGGAAAATAAATAAACAAACAAACAAACAAACAAACAAAATGGGTTCCAAGTCTGTACTGCCTGCTAATTTCCTTCCTCCAGAAAGACTCGAATAATATAAATCCTCCCATTAGAAGAAAGCAACTGTGCATAGAAGTACTTCCAACTTAGAGGGCAGAATTTCTGCACCCTCAGAAGAAACTTCCTAGAAAACAATACGCCTTTTATCTTCAAGAACACAGCAAAAATCACATCAAAGAATTTGCAGAACTCAAATCGGGGAAAATCCTGTTAGAGGAAGTGTCAGAAAAAGCAACAGAGACAACAACCTTGAGGTCCAAGCCGCCCCTCAGAACAGACTAGTTACAGTCCAGCGCCTTCAAGGATGCTCTGAGCCTGGTTCCATCTGCACACCCAGACATTTCTCCCTTGCTCTCTCGTAACAAAACCACCTCAGCAGCTACAGGGGACAATTTAAAAAGATAGGGCCATGGAGGCCCAGCTGAGCCGAGACTGGAGCCATGCTCACCATGGCATGACCTTCACTTGTGTCGGTCTTGGAGCTGCAGGGCTCCAAGCACAGCCAAGTATCCTGATGCCCCCTCCTGCCCAGTTTCTTATCCTGTCCCCTACCCATGGCTGCACACACAGGGACCCATCACACAGAAATACAGATCATCGGCACCCTTGGCCCCTTCCCTGGCAGGCTTCAAGTGGGGAGAACAAAGAATGGGAAAGGAACGCCTGCCTCCCAAACTCACTTGCCTCTTCAAAAGGCCCTTCTTTCCCCAGCTTGACCTTTACAAAACTACACATTACTACAGACTGTGGGATTCTTGTGGGATTTTATTTTTTAATCTGTAAAGTGAGAAGAGCTTGGACACTATGGATTAAAATGCAAAGTGCACCATGTTCTCCTTGGAGAACACTGGCACCCAAGTGTTCTTGCTTTTCACCACATAAAGCTCTGAGCTCTGGCTGGATTAACATCAGACTGGGTATTAAGAGAGGCGATGGAGCCTCCAAATTAATGTTCTCAAGAGTCAAGGTAGGATGACACCTGGCTCTCTTTTGTCATTCAAACTACACTATGTCTTCAATATCTTAAACACTTCCATGGAGAAAACCCTGTGGGGAGAGACAAAGTGCCTTCACTGAGAGACAGAGTCCTCTGCACACTTACTTGGTCACTAAGGCTTTCCCAAGTTTCTCTTTACTTTGACATCTCCCATTTCTTCTGCAGCTTAGGACCCAATGTTGCCCTCTTGCCCTCACCGCTAGGGAAGCTTAGGGGCACCATAAACTCTATACACATCCAATTTCTCCTGGAGAGCAGAAAGCCCTGGGATGTTCACTTGGAACCATGATCCTCAGGACTCAGGAGTGGGTCATACTGTCTGGAAGACAGCAATCCAAAGAGCCCTGTCAGCCAAGCCCTTGGGTTTCAGGAGCAAACATCAATCTCTCTGCAAGCCGTGTCCATCTCCGTATCAACAGCTGCACACGCCCCAAAACATTTGTGGGACTTCCTCAATTCCTCCAAACAATGTCCTTATCTCTTTGCACCAACACCTAGCATCCTGTAGGATTGGATATCCCTTCTTGGACCTCAAGCCTCCATTAGCAGGCACATTCATTCTTAAATTATCTTCCTGGATGGTCCTGGGCTCTGCTAACTTCCTGCCCTTCTCTATCACCCACACTCCTTCACACCACTTCAGAACCTGCCCTGTATTTTCTAGACTCTTCATTCAAGGGTTGCCAAGTCCTAAGCAGGCATGCTGAGCTTCTTGCAAAAGCCTCCTCGGGTACCATGCCACTCCAGCCCTGTTATCTAGTCCCCTATGCTTCTCCCATCTCATCACCCAAGCGTGGCTTTGAAGTCCTTTTTTTCTGCAACCAATTATTACAATCCCTCTTCCTCTGCTGCCTCAGGCAGCCACTGTCCATGCCCCAGGTTCCGCCTCAACACTCCTCCCCACCACCTCAACTCCATTCCAAGAGCTATCTTATCTGATCTTCCCTGCCCCTTGGTACACCTCAGTCTCAAACCCCTCCCCACCGTCAGCCAACTCACCGGCGCTGCCTGCCCTTGTCCCACTGCTCCTTGGTCCCTTACACAACTCCTCAGTCCTTCAGGCAGTTCTGCCTGCCCCTTCATCTCTCGGCGCCCACCATAGGGCCACACCACATCCAGCACTCTCCATTCCCCGGGCCCCTCCTCATGCCTCCTCTGGCTCTCCCTATCCCCTTGACCCCTCCTCAGGCCCTGACCGCCCCGCACCGGTTCTCGGCCTCCTCTCTGGCCTATTCGATCCCACCTCAGGTGCTGTCTGTCACCCTCTGGCCCCTCCGGCTCCACCTCAGGCCCCGTCCAGCCCCCACTGTCCTCTCCGCCCCTGCTAGGCGGCCCAACAGCCCCATCCGGTGTTCTCCATCCCCCGGCAGGCGATCTGCCTTCGCGGCCGTCATCCCGACCCTCCCTTCCGCCTCGCTTCCGCACAGCCGACCCGACACTCACTACTCCTTGAGCAGCACCATGTCGCTTCGCGGCTCGGCGGCTGCCAGCTGCCAGCCCGGCCTCCCGCCCGCTTCCCGGTGGCCGCTCTCCCGGTGGCCCGGCCCGGCCCCGCTGCCTGTGCGCCTTCGTCGTGGTCTGCTCTGTCCCCGCTGCTCTCGCTGCGGTCGCCGCGCGGGCTTCTGCCGCCCTGCCCTGGCCTCGCCACCTCCCGCGCCTCTGCCGACGCCGCCCGGAGCTCCGGTTCCGCAGCGCCACGCGGGGGCGGGGCGTCTCTGCGGCAACCAAAGCGTCAGACGCAGCAGTGCGCGTTGACCTCACGCGGGGCGGGACCTTCCCGGGTCCGCCCCTCCATCCTTAAATGGGCCGTGGCTCCGGATCCAAGTCGGCGTCTGGGCCCAAGTCTGGTTTGGTAGTCAGGAAGTAAAGAGACATGTTTGGTATGAATGCTCTTCTGCATCAGGAGCTGCTTTGCCTATATGCTTGGACTTCGATGGTGGGTGTACTGAGAGCCAAGGGTGTCAAAAATAAAATGAGGGAGTTGGAGATTTAATTCAACCAGGAAGCACTTGACTAATTTGGATTCACCAAGAAACCAAAACCAAACAAGTGTGTATATACTTTCTCTAAATACTTGACTTCACAACTCCACCAGAAAGATATTGTTGCCGGGCGGTGGTGGCACACGCCTTTAATCCCAGCACTTGGGAGGCAGAGACAGGCGGATTTCTGAGTTTGAGGCCAGCCTGGTCTACAGAGTGAGTTCCTGTCTCGAAAAACCAAAAAAAACAAAAAAACAAAAAAGATATTGTTACTGTCCTCGTTTACAGGCAAGAAGGTTGCAGAAGTTAGATTTGCTCATCACAGTTTTTTCATGATGTAGCTGAGATTTGATTTTTTTTTCTTTTCTTTTATTTTATTTATTTATTTTTTTTTTTGAGAGGATCTCATTATGTAGCTCTGGTTTTCCTGGAACTTGTGCTGTAGACCAGGTTGGCTTCGAACTCTCAAAGATCCACTTGCCTCTGGCTCATGAGTGCTGGGTATAGTTGAGATTCTAACTTAAAATCTCATTGTCTCCTCATCCATCCAATAAACATTGGCTGTGGGTCTGCTGTGTACCAGACCCTGTGCTGTCCTGGATAGAGAAAACAAGACTGGCACTATCTTGCCCTTAGGGAGATGGTGAGCAAATGGAGGGGAGGCAGGTGATAGCTGAGGATAGCAGGCAATTGGAAGGAAAGGGGCTGCCAGTGCTGATGGTACAGGCCTGTGATCCTAGCTGTCCAGGAGCTGAGGCAGGAGGATGCGAAATTTAAAGCCTGCCTGAAAAGCTTAATAAGTCACTGTCTCATAAAAGGTGAGGAGAGGGCTGGGATACAGCTCCTAGAGTACTTGCCTCATATGCAGGAGGCCCTAGGTTCAATCCCAGACCCACAGAAAAAGAAGAAAAAGGAACCTTGGCAGCAGGCTGGGCTGGGCTGGGCTGGGCTGGGCTGGGCTGGGCAGGGCTGGGCTGGGCCGGGCCGGGCTGGGGGGGCTGGGGTGAAAGCTGTGTTTGATGGGATCACACTGGAAGGCACCTGGTGTATGTGAGGAGTCCTTTGAGGGAAGGCATCCCACAGATCTGCAAGATGCTGGAGAGGAACACGCACAGCAGAGAGGACACAGATAATAAAGGCTGTATGTAGTCAGGAACAGGCTGCAGTCAGGGACTTGTCCTAGTGTGGTTTTCTGTTGCTGTGATAAAGACCATGACCAAAGGTAATTTGGGGGAAAAGGGTTTATTGTGACTTTGAGATTAGAGTCCATTAACAAGGGAAAACAGGGCAGGTACGTAAAGGCAGGAACTGAAGCAGAGGCTATGGAGGAGTACTGCTGAACTGGCTTGCTCAGCCTGCTTCCTTGTAAAACCCAGGACATCCTGGCCATGCATTGTACCTGCCAGGGTGAGCTGAGCCCTCCCACAGCAATCATTAATCTAGAAAATGCCCCCACAGGCTTGCCTACAGGCAAATCTGATGATAACGGTTTGTTTGTTTGTTTGTTTGTTTGTTTGCTTGTTTGTTTTGTTTTGTTTTCTCAACTGAGAGGCTCTTAAAGCTGAAGAAACAACTGAGGAGCATCTGACAAGCAGAAGTAACTGGAGCACTGAGTCTGGAGGTTGAAGAGCTGGGAAGGGATAGGTTCCTGGTGGCTGCCGATAATGTGGGCTGCAGGCCAGGGGAGGGCATTCGAGGGTTTCTAGAGTGGTTTGAGATGCAGGGGATGGTTTCTCCCAGAATGTTGAGGGCAGGGAGGGAAGAAGAGAGGGCTGGATGGGGCCAATCCTAGGCAGAGACACTAGTGAGGAGACAATGGCAAAAATACAGGGAGCATTTAGGATAGGGGAAAAAAAAAACAAAAGAAAACAAGACTTGTTGACCAATTAGCCAAGAGGGCAACAGAGTGAGAGCAAGGGAGGAATGAGAAAAGCAGTCTTGGGGGCCTGAGTTAACAGCACTCTGGCACAGGAAGGGGCTGGCAACCCTGTGGTACTTATTCACCAAGAACAGGAACCTGAAGGCTATCTGGATACAATGTGAGAGAACTACCTGAGATAGTGGCTCAGAAAGGACCATACTGTCTGTCACCCAGCTGTGACCAGTGATCAGGGCTGCTCTAAGTGGTGTATCTGTTGGCCACTCATTCATCAAACTCTAGGAGAGCAAGGAGAACTACAAAAACCCAAGGCAAAGACTGAAAGACAGGCAAGCTCAAAGAAGTGGCTTGGCCACGGGTACCCTGGCCCTCCAGCACAGGGCTTCCTCTCCTCCATGGTATCAATGGATGGTTCTCTAGAAAATGCTGGCTCTCTCCAGGAAGTAACCAGATCCCGCCCTCCTGGGAACTTGCAGGCTAGTTTGGGAGACTACATTTATTTATTCACTCAATAAATATTGACTGAGCACCTGGCCCTGTCCTGGGTCCTTTTCTAGACAATTAAAGCACAAGGGATGACCAAGCAAACAAGCTCCCTCCCTTGCTGAATGGAGGAAAACTCAATATAAACTTACAGAAGTGGCTTTTGGCCAGGCAGTGGTGGCGCACGCCTGTAATCCCAGCACTTGGGAGGCAGAGGCAGGCGGATTTCTGAGTTCGAGGCCAGCCTAGTCTACCTAGTGAGTTCCAGGACAGCCAGGGCTACACAGAGAAACGCTGTCTCAAAAACAAAAAAACAAAAAACAGAAGTGGCTTTTGAAGAGACCAGTGTGATTCAGAAGTTGAACTGGGTGAATGACCCCGGGGGCAACATTAACAGTGGTATTTGGACAAAGGAATTGCTAGTTAGTGGATGAAGGCAAAAGCAAGAGATGGGAGGGCTGTGCTGGACACTGGGGGAACTAAAAACACAAAACATCAAGGCTAGAGATGTAGTTCCCCTAGCAAAATGCTTGCCCAGGACTTAGCAGAATGCTTGCTCAGCACTTGCGAAGTCCTGAGTTCAACTCCCAGTACCACATAAATCAGGCCTGATAGCTCATGCCTGTAATCCCAAAACTTCTGAGATAGAGGCAGGAAGGGCTGGAGAGATGGCTTAGCTCTGTTAAGAGTCCATGTCACTCTTTCAGAAGACTAGAGCACCCATGTCATGCAGCCAGCAACCACCCGTAACTACAGCCTCATGGGGGATCTGACGCCTCTGGCCTGCTGCTGCTGCTGCTGCTCCTGCACTTACATGCAAAAAGCCACACACAGAAACAGACACATGCATGTAATTTTAAAATAATTTTAAAAATCTTAAAAAAAACATAAAAGCCACATGTGGGACACACAGCTTTGGTCATGTCACTCAGGAGACAGGCAGAGACAGGCAAATTGCTATGAGACAGAGCCCAGCCTGTTCAACATAGAAAGTCCTAGGACAACCAGGGCTAAATAGAAAAAAATCTGTCTTCAATAAACAACAAACACACAAATACCACACACACACACAACCCCTTTCACACGCACAACCATCAGAAAGTGTTAGGGTCAGCTCTCCCACTACTGGCACTCACAGGTTATCAACTTAGTCTGTGACAGAGGTAACCATGGATGACAGGAGAATCAGTGCTGGTTAAGATTCAAGGAAGTAGCCAGACAGTGGTGGCTGGTGTACGCCTTTAAGCTCAGCCCTTGGGAGGCAGAGGCAGGCAGATCTTTGAGTTCAAGTCCAGCCTGGTCTACAGAGTGAGTTCCAGGACAGCCAGGACTATACAGAGAACTCTGTCTCAAAAAGAAAAGAAAAAAGAAAGAAAGAAAGAAAAAAAAGATTCCAGTCGGTATGAAAGCAATCTGAGGTGAAGATTAGGAAGACCTCTGCAGAGGAAAAGCATGGGAGCCTCGGGTGCAGGGTAGGCCTTGCCTCTGAAGTGGGGGGCCTGCGGCCAGAGCAGCACATACTGGTTATAGTGAGTTGACAATGGGGTGGCCTTCAGACAGGGCTGAGCTTGGGACTCTGAGTGCCAGTTGAGAGGCTCCTTCTGATAAGGGACCAATTAAGGGGCCTTAAGGAAGTCCTAACTTACAGCCCAGATTCAGCTCCGTAGGCTTGCCACTCCTGCCTGTCTCTTCCCTTTCTCCAAGCATTTCAAAGTCCCCAAGGCAGGGATTGAACTCAGGCTGTCAGGCTTAGCAGCAAGCCACTAGACCATAGAGTCATCTTACCAGGTTTTGTTTTTCCCTTCCTCCTTCTTTTCCTTCCTTCCTTCCTTTCTTTTTTCTGGTTCATTTTCTCTCTCTCTCTCTCTCTCTCTCTCTCTCTCTCTCTCTCTCTCTCTGTCTTTCTCTCTCTCTCTCTCTTCTCTCTCTTCTCTCTCTAGTTTTTCAAGACAGAGTTTCTCTGTCTAGCCCTGGCTGTCCTAAAACACTCTGTAGACCAGGCTGGCCTTGAACTCAGAGAGATCTGCCTGCCTCTGCCTCCTGACTGCTGGGATTAGAAACTAGGTTTCTTACATGTAAACTCTCCATGTTGTTACACCTCTAAGCCTTTTTATTTATTAACACTTGTTTTTTTAAGACAGGATCTTACTACATGACCCTGGGTGGCCTGGAACTCTCTATGTAGAGTAGGCTGACCCTTGAACTCAGGAATCCACCTGCTTCTGCCTCCCAAGTGCTAGGATAAAAGGTATGCACCTTAGAGCTGAAGAGCTAGCTCAACAGTTAAGAGCACTTGCTACTCTTGCAGAGGACCTGGGTTCAGTTCCTAGCACCTACATAGTGGCTCACAACTACCTACAACTCCAGATCCAGAAAAGCTGATGTCTTCTTTTGTCCTCCATGAGTACCTGGCACTCACAACTGTACACATACATACATGCAGGCATTCAAACACAGACAGAACATTAAAAGAAATACAAAAAAATTAAGGTATGTGCCACATCTAGCCCTGAAACAGAGTTTCCTTGTGTAGTCCTGGCTATTCTGGAATTTGGTCTGTAGACCAGGCTAGCCTCAGACTCCTAGAGATCTACCTGCCTCTCCTCCAGAGTAATGGGATTAAAGGCTTGTGCCACCACCATTGCCCAGCATGACAGATTCTCACTATCTAGTCCAGGTTTGCCTTGAACTAGTTTTGAGGCCTGGACTTGTGATCCTCCTGCCTTGGAAGGAGGGATTATAGGCATGAATAGCCACATCAGGCTCCAATCTTACTTTCTTTATATTATCTCTTCTGCAGATATTCCAATTTCACCTTCTAAATTTGTAGTGTTATTTTTTAGAGAAATTCAGTAAATAAAGTCCTTGTGGTTGTTTGTGTCATATATTTTGAGTCCTATTGTTTTGTCTGTTCTTTTTAGCCAAACCTCAAATTTACTATGTAGCTAAGGATGACCTTGATTGTCTTTTTTTTTTTTTAATATTTATTTATTTATTTTATGTATATGAGTACACTGTAGTTGTCTTCAGACACACAAGAAGAGTGCATCGGATCCCATTACAGATGGTTGTGAGCCACCATGTGGTTGCTGGGAATTGAACTCAGGACCTCTTGAAGAGCACTCAGTGCTCTTAATACCTGAGCCATCTCTCCAGTCCCTGATCTTGATTTTTTTTTTTTTTTTTTTTTTTTTGGTTTTTCTGAGACAGGGTTTCTCTGTGTAGTCCTGGCTGTCCTGGAGCTCACACTGTAGACCAGGCTGGCCTCGAACTCAGAAATCCACCTGCCTCTGCCTCCCAAGTGCTGGGATTAAAGGCGTGCGCCACCGCCCGACTGACCTTGATTTTTCTAATCCTGATAGTTGCACCTCCTAAGGACTAAGATTACAGGACAGCCAGGAGCTACCACACTTGATCTATGTAGTGATGGAGACTGAACCAGGGCTTTATGCATAGAGGGCAAGTGCTCTATCAACCGAGCCACATTCCCAGACCCTGAACTTTGTTTCCTAGATTACTTTTAGCCTAGCAAGTTTGGTTCACACAGACATAGGCCTTCAGATGCAAGATCCACAGTCTGTAACTGTGCTGTAATGTCTATAGCTTCCCCCCAACAGACATCCAAGGTGCCTGGCGACTCAGAGTCCCAACCCTAACACTTTCCTACCTGACACTGGGCAAGTTAACCTCTTCATTTATAAGATGAGGACAACGATACGTGCCTGCCTAATGGACTTGCAGGGACTCCTTAGAGGAATCCGTGTACCTAAACCAATGTTTGCAGCATGTGCTATGAGTCCATGTTATTTTTAATGATCTTATTACTTTCTGGGTATGGGTGTTTTCCTTGCATGTGTGTCTATGTACCACTGTGCTTCTAGTATAAAGTAGGTCAGAGAAGAGTATCAGATCCCCCAGAAATGGAGTCATAGATAGTTGTGAGCTGCCATGTGGATGCTGGGAATTGAACTCTGGTCCTCTATAAAATAAACAGACAGTGCTCTTAACCACTGAGCCATCTCTCCAACCCAGAGCACTGGCTGCTTTTCTAGAGAACTTGAGTTCAGTTTCCAGAATCCACACCAGGTAAGTCATAACCGTTTGTAGCTTTAGGGAGTCTGATACCTCTAGCTTCTGAGAGCAACTGCACTCATGTGCACATATCTATGTACACACACACACACACAATTACAATGATGAAACTTATTTTTAATTTTTTTATTTATCTTGTGTATATATGCATTTCTGAGTATATGTAACATACCACATGTGTACAGGTTCTTGAGGAGGTCAGAAAAGGGTTTGGATCCCTTAGGGCAGGAGTAATAGGTGGTTGTAAGCCACCTGATGTGGGGCACTGGGAACTGAACCTGAGTCTTCAAATGCAGCAAGTGCTCTTAACCACCCTGAGTCACCTCTCCCACCACCACTAGGCCCTTTTTTGTTTTTTGTTTTTGCTTGTGGTTGAGACAGGGTTTCTCTGTGTAGTCCTGGCGGTCCTAGAACTCTCTCCATCTCTCCAGCAACCCCCCCACCTCCCTCCTCACTGAATGTCTTTGTTACAGGATTCTGGGGAGCATACCTTCAGCCTCCCATTCTTTTATTTTCTCTTTGCAACTGTATTCTTTGGGCATGTCTCCCTCCCTCCACCCCTTACCCCTTCATCTCTGTATGTCTCTGGATCTCCTGGCTCAGCCCCTGCAGTCTCCCCTGGCTGGCTGGACAGACCTTGTTACTACCTCAGCTACAGCCACACCTGTAACCAATCTCTTCATATCTCTGAGAGACTGAGTTTCACTGTTTCCATCTTCTGCACTGCCTCTGCCTAGTGGGCCAGGGTGTACTAGACAACTAGTCTGTTTCCCAGACTCTTCTCTCTCTGGCTTTAAGACAGGGCTCCCCACTGTAGCCCAAACTGGCCTCTAACTCATGATCCTCCAACCTGCTCCTCCTGCCTCAGCAGCTGGGATCACAGGCAGGCTCCAACCAGCACACCTGGCTGTCTTTTTAAATTTCATCCCAGCAGTGTTTACTGGGCAGCTATTTCACTCCAGCGCAGTCTGACTCCCCGAGGTATCATGGTGATCAAGCCAGAGCTTGTGCCAGCTCTCCTTCTGAGGGTAGACAGACACTGGACAAAGAGCAGCCCAGGCTGCAGGTGGAACTCAGTGCTGAGGCTCTTAGCCTGCTAGAGGCCCTGAGTTCTGTCCCCAGTACTACAAAAAGAAACAAATGGCCCATTACCGTTACCCACGATTCTGGCTGCCCGACTGGACACAGGAGTCAGCAGACTTGAGGGCAAGCTGCTGAGTGTACATGACAATTTTGTCACTAAATAAGACTTTGTGCACCTCAGGAATTAGATTCAAGTGTTGAACCCATTTGCTGTCTCTGAATAGCATTCCTTATGAACCAGGCTGGGGTAGAAATAAATAGAAGCAATTAAAACACAAGGCAAACACACAAAAACCCAATTAAGCTGGGGGCAATGTCTGATGGACTTAGTAGGGTGGCTGGAGGCCCTGGTGTCCTGTGAGGCAGGGGACCCTTCACCTCCCAGGCTCCTCTCACACTGGCCTATCCAGGGTTAAGACACATAAAGCAGCTGTTGAGCTAACATTTGAAAAGAGTGATATTTTACATAAAACTCAGGATTCCGAGTTTCTCAGGGGGGAAAAATATCAGATCTAGCCCCATGGGGCACATTCCACCTGACAGGAAATTGGCTGTTTCTGTAAGTGTGGGCTGCAGTCCCCAAGTCTTGGTTTGCCCTTGAGGTGGAGGTCATACCAGAGAAAAAGACTTCTGCCCATCCAAAAAAAAAAAACGTTGCCATCTACAGTGGGGCAACAAAAAGATGGAAACAGTGACAACAAAACATGGGGGCGCAGAGGCAGCCACCTTCCAAGCTTGCAGGCCTCGTCTCCCACTCTAGCATCTCTGCCTGATATCCCTCTGACTGTCCCCTCTCTCCTGAGCTTCAGGTCCCTCCACCCCAGCAGCAGTGAGAACCAGGGACAGGGAGTCTGAGTAAGAGTGGTGTGATCCAGGAAGAAAGAGACATGGAAGCCACAGAGGAGTCCTTAGTCATTCTCAGCATACATTTATTAAGTGCTTACTGTGTGCCAAGGAGTAGGCTAGGGGCTAGGAACAGTAAAAATGACAGGGAAGAGCCAAGGTCAACTGCTGAGTTATCAGTGACACTATGTGACTCTGGTGAACAGAAGGACACACCCTTAGGCCTCACTCTAAGGCTTAGTCTGGTCTTTAATATGACCTGCATTCTGACCTGCCAAGACGCTCCTAGTTAACAGAAAGGGACACCATGTGCCTTTCCTTTGCCTCCCGATGTTACAGCACACAGGCACACCTATACATCTCTCTCAACACACACACACACACACACACCTGGTCAAGCAGTCATTCAAAAAGGTGGTATAGAAATGCCACCCCAGGGCTGGGACTTTTGACACCAAGACTCTTTGGCCAAGCCTCTTACCAAAATGTGAAAGACAAAATAGAAAAGTAGGCAAGGGGCAAACTTAAGGCTTCTCTGTAAGACAAGTTCTGAAGAGACTGAGGTCAGTACCATCTTTATCTGGTCACCAGTCTGACATGGTCAGTCCCCTTGTGTCAGTGTCCTGTCGTAAGAGGGAGGGGGTGCCTGGTTCCCTGTACTGTCTGCCTTTCTCCAGGGTCCTGGTGGTTAAGTTTCTGCTGTGTGCTACTGCTGTTCGTGCAACTTACTTACAGGTCCCCTTAGCCACACTGTGAGACCACAGATGTTTCCGTTTCGTGTGAGAAAATGACACTCAAGCTTTCCCTGAGAATGAGGGGTGGCTGCTAACCCATGTGCCTCCCTCAGAGAACAGTCAAGGTTAGGAAGTGACCTGTGGCCGGGCGGTGGTGGCGCACGCCTGTAATCCCAGCACTTGGGAGGCAGAGGCAGGCAGATTTCTGAGTTCGAGGCTAGCCTGGTCTACAGAGTGAGTTCCAGGACAGCCAGGGCTACACAGAGAAACCCTGTCTCGAAAAACCAAACCAAACCAAACCAAACCAAAAAAAAAAAAAAAAAAAAAAAAAAAGGAAGTGACCTGTAGTCCTGTCTTGGATCTATCTGTGTAAGAATGACTCAGTGTAGGGGCCAAGGGGCACAGATGGTGGGTGTGCTGGCAGAGCCATGATACCTTCCTCACAGAGGACACACACGGACTCTCAACTCAGGAGGCTCTGTCCACACTCTAGGGCTCAGGGCGAGTTAGAGTATGGTGATTCAGTCACCTTGACCCTCAATCCAGGGAAGGGCTACAGCCCGAGGATAAGTCCTCCTATAACCCTTGGATGCTCTTGTCCACACAGCATTGTCCATACACTTAGGTTGTGCCCTAATAACTTCACGGATAAGGCACCCTCACTGCCCCAAAGCCCACAACAACCTTACTGCCCTTCCTAGGGAACAGTGTTGAGGCTGTAACAGTCCCTGTAGCCTGGCTCTGTGGAGACAATTGCTGAGCTCTGAGCAGGGGAGAGCTGAGGTTAAAGGTGTGTGCCAGCATCACTGGCTGGCTATGTACAAGTTTTGATCAGAACTTCTGGATGTCGTTGCTGGGGACAGAACACAGGAGGTGGCCCCAAGGGCCTGTACTTTGGCTTTCACGAAGGTTGGAGCCAGTTGTAAATAAGCCCCAGCAAAGAGTCATGAGGGCAAAGGCCCCGGGGAATCCATCCTTGATGAATGCCCAGACCACAAAGGAGGGCCTTCAAGTGAGACTGTCCTCGCCCAGTGAAAACACAATATTGGTGTCACCTTCTGTTCCACCGATGCCTCGCTGCCTGTGTCTAGCCTGTACTTCTGTGCCTATCTTGGGGCAACTCCTCTTGAGGTTGAAGGGATCAGGGAATTATTCTTCCAAGGACACATCTGCCTCCAGGGCTCAAATGACCCTTGTGCAAATAGCTTGTCTCAAACCTGAGAAAGTGCTGGCTCCAAGATAAGGAAGCCATCCTGAGCTTGCACCCTTTGTGTTCTTTCCTTCCAATGGGAGATTCTGGCCAAGAGGGTCTTGGCTGCTTTGTTGACTGAGACCCACAGGAGAGTACTCTGGGACTGTTTCTCCAAGCATCTACTACACTCTAGGTTACCACCGTGATTCAAAGACACTAAGAAAACATGGCTGCCAAGTCAGGGCCGAATGGCTCTTGACTAGGGAAAACTCATCTGGCGTGTTCTCTGCTACTGGTGGACATCTCTCATCTTCCAGTAGTACTGTTGGCTCTTTTCCAGGCCACATCTAGTTCCTCAATCCTAGGATATTCCCTTACCACATCACAATCAAAAGTGTGGCCCCCTCAGTGTTGCTAGGGACTGCACAGGCAGTGTCTGATGTGTTCCTAGCAGGAAGGGGCTTTGTCAGTCAGCATGCCCTCGAGCTACTGAACTCCTCACTGGGGCATCTCAACCTCTGGGCAACACCAGAATCAAACCAAGAACAGGTGAGACCAGCAGTCTGCCATCTGTTTTTGTTGTTGTTTTTTTTTTTTTTTTTTTAAGAAGATGAGTCTCTTGGATTCCAGGTTGGCTTCGAACTCACTATGTGACCAAGGATGACTTGAACTTTTGATCCCGATGTCACCACCTCCCAAGTGCTCAAATAACAGGCATGCACCACCATGCCCAGTTTTATTCGGGGCTGTGTATCAAACCCAGGGCTTTGGGTAAGCTAGGCAAACATGCTACCAACTGAGCTACATCCGGACCTAGGCCTAAAGCCAATCAACATTTCAGGCAAGTGGCCACCGTGTCACACATGCAGCAAGAGCATGGTTCCTATGATTTGTCACCACTCAGCAGCACGCCATAACCTTGTGTGTGAAGCAAGTTTGCAGTTCAGGCTGAGACATGCCACCCTTTGCCTCCTAGTGTTGGCATTACAGGACTGTGCCACATTTCCACAGCTCTACTATTCAGACAGCAATGCCTAAAACTTACAATTCTTCTCCACATCCTTGCAAACACATTTAAAAAAAAAAAAAAAAAAGACAAGGTCTTGTTGAATAGTCCTAGCCACCCTGGAACTTGCAATGTAGAGGAGGCTGGGCTTGAACTCACAGAGGACCTCCTGACACCACACCCGGTGCTACACCCAGCTCCAATGTTCATGAACATGGGGAAAGTGCTGTAGGTCCCTGCTGTGAATCGATAGGTCTGACTTGAACTCAGCATAGCTGACATTTGACTAGACATTTTCACAGACCAGCATTCTGAGAGATGCTTTGGAAACCACAGTTCTTTTGGGGAACAGAATCTAGGGTCCTAGCCATGTCAAGAGTGAGCTCTACCGCTGAGCCACGAGAGACCTCAGAGACGGGCCTCTACTAGCTCCCTGTTGTGGTGGTGATGTGTTTAATGTTTGAACAGACTGGAGCCAAGACTTGGCAGTCCACTATCACTACAGAACCTGCACTCAGGCTGAGGGCGTCTCTTCTGTCTCTATACTCAGCCCACTGGGTGCTATTTAGCCTACGACTCTCCTGGAGTCACCATATAACCACCCTTGGGGTAACAAGGTGACAGCAAACAGTGGAGATGAAGTCTCTGGATTGGCCTGTCTAGTCAGAACAGACAGCAATGAGGACAGCCCACATTTCTCCACAGTCCCATTTCCCTGGAGTACGGGGTAGTCAGGGCTTTTCTTTGCCCATGCCCCTCCCCGGACATGTCACTCAGGTGGTAAGCACCCAGGTGCAGCTGGGTTTGTCACTAGCAGGACATCTATAGGCTCTGACTATATAGTGCTAGAACTCTCCAAGTAGACCAGACTGGCCTCGAACTCTTGGCCTGCTTCAGCTTTCCAAGTGCTGGGATTAACATGTGTGCCACTATGTCTGGCTTCTTTTTTTTTTTTCCTCCTCCTGGAAAAACCTCTTGCCCTGTCTCTCAAATATAAAACAGGCACATACAGTAATCAACTGATATGCGAGGAGGGGCATCCATTACCAACAGGAAAATGGATTTATTGCTTCATAAAAAGAATCATGATAAAACTTAAGAGAAAACTATAAACTTAAAAACCAATGCACCCCTCTTGGCACCCCAGGAGGTCTCAGACAGGGTTTGTAGGGGTTGTCAAGGTAAGGTGGGTTAGTGAGCCAGGCAGGCCAGCTCCCACGTGAACAGCTCCAGTGCCCTGATGGAGTCTGCCAGCAGGGGGCACTGTGATCACACGGCCACGCACAGGTCCCCATCATAAAGCAAGGCTGACTCCCATTTTGAGTCTGCTGTAGGACTGGCTGGCTTCTAGTCTGGTCCACTCTGATAAAAGCAGCCCCCAGGGCTAGCCTTCTACCATAAATACACACGCAGACACACGTACCACACAAACACACACCCCTCAGTTACTCACTAATCCTCTTTCCTACTTAGGCTTGGCTCTTCATGTCTACCAGTCACCACCTTATTTCCACCCCAGAAAAACAGCTGTGTGTGGGTGGAAGGGTGCCCTTGTGGTGTCCCCTTAGTTCCCTTCAGGTTGTAGACTGGAACAAAGCGTGCCAGCAGAGATAGACTTCTCCGGCTCCTGAGGAAGAAGCCTTGCCCATGGCTCTTGAGGCTTTCTGTAAATATTCTGCCCTCCACTCCTTCCCCAGCCTGAGACGGGGACCTTCTCCACAGGCCTTCAAGGAAAAGAGGGGCCAGGGACCAGCCACAGGGGGCGGGTGGGGATCTTGGGATTACAAAGGGGTTAGCACCAACAACAGGAAGCGGGTCCTTCCTTCCTCAGGCAGCCAGACTGGCCAGGGGAGGTAAGGGGCCGAGCTAGGGGAGTGCAGACAGTGTAAGCCTTTGTCCTCAGGTGGGTGTGGTTGGTGGGCATGCAGCTCAGGGACAGGTAGTGTGGGTAGAGGATAGCAGGCCCCTCTGCTTTGGCAAGAGGCAGAATCCAGACCAGTGAGAGAGGGAAACAAAATGCTTGCTGGAGAGGTCCCCTTGGCTCCAGGTACAAGCCCCACGGAGATCCAAGACTCCAGAGCCCCTGGGGTGACAGCTAGGCCAGGGCAGCCCGGCTTCTGGCAGTAGGGAGGTTCATTTGTCCCGGCCCTCTCCTGTCCCTCCACACCAGCACTCCATGGCAGGGCCAGAGTTTTTTGAGGAAGTATGGACTCCAGTGTGGTGAAGGGCAGGATCCAGGGAGTGCATGGGATCCTGGGGCGGGGAGGTGACTGCAGTCAGTCACTGAAGCACAGGCAGGAGACCACAACTCTGAGGCGGTGGGCGGGCACTACACGAAGGCCTCCCGGTTGGATGAGCCATTGATCTTAAGGAACAGCTTGCTGTCTTCCCTCTTCTGTTGAAGCTGCCTCTCCAGCTGGCGCCGGTAGCAAATCAGGTAAAGTGGCAGGCAGAAGCCCAGCATGCTCATGGCGAGCAGACCCACGTTCACCTGGGACGGTGAGGAGCGGGCTGTGAGAGGGAGCTACGTTCATGCAAGGCAGCACCCTCCCGCTCACGCAGGTCTGGGGGGGGGGAGGGAGGGGGTCACATAGAAAAGACTCAAAACTAAAGAGGTTCACGAGGTCCTGGCTGTCAATCCACATCCCAGCATCTAAATTCCCCAGTGCTCCATGTGCCACTCAGCAGCCGCCAGGGATATAGGCTGGGGCTGGGACAACCCATGACACCTGGATGAGAATGCTGGTCTTTGGATAGAACGCCTGGGATTCACCCCAGAATCAAATCCAGAGAAGCCACTATTCTCCTCCTACCTGGCCACCATCCACAAGGGACCCCTGACTGGGTACTGTCCAACATTCCCTTACTACCTGTTGTCCTTGGGCCCCACATCCCAGGAGCAGAACGGAGAGACACCCTGACCCTTCTTACCCACAGAGGGTCTCCTCCAAGAGGACCCATCATGGCCAGAAACAGCGGCTGCTGCAGGAGAGCAAAGAGTGCACTGACCAGGGACTGCAGTCCTGTGAGGCTACCAAACTGTGTGGAGGGGTACCTGTTGGGGCAATGAGACCCATCACAGCCAGCACCGGTCACAGGCTTCCCAAGTCCCTCACTGGCCTGCCTCAGGTATGCTGCTAACCAGGGCTGCACCATTGGTGCCTGTAGGGAGAGGCAGTATCAGCCTCAGGAGGGTTGGGTGCAGGCCCCTGAGGCTCCATACTCAAATGTGCCCTCACCCTGTGGGTGTGGGGCTGAGCGGGGTGGAAAGCATGGTGCCAGCAGTCTGCGGCTTGGGAAACATTCCCGGGGAGCAGGTTGGAGGCTGAGCCTGGCTCTGCTGTACCCCCCTCCAGGAGTATTGCACAATCACGGAAACTCGGCATCACAGCTCTTGCCCGACTCCCTCATACCCTGCCAGGGCAGCCGCAACTTCCTCCAGGCCTTGGGGTGGGTGGGGGGAGCAAGGCAGGGGACAGGCAGACCTGGAATGACCCTGTCGGATGTTGCTTAAAGAAGGAAGGAGTTCTGGGCTTAATCTCAGGGAACACCAGGCTCTGCCCCAGAGGTACAAGGGAGCCCTGAACAAGGAGCTATATTCATGGTCACAGATGGTGGATGATGGGACTTGAGTTTCAATTTGTGGGCCAAGCCCTGAGCAAAAGAGGGAGGAACAGCTGTGTAGCTTCTTGGAAAAGATGTAGGTTTCCCTGTAGTTGGGGTCCAAGGAGGTTGTGGCCAGCAAATGGCCCTCTGAGGTCCCGGGTGAGGACAGCCCAGGACTTTCTGGGACCAGTTACTCATGTCACTGGCCCTGTGGAGAACTATTTACACTTAAGTATTTAGCTTCAGGCATCCAGAACCCAACCCTGTCCCAGTGAGCAGCCAGAGACAGTGCCAGGACTTGGCTGAACAGCAATGCCTGGGGCTCGAAGGCACTGACCCTAGCTGAGAGGCTGACTTCGTGTGAAATGCCAAGGCTTGTGGGCACCCAGCTGTCTGCCTACTGACTCACCTGCTGTCAGGTGTGGATGATGGCCTTTTCTGACACAGACAGCAGAAACCCTAGTTCATGTCCCCTGATACAACATGACACATGCCAGCAGGGCAAGATAGGCTAGTTCCAGGGTCTCACTGCCATCAGCAGTCCCCTCGGGTTAGGGCCACCATACCACCCAGAGCTTCCAGGACTTACACAGCAGCATATAGGCCCCCTACGGCAGAGTGGATGAATCCTCGCACAATTGTGTGCAGGACGAAGGAGAAGATCTGAGGGAGGGAAGCAGGGAGAGCAGACCATGAGCATGACCCTCAGGACCTCTGTCCTTGCCCTCTGGCTCTGGAGACTCGGGCACAGGGACGGCAGCCACCTGGAGTTGGATGTTACCAGCTCTCTAGTGCAGAACACCCTTTTGTTTTCTTTTGTTCTGGTTGGTTTGTTTTTTTTTGAGACAAGACCTCACTGTGTATTCCTGGCTGCCCTAGAACTCTATGTAGACAAGGCTGGCCTTGAACTCACAAAGATCTGCTTGCCTCTGCCTCCACAGTACTGGGGTTAAAGTTATGTGCCACTATGCCTGACCTTTGATAAAACATTTTGTATCATTTTTTTTAAAGAATTATTTATTTTATGTATATGAGTACACTATTGCTCTCTTCAGACACACCAGAAGAAGGCATCAGATCCCATTACAGGTGTTGTGAGCCACCATGTGGTTGCTGGGAATTGAACTCAGGACCTCTGGAAGAGCAGTCAGTGCTCTTAACCGCTGAGCCATCTCTCCAGCCCAACATTTTGTATCATTAAAAAGAACAATTTAGTAGTCACAGCCTGATAACCACAGGCCTGTATAAATACATATATTTTAATTTTAGTTATGTGTGTCAGTGCACCATGTGTGTAACTTGTGCCAGAGTCCAGAAAATTCCTTGAAACTAGAGTTACAGACAGTTCTGAGTCACCATGTGGGCGTTGGGTGTTGGGAACTGAACTCAGGTCCTTGCACAAGAGCAGCCACTGAACCATCTTTCTAGGTCCTCATTTTTATAATTACAATAATGTAAATTGAAACTAGAGAGATAACCCAGTCGTTGAGAACACTGCCTGCTCTTCCAGAGGATCTCATTCAGTTCCTAACACCAACATGGATGGCAGCTGACTACTATCTGCAACTAGGGAATCTGATGCCTCCTTCTGGCCTTTGTAGACAATTTCCCACACTTGGGACACAGAGTTACACATGGAGGTAAAATGCCCATATGCACAAAAGAGGTATTTTAAGGTCTTTTTTTTTTTTTTTTTTTGAGACAGGGTTTTTCTGTCCTGGCTTTCCTGGAACTCACTATGTGAACCTCTGTGGCCTTGAAATCACAGAGATCCTCCTGCCTCTGTCTCCTGAGTGCTGAGATAAGCTTCTCAAAGACTTATTTATTTAAATATTTAATGTATATGAGTACACTGTAGCTATCTTCAGACACACCAGAAGATGGCATCAGATCCCATTACAGATGGTTGTGAACCACCATGTGGTTGCTGGGAATTGAACTCAGGACCTCGGGAAGAGCAGTCAGTGCTCTTAACCTCTGAGCCATCTCTCTGGCTCCGGGATAAGCTTTTCTCTTTAAAGAATTCCATTCATTTATTTCACATATACAAGTGTGCTGTGCAGAGGTCCTGGAGGGGCCGGGGCTACTCCTCACAGGTCGGGCAGTAGCTTGAAAAGCTACGCAGATGTGGATTTACACAGGCTGTCTCTTCCTTCAAATGCATTGCTGCCTTTTCAAAACTGGCCCTCAGTGAAAACTGAGTTACACAAAGAGCAGGTGGCTGTCTTCCACTGAGCATCTCCCCGCCGTTAGACAATATGGTCAAGATAAGTGTCTGTGAGGATTTCCCCACCTGGAACTGACGCAAGTCTCCCAGGGCTTACTCTGGTCTGTACACCCAGTACCAGCACGTATGTGTGACAGTGCCTGTGGGTGTGCACACCTGTGTGTTCAATATAGCTCAACACCTGGCACCTTGTAAACAAAGAGCCTCCAGAGCTGGTGTGAGACGATGATGCACTTGGGCTACGCCCAGTGAAAGCAATGCTATCGGGCATCCCTTCACCTTGTAAACCTGGGACCCGGGCCCAGACAGACTGCTAGAACGTTTTCACCCACCAAAGGGTGGGGCCAGGTGCAAAGTCTACTTGGCTTACAAACTTGAACAAGTCAGGTTTCAGAAAACTCAGAAATCTAGTGTGGGGGCAAAGTATGGTGGTGCGTTCTTATTTTAATCCTAGCACTTGAAGGGCTAAGCCGGGAGGATCCAGTCTGAGGCCAGCCTGGGCTACACAGAAACTCTGTTTCAAAAGACAAAAGAAATCCTGTATAAAGGAATTAAACCTTTGAACCCTGACACCAAGCCAGGCCCAGTCATTGTCTGTTCTCTCCAGGATCCCAGTCACGTGGACACTGCTGTCTCTGCTGGGATTACAAACGTGCACCACTACACTCTGTCTTGGCCAAAACCTCTTCAGATGTAAGATTTCAACTGTCTGAGGAAATGCAAAACCATACAGTTCCAGGAAACAGACCATGGTGGTACCCACGGCATGCAAGGTGTCCGAGGATGGAGAAGAACAAGGAGCCTTCTTGGAGAAGAGTCCTGTGAAAGAAAGCTGGTGCTCACAGCTCACAGGCCTCAAACTCAGAGCTGGGGCGTGGCGGAGGCTAAGCAGACCCCCAGCAAATACTGGCAGATGGCCAAACTGAATGAACGAAGACTGAATGCACATTTTAGCCTCTAAAAACCCCTCATTTGTGTCCCATTCCCAACGTAGTCTTCCCTCTCCCCAAACGTACCTGTAGAGGCAGATTAGGAATGAGGCAGGTCACCCCGAAACCCACAAGCAGCACGTTAGTGAAGGCGAAGGCCCGCATGGCGTTAGTGACTTTCTGAATCTGCCTGTCTCGCTTCTGCTTCTTCTCACCTCTGTAGGGAAAGGGCACACAGGACTTAGGGTGGCGTTGGGGGTGGCTCCCTGGGGGAAGGTGGGCCATCCCCAAAAAGTCAGGCCTCAGGGATCCCAGTATGTGGACTGATGCCAGGCCAGACAACCACACCTTAGCCCAGCAGTGGGGACACTCTCTGGGCTGCTGTCTCAGCTGAGTGGAGGCTGATTAGAATGGAAGCTCTCACAGCTGAGAAGACAGCTTCACCACCTCCATCCCCACCCCCACTCCACCCCACATCCCCCACACCCCCTGCTTAGTGAGCTCTGCTGATGGCAGGGAGGGGGAGGAGCAGAGAGTGGCCCTTCGAGGAGGACCAGCAAAGCCCCAGTGCACCGGTATCGTGCAGGAAGCTGGTTAATAAACCAGATGATAAGCCAAATAAGGGAGTGCATTGGTTTCGCCTCGCGGGGCAGGATAGGGTGAAGGGAACCAAATACACAGCAGATGGAACCAGGATGGCAAATAGCCTTTTGGCTCTAGGGCCTAACCTAGATAACAGAGAGTCTCTGTAATTATTTCCTTGTGGATTAACTATTACTGATTCCAGCCACACCACCCACACTGAAACCTCATGGATGATCACAAGAATGAGCAGCAATTGTGCAAAGGAGGGCAGCAATTCCCAGGCCTACCACTTTAACTATACCACCTCTGAAAGAAGACTCAAACTCCTAGCCCTGTCCCCTCATCTGTAAAGTGGGTACAATGCTAGCACATGTTGCATCATGGCACTGAAGCTGAGCTGAGATACTGTGTTAAATGCTTGGCATTGGGCCTGGCACAGTAGGTAACAGCCTGTCACGTGACAGGGGTTGTCGACAACAGCATTTAACTCATCCTCGGATCTCAGAGCCCGGCCCTTCCGTAAAGCAGGGCTCCAGAGTCTTGTTTAATCTTCATAGTCAGCACATCGTTAGCACATTCGGTTAGAGTAGTCTACAACTCAAGTGAGTGGAATGAACCCCAGTGGCCAGTGGCTCTAAGTTAGGCCCCTTGTATGGCTCGTGCCAACAATGTGAGTGCCAGCCTGTGGTCCTGGGTTTCCTCTCCTTTCATCTACCTCAGCATCTCCCAAACAGCATCATATCAGAAAATGTCCACAGAGGTGGGAACAATGGGTGTTGAGCTTGCAAGGGTCCGCTCCTGTCCACCAGGCCCTGCCTAATATCTGTCTCAGCTGTCTTTCTCTGGGGGCTGCAAATGGGCTGTGGCCTACGTACTGAGCGCTGTCTTTCTCCTCAGGCTCTTCAGAAGTATCTTCACACTCTTTCAGCCTCCAGTCCATGATGTAGCCGATGACAGGAGCTGTCAGCAGGCAGAGCAGCTGGAGTGCTCCAAAGATGGAGGTATAGAGGGCAACTGGGGAAGAAAACGCACGTCACGGGAGCTCCAGGCACACGGCCCTGGGGAGCAGCTTGAGCGGACTCTATGGGTCCTCAGAGGTCTGCTTGGAGCCTCTTGATCACTGTGGGTTGCAGGGAACCTTAACTGCTCAAATCAAAGCTAGAACAAAGGCCAATTTTCTGCTCTAAGCCTCTGTTGCGTTCCCCAAAACAGCTATTAAAATCCAGCATGTCATAATGACCCACTCTCCAAAGTTTCAGGAAGTCACTCTGACTTGGAAACCACAAAATACCAATGCCCATAACCGGGGCTTTATATGTGACTGACCATCTTTTTATGCCCCCAGGAAGGCACTGTTCCCAGAGACTCAGATGTCAGGGCTTCTATCTTCAAAGAGATTTAAAATTATAGAGGTGGGGACAAAAACCAGTTGACCCCTGAGTGTCCTACCCTTATCCCACCAGTTTAGTCAAGAGGGATGTTTGATATTTGAGGCAAGAAGCCTCTGGGTTGAACAGAGAATGCTGAGGAGTGTTGTAATGTTTCCTGACAAAGCCCTGGCTTACCAGTTGCCATCACTTCGAGAGCGCAAAGGTGGAAAAGCAGAAAGGAGAGGGGTTAGTGGCAGAAGGTACAAATGAGTCAGGAAATGGGCTAGCTCACAACACATACCCCACTTCCCGAGAGACCCTCTTCCCTCAATGAAGGCCTTGCCCACTCCAGCTCCGGGGTTGGATGTGAAAGAGCTAATAATTCTCCTGGCTGCTGGCTACTCATCATGAGCATGCTGGTGTGTCAGGCCCTGCTCTGGCACCATGATGAGGAAGCAGCCTGCTGAAGGCAGCAGGCCTGGCAGAACCAGAGTTCTAGCATGTGGCCCTGTGGGAGAGCTGCTCTGTCACTGTCACCTCCAGCTGCACTCAGAGAGAAGAAAGGTCAGAGGCTCCGTGCCAGGCACACAGTCATCTGACACCACAAGTCTCCCTAGACAGCCAGGCTTCTTCCTTCAGCTCCCTGACCCCAGGGCAGCCCTTCTGAGCAGAGCCAGGCCTGTGGGTGCGGGACCCTGGCGTCTAGGGGAACTTAGTGCCTGTCTTCTCTACTCCAGACTTCTTCTCCTGAGCCCCTCTATTTCTTGAAGCTGACAGGATTTTTTATTTGTTTTGTTTTTGTTTTTCTAGATAAGATTTTATTGTGTAGCCAAACTGGACTCATAATCTTCCTGCCTCAGTCTGCCTAGTACCTGAGATTGTGGGAGTGTATTAGAATTTTCATCTTTTTTTTTTTTTTTTCTGTTTTGTCTTTTTTAAGACAAGGTTTCTCTGTGTAGCCATGGCTGTTCTAGATAGAACTTGCTCTGTAGACCAGGCTGGTCTTGAACTCACAGAGATTCACCTGCCTCTGCCTTCTGAGTGCTGGGATTAAATCCACAGGGGACAAAGAGAACCAACTCCTGACCACTGTGCTCTGACTTCCACATGAGCAACAAGCATTTTTACCTGTTGAACTGGTCCCAGTGAAAGATTTTTATTTAAGTGAAATATCAGAAGATTAATTCCAGTCCCTGGTTGAGACAGGAAGATTACCTACTATCTGAAGCCAACCTGGTCTACTAAGCAAGTTCCACGTCAGCCTAGCCTACCACATCTCAAATGAAATGTGGAAAAGAAAACAAAACAAAACAAAACATAAAAATATTCTACTAGGTAGGGTGGCCCACACTTGTAGTCATAGCTCCAGGAGACTGAAGCAGGAAGGTGCCTGGAGAGGCAAAGCAAAGCAGCAAGCAAGGCCCATCCAAATATACTCCCCCCAGCCCACGCAGCCCTCCAGTGTGCTCTGCCACCTCGGATGACTTTGAACACCTCGTCTTTCAGCTTCCACCTCTAGAGTGCTGCGATTACAGTCATCACTGTGCCCACTTACGTGGTGCAGGTGTCACGACCGCTGAGAAAGCACTCTACCACCTGAGCCACATTCCTGCTCAAGATCCCATAGCTTTAAAAAAAAAAAATGTCCCAGGGATATAAAGTTAGAAAATTATAGCCGGACAGTGGTGGCGTACACCTTTGATCCCTCCAGCTCTCGAGAGGCAGAGGCAGGCAGATCTGTGGGTTGGAGGCTAGCCTGGTCTACAGACAGCCAGGGCTACACAGAGAAATACAGTCTCAAAACAAACAAATAAACAAACAAGTTAGGAAATTATCACTGGATTAAACACAGTCTTTTCCTCCCATAAGGACCCTGAGGCCATCACTGTCCCCATGGCGACGTTTTTGCTCATTACATTCAGGTTCTTTCTACTTTTTCTCCCCACCGAGAAGCCATTAGGTGCCTGGAGCTTTTCCCTCTGTGAAAGCAGGCCTTCCTGTCCCTTCAGAAAAACTGGTATTTGGCTCCTTGCAAGGACTGCGTTATCTTTCCCTCAGTAAAAACAAGTTAGCCAACAAAAGAAAGTGGCAGGCTGGGCAGGCTGGTGAGACTGCCGACAGAGAGGATTTGCCGAGTGTTTGTCCTGCTTGCTCAGGATGACTAAAGCTGAGTCAGCCAGGCCCCGGGGAAGTACTGGCTTTCTCTGCGAAGCAAAGCCCCTTGTCAGCTCAAGACCTGCTGCTGTTTTCCTGTGGGTTATCAGTTCTGCTTCCCAGAGTGAACAAGCCTCAACTGGAGTACTTTGTTCCTGGAAGCCTCTGTTTTCCCAGGTTCCCAGGGCGGGACAGCGATCATAGAGTGGGCCCCCACTGACCCTGAGTCCTCAGTCGGGACAAAGGTCCTCCTTCAGCTCCCAAGTCATCCAAATGCCAAGCCAGTCCCTTCAGATCGGGGATGTGATGGGCGTGGGGCTGGGCTGCTGTCTTCTGCTTTGGGCAGTGTTCTCAGTACAGACGGCCCTCAACCCTCCCCATTGGCACTGAAAGCATTCACCCCACACCCTATACACACAGCGCTATTTCAGTCCTCTCCCTTCTTAGCTGGGAAAACCCTGATGGGGACATAAAAGAACAGTCAACATGACAGCCCCGACAAGCTAGCAGGGCCTCAGAGGACTTCACAGCCCTCCTGATCTAGGTCACATAGTACAGTCAGCTGGAGGGGCTGGAGGGATGCATCAGTGAAGGCCCAGGGGACACTCACCTGTCTGCTGGTCCCCGCTGACCAGGAACTCAAGGATGCTGTTCATGGCCCCCATGTAGAAGATGAGCCGCAGCTGTGTGACACACATGGTAACCAGGCTGAGCAGCAGGATGGGGCTGAACACACTGTGCATGAATGAGGGGGCCGCTGTGGGAAGAAGGCATGGGGCTGAGGGCCAGGAAACATGGCCCACCCAGCACCCTGCTGGTCTATGGCCTTGACACTCATCAGCAGACTCCCTAAGCTCTGTGGAACTCAGTGTGAATCAGGTACCTCTCCCCCTTTAGGACAGAGTGAGTATGCAGTGAGAGGATACACACAGAGCCTCAGCCAATGATTCCCAATCAAGGGGCCATGGGGAGAGTCGTGTTCTGGGTACCTGCAGCATCAGGCTGGCACTTCACCTCCAGGTCGACTGTGGATAGACACAGCTTGTGGCCCTCCTGCAGGGCGGCTTGCTCCTTGGCAGTCCGCATGGAGCTGCCCACGCTCAGGCGGCGCCCCACTGTGGTCACCTGCTTGTAGAACTGCTTCCCTGTGATCTTGTGGTCAAAGCCTAGCCAGCTGAACTTGATCTTCACCCTAGCAGCCACAGGAAGGGTGCTTGTTGGTTGCTGCCTGGGACCCTGGCTGGTGTGAGGGTAGGGCAGTGAGCATGACTAACTTACGAGTAGTCCATGTCCTCTGGTCCTGGGAAGGGCTCTAGTGGCCAGTTGAAGAAACAGTTGAAGAAAACCAGGCCAGAGCAGCCAGCCCAGACTACTAGGATGACAATGAAGGAGACACCGGCGTCATAGATGAGCTGTCAGGAGAGGGGGCAGTATTATCAATGGGAAGCCAGAATGGGCGATGGGCAGGAGAAAGTTGAGAGCTATCACCGTGCTGGGCCGTATAGAAAGGCACAACCCTGTAAGCTGAGCAGTGTGGCTACTTGAAACCCCATGTTCTGATAATCCCAACCTGTCTGAAGCTAGAATCCAATTTGAAACAAATGTCAGCATCTTAAAAGGTGACTGAGTTATCGCTGTCATGTCTGTCTTGCTGGGTCACAGTGAACAGTGCTGGCTAAGATTTTTCTGCTTCTTCTGAGAGTTTTTCCCCTCTGCTTTGAGACAGGTTCTCATGTAGCCCTGGCTGGCCTCAAACTCGTGATCCTCCTGCCTCCACATTCAGAGTGTTGGGATCACAAGCGGTCTAGCCATTCTGCTTGACTGTCAGTCTAGTTCCCCAAGGACAGGAACCTGCCATCCACTGATGTTTCTCTAGCCTCTAAGTATACACATGGCAGGCACTCCAGACACAGAGGAGACCGATGGACACAGGTCCTTTGGCTCCTCTGGGAAACAGGTGTTGATGCTACACTGAGCGAGGGCTTCGGCCAGGATTAGTGACGATCCAGGCAGAGGACCAAACATTTTAGCACCAATTGACACTATTTCTTTTTTTCCTCTTCCCTACTTTCTTTTCTTAAGTACCAGAAATTAAACTTGGGGTCTCCCGTGTGCTTGTCAACTGTCTACCAGTGAACTTTACTCATGGCCCTTAAAAACCAATGAGATGAGTAGAGACGAACTTGCCCAGGTTGCCCTTGACCTGTCCACCCTCTCCTGCCTCAGCTTCCTTAGTAGTTTTGATTACAGGCCCGTGCCCCTAGGCCTGTCTTGATCATCCCCGTTTCTTCCCAGACCCAACATGAGGGTCCTCTAGAGCACTTTAGCATGTCATGTATCTGCCCAGCTCCCTAAGCAGAGGCCAGCACTTCTGTTTCCTCCACCATCCAGGAACAGGAAGAAGTTCACAGGGTGGCTGGACAGATTCCTACCAGCCAGCACACGGACCCCCATGTTCCCAGCCTACACCTGAGCCCCCTCCTCTCATCACCACAGCACCTCATACCCCTGAAGTGGGCTTCACCTTGATGCCAGCACGGGAGGAGAGAAGAGCCCTTGATGATAATCTGACAGAGCAACAGAAAAGGGGAGGGACCCTAGCCTAGGAGATTCTGAGCCCAGGCTTCTTCCTGGTGCCATGTGACTTCCACAGGCTCAGAATTCTGCCTGGGAGGGAAACAGCTGAACCAACTTGGCGGACAGCAGAGCTCTGGCTAATGGGCAGCAACAGCCCCACATCAACAGGCTGGAGGTTCCCGGAGGCAAGCTCGCCTACTTTCCCTTCCCCAGGCAGTCGGTGGTCACACACCACAGAACAACGCTCAAGCTCCCCTCTTCCAGGGCCCAGTGGTTTTCTTTTCTTGCTCCTGTAGTGCCAGGTGCATCCTGCCTAGGTGGGAGGGGTCACCCTAGGGTTTCACAATGACATCTCTCTTCAGAGAGACTGCAGTGGCCTAGGCGGAGGCCTCTGCCCAGATGCTAGGAAAAAGCTTGAGCTGGGAGGTGAAGAGACAAGGGCTGGCCACACCCTCACCTTGATTCCTGGGAAGGTAACTGCTGAGGAAGCGTAGGATCCAATCATCAAGGCAATAAATGTGGACCGAAGGTCACCGAACATATTGGGCAGCTGAGGGGATGGATGGAAGAAAGGCAGGCTTAGGTCACAGGTACATCTCACCTTTTGACTTTGTGACGCAACACTGTCATCTGCAAAATTCATACCAGAGAACTACGCAATTGAGCTTACAAGAATGCCAGGAAGGTTCTAGGTAAGTTTATGACTTTGTGTTGGGCTGCATTCATAGCTGTCCTGGGCCAAGTTCGACTCGCCTAAGGGAGAAGGGAAGTGAGCAGCTAGCAATGGCCAGGCCTCACGTCTCAGCCACTCTCCCTCTGTGGAATTCACAGCACAGCAGTCTAGGCAATTGTCATCAATTAATGGCAAGCTTTCTTTCCCTTCCTGGACCGAGATGGAGAAAAGACATGACTGCACACTGCCCCACCACTCCTGACACAGGCCAGGGCCCTTACCATACAGAGTTGCTGTTTTTGAAGGAGGTGTCACAGAGCCTTAAGTCCCCTCAAAGGGAGAAAGCCCGTTAAAAATAAGAATCTATTTGGGGAAATGAGTGTCATTTTATAAATAAAAATATCAGCGTCCCAGAAAGACCAGATGTCAGCAAAAGCTGCTTTTGGTTTTGAGAGTATGTTTCTGGAAGGTGCCAATCACAGTCCTAACATGACAGGTGGCTTCCCAATTCCTGCCTGAGTTTGAGTGTAAGTAGAGGGTTTGTTCCAACCCAAGACTACCCTGGGAGTCACCTAGCACCTCTAGAAAACCAAAATTAGGAAGGCTCTGGCTGTTTTTAACACGACCACTCTGAGTACAGGTGCAAAGCAAGACAGGGTCCATCTGAAATGATTTCAAGGATTCTGCAGAAACAGTCCTGCTAAGACACCACAATCTGGGCTAGAGCCACAGCTCAGGAGTTACAAGCTTTTATTGCTCTTGCAGAGGACCTGGGTTTGGTTCTCAGGACTGACAGGGTAGCTCACAGTCATCCTTAACTCCAACACCTCCTGGCCTCTGTGTATGGCACACACCAATTACATACATTTACACAGAGACAAAACACTCATGGGAATAAAACAACTTAAAAAACGTGAGGCATGGTGGGGGCACATCTTTAATCCCATCACAAAGGAGGCAGAGGCAGGTAGATTTCTGGGTTTGAGGCCAGGCTGGACTACAGAGTGAGTTCCAAGACAGCCAGGGCTACACAGAGAAGCCCATGGATGGATTCCAACACACCAGAGCAAGGCATGTCCTGCCCACAAACAGCCATAACTCTTCTCCCAGCTCAGGAGCCTGTACCATGTCATCAAAAGTGCTACTGGCGCTGGGGACATTCTCTTGAGAGTTGTGTCCACCTATCTCACTAAATTCATCCAGTGTGAGTGAGACTAAGTGCTGCTCCTTTTCTTGTTGTCTGGGGTCCTTTTTGTTTAATTATCGTGACTGTAGCCTGAGCATACCCAGAAGCGTGGCACTCAGGCAGAAAGAGAGGACTTAAAACCTAGGCCACTGGAGGCATAGCAAGACCCTATCAAGACTAGAGAGGGCCACTGCAAGCCCATTCCTTGCTACCAAATGGGGTTAAGCTGTGACACTATGCCTGTCTCTCATTATTTTTGCCTGGTTTTGCTCTTGACTAACTAAATAAACAATGGACATAGATCAAAAAAAATTTTTTTTTAACTGTCTATGCTCCAAGATAGGCAGAGGCAGGAGGATCACTCCAAGTATGAGGTCAGCTTGGTCTGCATAGTAAATTTCAGGCCAACTTGGCTACATAGCAAGATCCAGCCTCAAAAAAAAAAAAAAAAAAAAAAAAAGGAAGAGGCAGGGTTTAGCAGTACACACTTTTTTTTTTGTTTGTTTTTCGAGACAGGGTTTCTCTGTGTAGCCCTGGCTGTCCTGGAACCCACTCTGTAGACCAGGCTGGCCTCGAACTCAGAAATCCGCCTGTCTCTGCCTCCCAAGAGCTGGGATTAAAGGCGTGCGCCACCACCGCCCAGCATTTTTTTTTTTTTTTTTTTTTTGGCAGTGCACACTTTTAATTCTAGCACTTGGGAGGCAAAGGCAAGTGGATCTCTGTGAGTTAAAGGCCAGCCTGGTCTACACAACAATTTCCAAGACAGCCAGGGTCACAGAGTGAGACCCTGCCTCAGTAAATTACAGGCAGTCAGTCAGACAGACAGAGTGAGTGAGTGATGGCTCCTAGGTAAAGGCACTTTTGCTGCCAAGGCTCACAACCTGAGCTCAACCCCTGGGTCCTACATGAGGGAAGGAGAGAACCAACTCTCACAAGCTGTCCTCTGACCTCCACAGGTCCATGTGCATGCACACACATAGACTGACTAGGGTGGCCGCTCTAAGTCAGACAGTAGCAAGTGTTGGTAAGAACCAGAAGAAACTGGCATAAGCTTCCAGGAGAAATTCAAAGTTACAGCCACTTTGGAAGCAGAGCTGGTTTTTCAGACAGTTAAAACAAAATAACCACATGACCAGGACATTCCACTCCTAGGTACATTCATTCCTAAGAGAAATAAGAGGTGGCTGCACATGAAGGTTTAGGACAGCATTCTTCATTGTAGCAAAAAATGGGAACAACCTAACGGCCATCAAGATGAACAGATAAATAAAAGGTATATACATAGTTACAAAAAGGAGAGCTTGCATGCTACAACAGGTGTGGACCTGGGAGACAGTAAACTAAGAGAGAACAGAGCCAGCACGGACTGCACACCTGGAGTGTACCACTCTTTCCAGCACCCACTAACAACCGCCTGCAACTCCAGCTCCAGGGGATCTGATACCCTCTTCTGGACCCCACGGGCACTGCATGCATGTGCTGTACATACTTACATGCAGGCAAAAAACATTTACACACAAAATGAGTAATGTTTTCTTTAAAAGCACATGTTATATGCACCCATTGCATGAAAGGCTCCAAACAGACAAACCCAAAAAGACAAAGAGTAGATCTGTGACAGGCAAAAGCCAGGTATGAAAGGGGGGACTGCCAGGGGGGACAGGATTTCTGTTGGGGTGATGCAGGTAACTGAAGTGACCACACACCTCTAAATACACTAAAGCTCACTGAGTGTGCACCCTTCAGGTGAAATGGATGGTATGTGAATTCTAGGTCAGTAATGCTTTTCAGAATATTAGTAAGAGGCAGGATTGTTTTGGGGGCACCACAGGACTAAAAGGGAACATTAACAAATCTATAAGTCTTATGGTACGAGGCCAGGACCAGCTAAGTTTCCTCCCAAATTCTTAGCACACAAATGGTTTTTTGTCATCATTTTAGACTTAGAAGGGTGGGAAGGGGACACGTGATGGGGAGACAGAAAACGCGACATGGTCTGATGTGTATGAACACGCCCAGGTGGGCATGAAAGGTAGCTGTGCTTGCTGTACACCTGCATGGAAGGAATGCTGTCATTCAAGGACACACTCAGTTCCCAAATGCACGTAGTCAGGCAGCAAGGCATACTTGTATAAAGGCATCCACCCCAGGGAGAATCAAAAGATGATACCTGCCTATGTGGAAAAGGGAAACAGACCTGCAGAGGATTCTAGTCCGGTCAGGACAAGTGAAGAAAGGAAGAGATCAGAGGGGTCAGAAGAGCAGCTAAGGCCAAGCGCCTGTATCTTCAGGCAGGGTCAAGGGGGTGGGGGAGGGGGGCACTGAGCATGAACTCATTCTGACATGGCTATCATGTCCTTAGGGAAAATTCTCCACATTAGAATCAGCCCTGCGCAGAACCTCTTCAAAGGGGCTAGGAAACACCCAGAAAAGCAGACCCTCCCTGTGTTGGTTGACCCTTTTTTTTCTCCTTTATCTCAAGCCTGCCTTAAGCCTTACCCAGGACAGAGGCCGGTGTAACAGGGTTTGAGGTGGATGGTGCGACCCTGCTCTGATCTCCTTAGACTAGACGTAGGTGAACCTGTTCAAGATGAAACCATTTGCCCTGGGCGGGATCAATGGCAGCAGTTGAATTATCCCCTCTGGTCAACCTGCCTGGAGCATTCCTTTTCTGATTTCTTTTGAGACAAGGTCTTCTATGATCTTTCAATCTTGCTACCCCCACCCCCACCCCCACCCCTCACCACCCCACACACATTTCCCCCACCCCAGTCTCCCAAAATGCTAGTATTACTGGCATGGGCCACCACACCCAGCATCCTACCTGGAAGAGTGTTACCAAACCAAGAAAACTCGTGTTATTTTGGCCAGTGTGCCACTCCCAGGGCAGCACAGAGTACCTCAGGGCAAACCACATGAGACGGCTTCCCGCCAACATCTATGTCTTGTATTTTAAATTATGAATATTTTTCCTAGTTAGAAAAGGAATGCATATCTATTACAAAACATTTGGAACAAAAAGATAGCTTGTGGGAGTTGGTTCTCTCCTTCTACCATGTAGATCCTAGGGATTGAACTTGGGTCCATCACGCCTGGCAGCAAGCACCTTTATCCACCAAACCATCTCACCAGCCCAATGTACTGCTTTATAAACTTTTCCTTTTTTAAAAAAAGTAGTTGCACTATGCTGCCAACGCTGGTCTTGAACTCCTGGGCACAAGTAATTTTCCTGCCTTAGTCTTTCAAACAGCTGAGACTACAGGATTGCAGCACTGTATCCAACTAACCTTTTTTTCTTTTCTTTTTTTTTTTCTCTTTCTTCAAGATGGGGTTTCTCTGTATAGCAGTCCCTAGCCTCGAACTCATGTAGCTCCGCCTGCCTCTGCCTCCCCAGTGCTGGGACTAAAGGCATGTGCTACCACACCCAACTTCTTCATTTCCTGTTCTGTTAGTACTTCATTTTATTCTATGTATGGGTGTTCTGCCTACAAATATGTCTACGGTCCACTTGCGTGGAGGTACCCAAGGAGGGCAGAAGGTGTTGGATACCCTGAAAATGGAGTTACAGACGGTTATCAGCTTCGATGTGGGTGCTGGGGATCAAACTCAGGTCCTCAAGAGGAGCAGCCAGTCGTTTTAACCACTGAGCCATCACCCCAGCCCTTCCACACTGTTTTTTGTTTATTTTTAAGATAGGGTCCCATGTAGCCCAGGTTAGCTTTAAACTTGCTATTTGGGTCTGGAAAGATGATTCTCTGCCACTACCTCCTAAGAACTAGGATTACAGGCATGTGTCCTAACTTTTCTCTTCTAACCTGATATATTATTATAAAGTGTTTTCTAAATGATTTACTCTTCCTTTCAGACACAATTTGAAATGACTGCCTAGTATTTGCATACCTAGATGGTCTATAATTTAGGAAGCCATGTCTCTGGTTTTAGACCCTAAGTCCTTTTATTCATTTATTATTCATAAAAAGATTTCAGTCGTGGGCTATGGGGGTGCAGTACTGGAAGTATAACGCAAGGCCATGCGCGCAGGTCAGGCAAGTGCTCTGCCACAGAGCTACACATCCAGCCTGCCTTTTCCTTTTCCTTTCAACAGGGTCTCACTGATTTGTCTGAGCTGGCCTTGAACTCACTCTGCAGCCTAGGAAGGCTTTTAACTTACAATCTTTCAACCCCAAGCTCCCAAGTCACTAAGATTACAGGCCCTGCATTGCCAGGCCCAACTAATTTGCTTTAGAAAACAAGGTCTCACAATATTAGCTGTGATGGCCTTGAACTCAAGGTCTTCCTGCCTCAGCCTCCTAAGTAGCTAGATTGCGAGCATCAACTACCACACTCAGCTCAATGACTAGTCTTAAGGATGAAGGTAAGTGTAGGTTCCTTTCATCTCAAGGAGAATTCCCTCAGCAAAGGAAGAATCGTTAAGGAAAAAGGAATGCACTTTCTAGGGATTTACCATACTCCGATAAACTGCCTTACAGAAGAGATGTGCCGACTGATACCCCATCAATAGTGCTTGTGCCTTTATCACTAACCACTCCACCAACACTCTTGCTTCAAAGCGCACTTGCCTGGCATGTGCCAGAGCCCACATCCAACCCGGAGTACCATGCATCAAAGCACATTTAGCTGCATAGATGGATAAAGTTAATTACTGAATTAATTCTATTCATTCATTCTAGAATTAGAATATCTATCTAGAATTAAATAACCTAGATGGTGAAGGGTAGAAAAAAAAAGACAAATTATGCCTTCTACAAAGTTCATTTTATATACTAAAGACAGTTGTGGTCTGAGAGGGTCATCTCAGTGCTAGAGTCCTCGCCTAGTGTGTGAGGTCCTACCTAGGTTTAATCTGTAGCACTGAAAGGGGGTTTTTGAGGAAGGAAGGACCGGAGGAAAGTCGGAGGAGCACAGTAACATATGCATATGAGCACGTCCTAATGAAACCTACTTGTATACTAACTAAAAATTAGTAAAAGTAAAGCAAAAATAAAAGTCAGGCGTTCCGTATGACCACATATAAATATGTTTTTCTTTGTCATCAAATTTCCTCTTAATGTATAATTTTGTTTTTGAGACAGGGATTCTGTGTAGCCCTGGGTGTCCTGAAACTTGCTCTGTAGACCAGGCTGGTCTCAAATTCAGTGATCCCCCTGCCTCTCCCTCTCAAGTGCTGGGACTAAAGGCGTGCGCCACCACCACCCTGCTCTTAATTTTTTATTTTTTATAAATAGGTGATCGAGCTGGGTATAGTGACACATTTCTGTAATCCTGGCACTTAGGAAATGACAGGAGGAGGAGAAGCATGAGGCCAGTCTGAGTTAAATAAATTTAACTGTTTAAAAACTGTGGGAAAGAGAGAGGGCAAGATAGTCCAAGCATGTCTGGGGCTACTAAGGGCTTATACTGGATAAAACTGCTCAGCAAGGAGCCTGAGGCTGACCTTGACTAATGAAATACAAAGCACAAACATCCCGACAACAGTCAGAGGGCTCAGGAGAGGGGAAGGCTTAGAGAGCCAGTGTTTCCCTGTGGTATTGGTTACCTTGTACCTAAGTGGTAACACTAATTGTGTTCTCTCCTTCTGGCTGGGTACTCTTTCCCAAGCAGACCCGCCTGCCTGCCTGCCCGCCCCCTGCCTGCCAGAGATTTCCCTCACTGGCAGGCTCAGGAGCAGTGTGGTCAGATTTCCTTCCCAGTAAAGAGCATGTATACTAATAGCAACTATTTTTAGTACCTGCTTTCTATATCTTTAAAACCCTGAATATAATTGTCTAAATGTTCCTTGTCCGTGCTCATTCACTGCTTACAAAACTTTCAGAGTCTAAACCAGGCATGGTCGTACACACCTGTAATCCTAGTCCTCCCGAGGTGCAGGTGGAAGCATCAGAAATTCATGATCATCCCTGCTAGCTCGAGTTACACAAAACATTTAAGGGTCAAAAGACTCCCTCAAACTGGTCAAGGTCAACCTTAGGATTGCTAGACGAAGGCCTGGTACGACACTTCTGTTTGGATCTCAAGTCACTTCTCCTCCAATATTGTCTGTCCCCTTCTGTGCTCTTTATTAAGCATCTGCCTGACTCAGATCGCTGGGGATTCTCATATCCCTTCAGATGCTCCTCTTAGGCCTACCAGCCTCTGCTCAATCCTGCCTTCAGCTGACACCTGTGATCCAGGACCATTCCGCCCAGGGATGTGTGCTTGTGTATGGACTTGCCCTGTGTCTGTCTTCCCAGTCTGGGTCCCCTCTCTCGCTAGTCTTGTCTCTCCTTGCGTATTCTGTCTGTCTTCCTTCCCTGACTAGTCCTGTCAGACATAATGGTGTGGAGATGGTGGTGATGTAGTTAGTGCTGAGTGTTAAGCTGACTGCCTTAGTGAGGCCTCGAGGGCCTGCTGGAGGGGAAAACAAGCTCTGCTGCCAAATAGGAAGCTAGAGCCATGCTGCACAACAGGTGCCGGGGGAACGCTCTGCTCGGCAGGGGCTGCCTCCTGGCTCCCAGGCACACTCACCGGTAGAGTGACTTAAACCTCTCTCCCAGCTCCTGGTTTCTTCTCGAAGGCACTTTGCTGTCTCCATTCTGGTAAGCAAAACTTGTCCTCTGTGTCTGAGCTCCTGGGCCTCATAGTAGGCCTTCCCTCACCCTGATGACTCACTCTCCCTCAGTCCCTCAGCTGTACCATAAACAGGCCCAGCTGTGTCACATTCCCAGAGGGGAAAACAGCAGCTGCAGGCAGTCCCTCCCCTGGTGTTCAGGCCACTGGACAAGAATCCCCAAAGGCCATGGTCAAAAACAGTTTAGACAATCTTCCTTAGGGACCTGAAGATGTTCAAAGATGTGTGCGTCTTTTCACGGGAACCCCCAGGAGAGGCTATGGGATGAATGACAGTCCTTTTTCATATCTAAGGCCTCCTAAATTCATTCACCCTGAGGACACTCCCTGACTATCTAATGAAGTCACAGAGCCAAGCAGTGGGTGGGGGCTAACATTCTAGGTCTGTGGACTTTTCAAAGAGATGAGCTTTGTCCTCAGCTGGCTAGTATATACACCCTGAGTTCAGTAAAGTCTGTATAGGCCAGGATCCAGTCTATCTATCTTGTCCAGACTATCTACCCAGGAACTAGTCTGGACAAGTGGACTCAGTAAAGCTGGGCCATTCCCTAACTGAAGCAAGCAGGCACCCCTCAGCACACATCACGGGTCCTTGCGGTCACCTTTCCGCTTCACTGGTACAGGGGTGGGGAGGGAAAACTGCCTTCTCCCAGCCGCCTCCCATTCCACCTGCCAAGCCCAGATCCCCGGCGATACCCCCACCGATTCCTGTCAATCCCTGCACACCTCATGCAGAGCAAATTCATCAGGTAGAACCCCTCTGAAAAAAATGGCCAATTTTCCCCAGGCCAATGGCCATCTACTGACTGTTTTGGCTTCCCAAAATATGGATGGAAATCAGAGGCTAAGTGGGCTCTGGTACCAGGAGAGTCCTACCTGCCTGGGACCTAGGCTCTTCAGGTAAGGAAGCAAAAACTCTGCCTGGCTGTAGAATGGGGCTGAGCAGGAAGGTTGCTGGACTCACACCCACTCACGGGGGGGGGGGGGGGGGGTTTATATGCTTCCCCACCGGCCCCTTGGGTCCTAAGGATATGTATGCACTCATGCCAATCTAATCCTCCTGGAGTCATTTATTCCTCAGGTTTAAAGTCAAACTCAATGAATAAAATGGGAGACGCCCACAGAGAGATTTTTTTCCCCCTTGAACATTTTGTAACCACTCTTCTGTAAGTGTTTCAGACCAGAACTCCCCATCCTGCACTGACAGGGGTCAGGGTAATGAAGTGGAAAAGATATGTTCACAATTTTGGCTGCATCTGCTCTCATCTCTAAGCAACCCAGGCCCTGGATTGTGGGGTGGCGGCCCAAAGACGCCACCTCAGCCACTGGCCGATGTTTGTGCTTCAGCTGATGGAGCGAACTAAAGGGCTGTACAAACTAGACATTGAGCAAACAGACCAGAGTGTGCTGACCAGATGTCCAGGGGAGGCCAAGGCTCCACACTACGGGGTGTGTGCTTGCACCAGTGGATTGGCGTGCTCCTCCCTCGGGGATGCCCAGACCCAGTGCTGCAAGAGACCTGAGCTAACCATCCATGACTGTTGGGTAGCCTCAGAACCTCCACACTGGAGAAAAGGACTAGAGTGTGGAGGACAGAGTATGGACTCCCAAGGCGGGGTGGGGGAGGAAGCTATGGGGACACCTCCTTCTGGACTGTGAGGAAACGGTATCTTGCCAAGTTGGGGCCCCTTCTCCACCAATGAGTTTAACAGCCCACAGTCCATGTCAGACAAAGCCCTCAGGCCTGAGAAAGTCCCCAAATGAGGGTTTCCCTGACAACACATTCCCCCACATTCCCAGGTTATCAAGGAGCCATTCTCTGTTTAAAAGTCCTTGTAGATTTGATTTAGGGAGTTCTAAAGGCAACCTTGAAAACTCTTTTGTCCCCAAAATGAAAACGCGGACAGAAGACACAAACAGAAAGTGCCATTGTACTGCCCGCACTGTGTCTCTGGGAGCTGGTCCTGACAGTTCTGCTTTTTAAAGGCCTGGGCTGTGTCAGAACCAGATTCAGCTCTGCTCAGCAGAAAGCATCACCAGTCCAGGGACATTGCCTAACAGCCCCAGTCTGTCCTTGATGACCCATTTCCTATTCCCTCTCAGGGTTTATTCTCATGAGCTATCAGGTCCCGTGAAAAGGTTCACGGGACAAGGGAATGTCCAAGGAGATCCTCCAGCTGGGGGAAGGGGTGTAAAAAGTGCTTACAGAGCTAATCTGTACAACCTGGGGGCAGGAGTGTCTGCGGGGTGCTAAGGCTCTGTCCTCAGGTGGAGAACAGTGTAGTGTCTTGGGGCCTCTAGACACAAAGTTGGCAAATGTTTTTCCATGAAGGGCCAGATGGTAAACATTTCTGTCTTTGTGGGCCATATGGTCTCTGTCATGACAGCCCAAGAGCCCCTGTGGCATGAAAGCATCCACAGACAACACGTGAGCAAACCGGCATGAGGGGGTTCAAGCAAAACCTTGTTTATAAAAATTAGACAGATGTTTGGAGTTGGCCTGGGGTAGCAGCTCACCGACCCCCACCCCCAAATCCAGGTCCAAGATAAAGACGTCAGAGGACAAACCCTATACCGCCCTTACAAGGATGGACCCCTCCTACCAAATGCTTTCTGCAGTGCCCACTCACCTACTAGCCTTGGGATCTACGTGCATAGTTTTCCTGGAGCATATTCATGGACCATATAGACATCTAAAAGCCCCAGGTAAACCCTTTACTCCTACAGAGAGATTATTTGTAGTTCAAAGAGTGTTTTACAAAGTATGAAGAAGAAAAAAACAATACAAAGAAAAATGAGATAAATGATACAAAGAAGCAATTCACTGAAAAGACACACTGACAGTGGCCAGGGACAGGGAACATATCTGTAATCTTAGCACTTGAGAGGCAAAAGCAGGAGAATCAGGAGTGAGGGCCAGCCTGGGCAACATGGTAAGTTCAAAAGCAACCAGGGCTACAAGACACTCTCTTAAAGATAAATATCAATATAACAGAGGTAAGACAATGTCTTATTAGTAAAGAAAAAGTTTATGATGTATCATTTTCATGATGTCAATTTGGCTAATCTTTAAAGGATAAAACATTTAAACACCCCTTTAACCTCAGCGCATAGGAAGCAGGAACAGACTCTGTGAGTTTGGGGCTAGCTTGGTCCACACAGCAAATGCCAGGCCAGCTATGGCTATATTAGTGAGACTCTCAAAACACAAAAAATAAATAAGATGAAAAAGGATCTGCAAGATGGCTCAGTGTATAAAAAGGTATTTGATAAGAAAGTTCCTTCTCCAGAGCCCACATTGTTGAAGAAACCAACTCAGAAAGCCATGCTCAGACCACCACATGAGCCTCAACAAACATGCACAACGAACAAATCAGACAAATAATTGTAAAAAGCTATGTTAAAGATGAATGACGTTGTCTTGGAGGGGTCATGAAGAAGGCCTGTCAGACATATTTCTGGGACTGTAACTGCAGATAGTGGACTCCATTCAACAAGTCTGCTTGAAAGCATATTTTAAAATTTAAAACATGCTAATCTTGGGGCCCAGACATTCTACTTCCTGGAACTTATTTTACAGAAATCTATGTACAGATCGTTCATTTCAACAGTGTTCACACAGGGAAGCACTGGAGACCAACCCGAATGTCCGTGAGGAGAACTAGCTGTGTGAAATATAGTGTCTCTCTACCACAGGGTAGCACTGACCAAACAACAGCGTGGTCTAAAGATAAGGAACATAGAGGTCTAGGTGCCAGCAGGGAAATGGGAGGTACATTGAATAAATAAAGCAAGCTGACAGAGCTGAAGCCAGGACAGTGACAGGGATGTGTACAGACTAAACAATACTGACAGATAGATTCTAAAATGCATGATGGTAGACACATAGGTTTTTTTGTCTTTTTGTTTTTGGAGACAGGGTTTCTTTGTGTAGCATTGGCTGTCCTTCCTGGAAGTCACTCTGTAGACCAGGCTGGCCTCAAACTTAGAGATCCACCTTCTCTGCCTCCCAAGTGCTGGGATTAAAGGAGTGCGCCACCACTGCCTGGGAAGGATTTCTTTTTTTTTTTTTTTTTTTTTAAAGATTTATTTATTTTATTGTGAGTACACTGTAGCTGTCTTCAGACACACCAGAAGAGGGCATCAGATCACATTACGGATGGTTGTGAGCCACCATGTGGTTGCTGGGAATTGAACTCAGGACCTCTGGAAGAGCAATCAGTGCTCTTAACCACTGAGCCATCTCTCCAGCCCCTGGGAAGGATTTCTTAAACAGAACTCGCAACAGTGTTTTTAATCTATCTGCCTTTTGCTCTTACTGTCTGAGATGGTCTTATAGAGCCCAGGGTAGCCTTGAACTTCCTATGTAACTGAAGATGGATGCTGTTACTGTTTGAGAAGAGGTAACTGAGGATGACCTTGAACTCCTGATCTGACGCTCCTTCTAGTCACAGGGATGACAAGAGCACCCTACTGTTTAGCTATCCTTTCTATCATTTCAGGGGAACAGGGACAAGGCCTCATTCTGTAGCCCAAGCTGGCCTCAAAGTCACAGCAACTGCCTTGCTTGGCCTCCCAAGTGCTGGGATTACAGGCATGTACCACCATACCCAGCTCTTCTCTTTTTATAGATGTAGTGCTGGGGTTGGTACCCTGAGTCATGTGCATGCCAGGCGAGCGCTCTGCTGCCGAGCCACACCCCAGCCCGTATTTATCCCATGCTTCATGCTGAGTAAGCACAGGTCTGCATATTGGTGCTTAAGCTCCCGCAGTCCCAGGACCATCTCACTTCTATCCCTGAAATTCAGATCTGCCCTAACAGATGCCCAGCGTTTCTAAAACAACAACAAGGGCGGATGCCAGGTCTATATTTTTCATCTTGATAAAAAGGGCTGGTGGTTGTCGTGTTGTCCAAGAACAAACAGGCCTGTGCAGGACTCTTGTTTCACATTTACACAACACAGTGGAATCTGTGTACTTGTCGCAGTATGAACATATTTCTCACTCTTTAAACATTTGTTTTCTTCAGGGATTATGAGAGGGGAGAACATATCTATTTTTATTTTAAATGCATCAGATTTAAAACAAACAAACAAACAAACAAACAAATAAAAGGCCCCAATAGATACAAGGCAAACCTACCTGGCACCAGCAGAGGTAAGGCCACTGAGGCCTCAGATTTCTGTGGGTCACTCACCCTCAGACACTCACACCCAGGGTACACCACTCAGGCTGCCTATGCTGGGCCTTTTTCACTGAGCAGAGACTGTAGTGAACTTTCCCTGTCCATGGACATAGGCCCACACAACTAATCCTCCCTGCAGGAGCAAAGCTTAGGAAAAGGGAACAGAACATGTGGGCCTGTCAGCAAGTCACAAAAAAGCCTGCACCTCCCTGGGATCCTTTATCAAAGGCCCAGGAAGGTCCCAGGGATTTCTCAACAGCGTGACTCCAGACTTAAGCGTAATGGGAAATCAGGCCCAGACTGCACTGCAAACAGTACCAGCAGCTGGTGTACCCCCAGACCTTCACAGGTAAACTGAGTAGGGGGATGTCCCTGCTGACAGAAGCCCCTGAGTGATACTCCTGCCTGGCTGGGCAAGTCTGCAGTCTTCTCTCTGACAAAGATGTTTCTATAACTTCTTTAACTTCTTTCAGCTCCCCCTCCAAACCTCCTCCTGCTTAAAAAGAAGCCCATTTTGTGGCATCCTGGAGGTCCTGTGAAGACCATGCTCAAAGTTCTTTTTTTTAATATATTTATTGTTTTAGATTATGTTATTTTATATGAGTACACTGTAGCTGTCTTCAGACACACCAGAAAGGGGCATCAGATCTCTTTCCAGATGGCTATGAGCCACCATGTGGTTGCTGGGAATTGAACTCAGGACCTCTGGAAGAGCAGTCAGTGCTCTTAACCACTGAGCCATCTCTCCAGCCCATGCTCAAAGTTCTAAGAAATAGTTCTTAGACATCTGTGCCCTAGTCAAGAAGAATGTGACAATGTTGCCACTCAGTTCTAGGCATAGGCAAAGGTTGGGAAGGGTAGTTCTTGAATAGATTTGTCTACAAATGGCATTGTTAGCTGAAGTTCCTGGAGAGCCTCAGGACAGCAGCCATGGAAGATATTGTCTTCTCTGGACACACGGTTAATAACTCGCACCCTCCATGCCAAAGGCAAGGCCAGAGGCAGTTGCAAGTCACCCAGGGAGGTGCAGCTGCCCACTTGAGAACCTGTGGGACTGGCTTTGCTGTCAGGCCACCGCACCCCACAGCCCCTACACTGCTTGAGACATCCAAGTATATATGAGAATGTAAGGAAAGGACCTGGAAACCAACAAATAAGCCCCAAATTCAGTTTACTCAGCTGAAAACGTCCCTTAACAAACCAATACTTACTGTTAACGAAGTGAACGTCATGCACATCCCCCCAAAGCCGTTCAGAGCCAAGGCAATAAAGATGAGCACAGAGAGCGCTGTGGACAGACACAAAGGCATGAGTAGGGGAACCCAGCAGCACAGAGCTCCCTGCTGAGAAGCCTACAGATGAGCTAAAAATAAGGGACAGGCCACTGAGGGTTAGCGACACCTGGAGAGAGTTCTCTTTCTCACCCTCATCCTCTATCTACCCCGTGGAGCCTGAGTTCTAGAAAAGACACCCACTCTCCTTTCTGTTAACCTAGCAGCAATCAAACGACCACAAAAAGCTCCTCACAGACACTAAAACCCCAGATTCCTGAAAACCAGTAGAGGAGACTGGTGAAGACATTCAGGGAAATTCAGGCCCTAGTTTGGTGTTCTAAAAGCCCTTCGACTCGTCTGGGGATGGGGTCCAGAAGGGAGATGTTCCTAAGCTGTTTGTCAAGGATTGGCCGAAGCTGCCTTGAGGGCTCAGCTCAGCTGGGTGTGATGTATCATGCCTGTAATCCCAGCCCTCAGGCCGAGCAAGGACAATTGCAGGTTTGAGACTATCTTGGGCTACCTCAGTGCAAGTGTCCAAGTGCTGGGAACGGTTTGCTCCGTGATAGAGTGCTTGCCTGGAATTTGGAAGCCCTGGGTTCAACCCCCAGTACTGAAGAAAAAAAAAAAAAAGAGGAGGAAGGAGAGATAGCTCAGTCTACCATGCCTGTACCATGGAAGGCCATGTCCTGTGTCTGGCCTGGTCCAGGACGGGATTTGTGGCTTGGAGATGAGACAGGATCGTCGCACCCTGGGAGCACCTCTCACATTTTTGCTTGGGACGATTATTCTCTTACTAGCCATGCATCTGAAGGAGCTAAGCCCTAGACAACAGATCACCTGAAAGCTGCCACAGTCGCCCATGAAATAAGTGATGACGAGGGCCAACACGAATCCCTTCTGGCTTGAACGGGCGACACCAAGCCTAATATAGCATCCAAGAGCAGGTGGGCCAGTGAGCTCCTGTGGATGGTGGATCTTCCCTCAAGTTTCTAACAAAAAGGGAGAAAAGGTGTACTCACAGTCTGGGTTACTTGCTCCATATGCAATCAGCAAGCAGGAGACAGCAAAGCAGGCACTAAAACCAAACAGACAGTGTGCTATTTACACTATGTTATCAACTGCTACTGTTATATAGTTATGAGGGGTATTTATTATGTGTTACTTCAGAATGTTTTACAACCATTACTTAACAATTCTAGAGAGACTTGGGAGAGACGCCTCATGAGATACAAAGACAACCCAGGAGGATGCTGACCTTAGGACTTGCTCTCCGTGCTAAGATGTGAACTTGGCTCTTCTGTATGCTACACAAGTGCTCTACTACTGAGCTGCATCCTCAGCCTCATCTTACAACTGTTAACATTTCGTTCATTTTGCTAGGCTGTAGTGGTGCTCAGGAGGCAGTTCAAGGCCATCCTGGGCTACAAAGGGAGTTCCAGGACAGCCAGGGCTACTCAGAACCCTGCTAGCAAAACCACAAAAATAAAACAAAAAAAATTCATTCATTTTAATTAATTGATTAGCTTTACTTATGCTTTTTGCAGTGCTGGGGGTAGAACTCAGGGTCATGCACCTTAGGCAAGCACTCTGAGTCACAACCGCAGCCTTTATATTTAAAGCCCATACTATTAAGAATGGCGTATGTGGACTATAATTCATGTGTACACATAATTCACACTAGCCCAGCACACATTAGGTAGAATTTAATGTGCAGCAACTGTTCTCCTCTTCCTCCTCCTCCTCCATACACACACACACACACACACACACACACAGACTCACACACACACACACAGAACACACACAGACACACACACACACAGACACACACCAGATACACACACACCAGACACACACACAAACATACACAAACACACACACACAAGCATGCACACACAGGCACACCAGACACCACAGGAGGAAGAAGAATGACACATGATTAATACTTTAAATTTGCATATATGTTTAAAACTATTTTTTTTTTCTGGACAAAATGTAAGGCCAGAAGTCTTTGAAAACCTATGCTTTTTCTATATTTTACTTAGTGTGTGTAGGTACACACACGTGTTGGTGTGTGCATCCCACAGTACGAGCATAGTGGTCAGAGGGCAACTTGCAGGAGTCAGTTCTCTAGCATCTACCAAGTAGGTTCCAAAAGTCATCAGGGTTGGTGGCAAGTGTCTTTTCCTGATGAGCCATCTTTGATGGCCCCAAAAACTAATGTTAAAGACAAGTTCAGGTCCTGTGTTTTGCATGTAGAAGACAGCAGTCACGGTATCTACTAATTCTGTGCCAGATACTGTAGTAACCCTGTCCAAGGTGGGTATTTAGGGAGCCCCACGGTACACCTATCCTGATCCAGCCCTCGAGGGACCCATACTGACCTGCCTAGCAGCCTGAGCTTCCTTGGACCATACTTGTCCATGATGATGCCCAGGGGCAGGGTGATGGCACTGAGCAGGAAGGAGCCCACGGTGAATGCCAAATTCAGAATCTCATCCTGGGCCTTGCAGCTGAGCCAGCCATTCACCAGGCTCACCTCCTCATGCTCTGGCTCTGCGGTGCCCCCGATCGTGCCATTAGTGACATTCTCTGTGTGTATAAAGATAGAGAACATGGTAGGCTTCCCCAGAGACTGAAGAGACAGACTCACCTTCAGGATTTTACACGGAGAAAGCCAAAGCTTGCTCTGAGTGCCTTCAGGCTCTGGCAACTGACAAGACATGGCTTATTCACCCAGACCCCCTGCAGCCATAATGCAGACGTTTTCAATATTTGTAGAAACAAGAGACCAGTCAAAGAATTCAATAAAGAAGCCATTCCTCAGAAAACACAGTCCTGTCTACACTTTCAAAGGCTTCACCCATCCCTTGACACAGCATTAGTCCCAGATTAGGATTCCCACTCTAGTTTGAGGGAAGATGCCTATTATCTAAGCGCTTTACAGCTGGATACAGTCGGATCAGGGGTCCAAAGTCATCCACAGAGGAGGAGTCTGAGAGCAGTCTAGGCTACATGAGACCCCGTGTCAAAAGGGAGAATGGGCGGAGGAACAAGATGGCTTAGCAGATAATGGTGCCCGCCACCAAGCCTGATTACCTGAATTGGATCCTCAGGACCCTCATGTTAGAAGGTGAGGACTGATTCCTGTGGTATGCATGCCTACACATATATACTACATAAATGTAATAAAGCAGGGTTGAAGCTGCAGATGCTGGCACAGGCCTTTAATGTCAGCACTCAGGAGGCAGAGGCAGGCAGATTTCTGTGTTCGAGGCCAGCCTGGTCTACAGAGTGAGTTCCAGGACAGCCAGGGCTACACAGAAAAACCCTGTCTCGAAAAAAGAAAGAAAGAAAGAAAGAAAGAAAGAAAGAAAGAAAGGAAGGAAGGAAGGAAGGAAGGAAGGAAGGAAGGAAGAAAGGAAGGGAGGGAAGGAAGTAAAGAAAGAAATCCAAGGTAGATGGCTCCAAAGGAACACCACCCAAGGCTGTTTATGTACATGCGTGCACATACATACATGCCGTGGGCATAAGCATACTCATGCACATAACAAGGCCACCTGGGCTCCATAGTGAGATCTTGTCTCAAAAAAATGTGATTTCTGCCAGGTGGCGGAGGTGCATGCCTTTAATCCCAGCACTTGGGATGGATCTCCAAGAGTCCAAGACCAGTGTGATTTCCATTCTATCCTATACCCTACACTCAATAACAGTAGCTCAGGGTCTAGCATTGGCTGTGGAGCCGCAGGCTGTCTCAAACACTCTCAGTAGTTCTGTCCACAGAAACACATAAGCCAGTATAAAGGACTTAGATAGACAAAGTGCTGGACACTTCCAGAATGCCAGGTTCTTCCTCAGCCGGGCAAACTTACTGAGCCCGTGGTTTCCAATTGCAGCATACACCCACCATATGTCATTTCCCACCACCATATACTGTAAGTCTAACCAAAGGGTTGGAGTCTGGTCCTGTTTTTGAGGGAATGGGAATTGAACTCAGGTCCAAATGTATATAAAGCAAGCTATCTTCTACTTAGATACACTCCCTGCCTGAGTTTTTGTTTTGTTAATGGCAAGTTATTTTCTTTGATTCACTGACAGGTGACTCTTACTGCTCTTACTGGACACCCCCTCCCATGATGACACCCATTGCCTGTTGTGTCAGCCATACCTTGCACACATAAGTGCCCCCACCACCACCAAAGTTCAGCCAGGGTCAAAACAAGGAGAAGTCCTACACTGGCAGGAGGGAGGGTGGGAGACCGCTTCTTAAGTGATGCTGACTAATCCTGCAGAAGCAAGCTTACTGATTAGCTTTGAGGCTCCACCAAAGAGCCAAAGAAACTCTTCCTCACACTGCCTGCCTCCCTGCCTCCCAGATGCAGCCTTCTGGCTGCCAAGGCAGCTCAGCTGAGGTCTACAAAGCCTGCTTGGGGCCTCTCAGACCCACTCAAGGTAACTGAAAAAGAAAGCACTTGGGGTGACTAACTGCATGTGCCTATCTTCTCTGAGCCACGCTAGGGGCCTGCAGAGACCACGATGGTCGTCCTGTCTCTGGATTCTAACTTCCCTTCCCCTGCTTCCTGTTGTATATCCTTAGAAATGTGACTTGATCATGCTCTGCTGGTTTCCCTATCTGTGAACTAGACACAATGTGATGATAGGATATACCTCCAGAGCTTTGGGGAGGGTCATGAGAAAAAGCAGATAGCATTCTAGAGCTCCCAACAGGCATACAGAGCATGTGGTGAATAACAAATGTGTGCTTTTGCTAATGTCAGCCTTACTGGGGCTCAGATGGGGGTGGTTTAATAGCATGGCAGCTTCTCAACAGTAGCAAGGAGCACAGCCCTGCAGGATCAGCATGTGATCGTATGGGTGTGTGTTTAGTTGCATCCTGGGCTGAGTCTGACCCTAGGAATTGTCTTCTGGCTACTGCGTAGTGTTCTCTCAGTGGGCCTGGCCACCTTAGCTGTTTACCGACTGAGTGGAAACAACCAACCAGATCCCAGTGGCCAAAAGGATCAAGATGGGGATGGAAATAGGACATCCAGAACCAAGCTCAAGACAGAGGGATTTGGGGAGATCAGAGCCTCGGGCTAACAGCCTGAACCCTCACACAAACAAAACTTTTCAGGCCAAACTCCTGCCCCTGCCACCACCACTCCCCTTTCCAAGACATCCTCCATACTGACAGCCAAAACACATGGCAAACAGGGTTCTCCGAGCCCATTGGTCCCATGTGTTGCTGTGGCTGGCAGGTGTGAGGAAGCTCCTGGAAGGGGAGAGGCTGGTTTCAGGTGTCAGCCCTGCCAGTGGGACAGGAAGTGGACCTGCAATAGGAGGACAGGGCTTCCACCCAGCCATGAGCACTCCTCAGCTTCATGCAGGTATGGGGCACCCAGCACCGCTGAGACACAGTGGGCAGGTGGAGGGGGGCACACTGTCTGCTGAGAGACCTGACTGTGGCCATCAAGGGTCTGCAGTCAGTTACTTCAAGTGTCATTAGCTCCTTGATGACACAGAACATGTGAGGAAGGAGGGGTCTTGGAAAGGGGTAGCACAAGGCCGGTACAGCCTACTGAGAGGTGCTCTCCCATAGAGTCTCCCAGAGTCCATCCATGACTTTTCTTTGTTTTTCTAAACAGGGTTTCTCTGTGTAGCCCTGGTTGGCCTAGAAATTGCTCTGTAGACCAGACTGGCCTCAAACTCAGGGATCTGCCTTCTGAGTACCGAGATCAATGGCCTGCATGACGGTATCCGGCTTCCATCGACTCTTGATGGACAGAAGATAAAATCCCAAGGCACTGACTAGCATGTGGCTCAGAGGTACAGTACCAGGTCCTGGGTTCAGTTCTTAGCATTGCAGTGTAATAAAAATAAAACACTAAGAGCTGGAGAGATGGCTCCGTAGTTAGAGCACTTGTTGCTCTTGGAGAGGACTTAGGTTCAGTTCCCAGCACCTACACGGTGGCTCACAACCACTGAAATCCAGAGGATCCAGTGCTTTCTTCTGACCTCCAATGGCACTAGGCACAAATGTGCTGCACAAAAATACATTCAGGCAAAACATTTGTACACATAAAATAAATCTTTAAAAAAATTTTTTTTAATCCTAAAATGGGCCAGTGATGTCAGTCAGCAGATTAAGGCACTTGTCACCTGGCCGACAACTTGAGTTTGATCCCCTGGACCCCATGGTGGAAGCAAAGAACCAACTCCTCCAAGATATTCACTGACTACCACCACATGCATATTGTGGTTCATGCTCTTTCTCTCTCTCTCTCTCTCTCTCTCTCTCTCTCACACACACACACACACACACACACAACTGAATGGAATTTAAAAGATTAAATCCCAAGCCATTTGCAGGCTCCTGACACGGCAGAAGTAAGCACAACTGAAGTTATGTGATGATCTGTTCAGTCTGGGACTAGACACAGGGCTGCCGACGAGCAGGTGTCTAGCCTTTCATTTATGCTGAGAGTCACTATGCTTAGGAGCAGGTACCAATACTTCAAGTCACCAGTATCTGTTCTTAAATCTCTGCCAACAGGGCCACCAGGCCTCGGCTCACTTGCCTTCAGAAGGTGATATCTAGCAGCAAATGACCTGGGAGTTAGGGGACTAGTTAGGGTCTCTTTTCTCTGGGGAGTTTGAGTGTCTCTTACATAGGGAGGAAGCTGAGCCTTCTGGGAGCCTAGACTTCTGTTAGCAATAAATAGCTCACACAAACCACCTCGGTCCCAATAGGTGCCCACCCCTACCCAGGCCCCTACTGTCTTCTCTCCTCCTACTTGGCCACAGAAAGCCAGGAGAGGGACCAACACTAGGAAGTATGAAGCTCCAAGGTGTCCCCTGCCCAGTCTAGAGTGCAGCCAGCGCCAACCCAGTTCAGGCCAGCCTGTTTAGGTCTCCCCCGCACCTGTTTATTAAACAGGTGCCTCCACCAAGAAATGGTTGGAGCAGCCGTGGGCTAGCCCCGCCAGGGAGGGCAAACAAGACAGGCAAGAAGCTAGCTAGTGCGCCACTGCGCTGAGGACTAGGCCGGCAGAGCCAGGAAAGAACAATGCCCTGTACTGTTGGCCCCTCACAAACAAAATCTCAACAGAGAAGGCAGAGGAGGCTTGAGGGTTCTGTAACCCCACTCAGGGCTCCCCTTGACTTCTCTAGGGTCAGAGAGAGCCCTCCTCTCACCCCAGACAAACAAAGAGAGTGGAGAACTCCAGAATACCTCCCTGATAGTACGAAGGAAACAAAGTGCACAGATGGAGAGACCCCCCGCCTCCAAGTTCCTTAGCAGCCCTTTCTCTGGCTGGTGGCTGAGTCCCTCCCTTCCACGGTGCTGACCCCTGGCCAGCCCTCCTGAGGGTACCTGCCCCAGCATCCCCTGCCTCTCTTCCATCCTTAGTCTATCCGGCAACAGGAAGCAGCATGTCAGCCCAGCAGGGGAGATGTGGGTGAGAGGTCGTCTAAGCCACAGAGCCAGCGGAGGCAGGACTCATAGAGTACCACTGGGCCGGCTCTTGTGGAGGTCCCAGTCTCCTGCAGGCAGCCTGTGGGGACTGGCCATTGTGTTCTGTAGGAGGCATTCCTCAAGCCACTAAGTGTTTTCTCAGTCTGACCCCCATATTCCACACCAAGGCACATGGCATTTCAGAGCAGGTGTGCATCTTGTGGACGGTCTTGTGGAGCCTGGCTCGAACGGACACTGTCAGAGCCAGAGACTCTGTGCTGTCCTTGTCCTCCTGGGTGAGAGGCAGTCTGGAGAACAAAGGTGGGAAAAGGCTGGGCCACACCAGAGGCTCTTCCTATCACCTAGTGAGAATGGGGCTGTCCCTCCGCTCTCTCACAAAGGCATGGAAAGCCAACCCAATCAGACAGGACCTTCATGAGACACTAAGACAAAATAGGCCGACAGATGTCAGGGAGGGAAACCAGGTCATGAGAGGGCGAGGGTAGTGGTAATAGCCAAGGGTATGATTTATGAAACGTTTTAGAGGCTGTGGGAACATGCTTTTAGTCCCGACTATTTCTTTTGGTCTTTTTCTGAATTCAAAATAAACTAGGGGTGAGCTAAATAAAGGTGTAACTCAGTGGTAAGACCGGCATGTTTGAAGCCCTGCGTTTGATCCCTAGCACTGAAAAAAATAAATAAAAACCAAACAGGGTGGAAGAAGTTAAAACAAGTGCAGGGAGGTGGTTCACAACTGTAATCACCACATTCCGAGTTCTGGAGGCTGAGGCAGTTCCAGGCCAGCCTGGTCTACACAGTGAGTCCTCCAGAGGTGAGAGGTTTGCTTCTTGCTGTCGGGGTGAGAGGTCCTACCAGGTACTGACTGTGAGGCCCAGGAACACAGAACCAAGGCCAGAGAATAAAGTGCTCTCTATGCAAACGTTCAGCACTAACATCTGATCACCAGAACCCATGGAAAAGCTCTGAGCTCTGGGCTCAATAAGAGACCCTGCCTCAATAAATAAAAGTGCCCATGGAGCAGGCGACGGTGGTGCACGCCTTTAACCCCAGCACTCAGAGGCAGAGGCAGGCAGATCTCTGTGAGTTCGAAGCCAGCCCAAGTCTAGTCTACAGAGCAAGTTCCAGGATAGCCAAGAACACACAGAGAAACCCTGTGGAGGGTGGAGGGGGGACTGGAGAGTGCCGAAGAAGAATCCTGGCACCGACTTGCATGTGCACACATGTATCCATAGGTGTGAGAACATTCACATGTACACACATGGGGGGCCCACCTTCCTGTTCAGAGCATGGCTGAAGTCTAGCAGGGGCCCCAGAGCTCATTCCACCCACATTCACACCCAGCGTGTAGCAAGCCCTTAGCCACTCACAAGAGCCTCTGAGAGGTTCCCTGGACTCGGGCAGTCCTCTGCCTCCCCGGCTTCTTTCCAGCCTAGAGAATAAAATCCAGTTTTCCTTGCCTCCCAGCCCTCTACCCACTCAGTCATTAGCTCCCTTCTGTCCTTCCTGCCTTCCCCTCTGAGGTGTAGGTATACCCTACTCTGGCACTCCCCATTCATTACCCTCTAGGCTTGTGCCTTAAGTGTAGGGAAGATCCCCACTGCTGGTCTTAATCCCACTCTCCACTCCCCCACCCTACCCCCAGGCTCAAGGAGGCAGAAGCAGGTGGATCAACACACTGAATTCTAGGCCAGCCAGAGTTATAGGATGAAACTCTGTCTCAAAAACAGCAACCCCCAAATCCACCAAAGAACAACAACAACAAAAACCAAGGGAAGAGATCATGTCAGGTGAATGGCTATGGTGGTCATCAAGAGGCAAGGGACTTAGCTTGGGAAGATCCCACTCTTCCCAGACCAGACATTCAATTGTCCACACCAGGAGGACAAGAGAGATCTCTAGTTGCCATTACACAGAACTCATGAAATGCCCAGGCCCCTTCCATGAGACAGAAAAGGCAGAGCAAGCTGCTGGGCCACAGGGAGGGAAGGGATTCCTTTTCTCCTTCCACATCACCAAACTAGAACCCAACAATGAGTCTGTAGCCAGATCCTGGCTAGAGTCCTAAACCTTTCAACAGGTTCAGGCAAATTTCCTTTGGGGAACAAATTCATGCCATCAATCTTAACGACAACAAAAAGCTGAGACATTTGTCTCTCAATCAGCTGTACGCAGGTCAGCTCTTTAAAGGCCTAAAGCGATCAACTCAGCCATCCACCAGGGCTGACAATGTTGGTGCACACTACAAACCTTGAGCCTAGCTTTACCAGACACTCCCAGACAAGGAAGCACAGAGGTTTCTGGCCCCAAAAGTCAACAGGTTCCCGGGACTCCACAAAGCAAGGAGGCTGGAGAGATAAGCTATGTGGAATCAGCAGGCTTTCCCGCTGAGGATGCTAAGTCAGCACGTTTGCCAGATAATCAGAAAAACCAAAATCAGACCCAGGAGCAAAGGCATGGGATAAGAAGTTGATGTTCAACCCACGATCCTGACCCTTCCCCTTCACTCTGGTTTGCAGGAGTGCAGAAGTCTCTTGAGGGCTTAAATACCAACTCAGCTCTCTGCTGGTACAACCCCTGGGCTCCCCTCACCCAAAGGAAGAAGACAGGGTTTCCCCAGGAAAGCAGTTTCCAGCCCCAGGGTGCCCATATCATCCGAGAAAATGTGTAAAAGTGGACAATCTGATGTCACCAGAGCCATGAGTCAGAAAAGAAGAAGAAGAAGAAGGGGAAGAAGAAGAAAGAAGGGAAGAAAGAAAAAGAAAAAATCTGACCTCAGGAAACTAAAAGTTTTGCCTGGGGCTGATGATTCTTTTTTTCTTTCTGTTTTTTAAGTCCCCAGTGTACCCTGTAACAAAGGGAGAAGAAAGGGCCAACACTCCCACCTGTTCCTTTCAGAGGGGCCTTTAATCTCCTGACATCCCTGAAGCAAAACAGAAAGCTTGGTCAGGGAACAAGGTCTGACTCTCTGTCTCTCAAGATTTCTTGCTGATGTGGGGAAAGACCTGCCAAGAACCCTTAGGCTATTAGGAAATATTTTTGAGTGCTAAAGGCTAAAGGTTGGTTATAAACTATAGGCTTTCTGCCCTCTCTCAGGTGGCCTTTGGATCCCTCCCTTTCTCCCGCCTTTACCGTCTCCTGCTAAGCTGCTACACTGCACCCTAAGGATCCTCTGAGCAGATCAGAGAAGGGAAGTGAAGACTGACTGACTCAGGTCCAGGCAGTGGGAGTGGGTCCAAAGTTTTCCCTTCTTGCTAAGAATGAGAGGTTGAGTGAGGTAGTACAGGCTTGTCAGCTCATCACACAGGAGAATGAAATGAAATGATTACAAATTAAAGGCTAGCCTGGGCTACATAGCAAGATCCTGTGTCAAGAACAAAAGACCAAACAAACTTACAAACAAAAAAAATCTTTAGAGCCTAGCAATAATGGCACAAGCCTTTGATCCCAGGACTCAGGAGGCAGAGACAGGTCCTTGAGTTTGAGGCAAGCCTGGTCTACAGAGCAAGTTCCAGGACAGACAGGGCTACACAGAGAAACCCTATTTTGAAAATAAAATAAAATAAATGGCAAGCCCACTTCTTAGAGATAATACTCAGGTGTTGAACTACTTGCCACCAAGTCTGTCAACCAGAGTTTGACCTCATGAATTCACATAGTGGAAAAAGAGTGTCAACAACCAAAAGTTGTCCTCTGTCTTCCACAGTTCTGCCCCTCCCCCCATAAATGAATAAATAAGTGTAAAAAATTTAAAGTAAAAAACAAACTAATGGGACTCTAGAAATTAAAAGGAGGCACACTAGTCAAGCCTACAGAGTCAAGCCTGGGCCAGCTCCATCCAACGAGACTGAGGTGTGGGGTGGGGCACAGAGGAGAGACAAAGACAAGCAGCAGTTCTTACCAACCAAGGACGCCCAAGAAGGGGAGAGGATGGCAGCTGACTCGGCCCTACTGATGACCCCACAGCCACCAGGGTGGGAAGACAGGAGTGGAAGAAGGAAGGTCGGGGGTAACGTGGGCCAGCCTCAGCCTGCCTTCGCTCCTTACTGAAGCGAGGGAGCATCCTTTGACCACTGCCTCCCTCCCTCTTCCTCCCTACTATGTTTTGAAAGCCAGTGAGATGTTCTCACAGTTCAGGAGAGGAAATGGCCTTTGGAGAATCATAAAGCAGCAAAAATAGACGAGAAATTATATCTTGGCAAGCCTTTAAGGAGACTCCATAATGGCCTGACTTAAAAACATGTAGGTCTAGAAGAACCTTCCTTCGGGTGGAGGCGAAGCCACTTCCTCTCTCTTGCTGCACCCCAGCCTATGAGAGTTCCTCTTTCTCACACATATTTACTGCAAGGCAAGCAATGCTGCAGGCCCTGGAAGATCAGGAGGCCAGCAACGTTCCTGACTGGACGCAGGGGTCTATTAGTTGGCAGCTTGGGCAAGCTTGTCCCAGCCTCAGTTTCTCCATCCACAAACAGGGACGATGATAATGATATGCGCCCAGAGAGCTGGATGAGGATCAAATGGGCTTTTTGGCACTCAGAGGCGCTGTGCAGCAAACAGGCATAGCTGGCTTACATCTTCACCACCAACTGCCTTCTCCCAAAGACCCACTCCAGGAACCTGCCCCTGACCCGAGACGCCCATCTCACCTGGCTTTGTACATAGGTAGGAGTAAAAGCCCTCCGACTTGAGCATGATGAGCAGCGAGCCCCAGCCCAGGAGGACTGCCGAGAAGAGGAGGTTTTCCAACACAGCGGTGCAGGCCATCCACCAGCGGCGCCGATGGGCAGTGGCCAGGGTGGGCGCCATGGTGCGATGTGGCGGTGGCCGGGCTCCGGCTCTGCAGACACCTGCGCGCAGACCTCAGCGTCAGCGGTGGCTCTACCCAACCCGTGTGGCCGCTGGCGCACAGCGACCAGCCTGTCAGTCCCCGGCAACCCAGGCTATAGGTGCACACCGCAAAAGAAGAGAACCCTAGCCCTGTCAGGGACCTGGGCCACCCCGAACCCGCAGCTGCCTGGTACCGCTACCTTAGGACACAGTGGAGTCCTGCTGGCCAAGAGAAAAGGCTTCTCCCTTAGTTCACTCGGAGGTAAACTGAGGCATGGCAGCTGGAAAAGGACTAATGTATGCTCAAGGACGTGGAGCTGGTTCTGATCCCAAGCAAGACTGAACAGCTACTTTGGGGGCCGGAAAGGGAGGCAGTTCGCGGTAAGGTCACCTGAGTAGAGGCACACCTGAGAGCTGCCACTCCCAGGGACCCTGACAGGCTCCCTCCCGCCCGTACTCGAGACCCTTCCTTAGAGCTTGTTCCTTCAACCACAAAATCAGCACAGGGAGCCCCGGAACGGCCCGCCCACGGCGCATTCATTGGCGGGACCGCACAGGAACTGCCGCGCCATTGGTTAGTGTGTAGGTCGCTAGGCGCTACCGCCACGCGAACCCCGCATGGGAGAAGCGAAGCCGGTTCAAACCGGCGGCGCGAGCCAACCGCGCGACCCCCGTGCCGGGCTGTTACCCCGGCAATTAGCCCGTTTCCATAGAAGCAGATCTTGTCCCTCTGTCCTCCTCGTTCTTTTCGTTACGTCTCCCTCCCAATGTCGTCCCTCTGACAAGCACGCACCTTCCCGCTAACCCCTGCCTGTGAGCAGCTTCAGGTTCTCGCACCCTCGTCTGAGGCCGGGATCCTGAGAGTCCAGCTCACCCGGCTCCTTCCAGTGTGTGTCGGGCCCGCCCGGCGCCTTTTCTGTCCCCTTTATTTCCAGCCCTTTTATTCCTATCCTAAGATGAAAAACACTGCTGCCTGTTGATTGGCTGAGTGGGGCTGGAAACAGGCGTTGGCCAATCAGCAGCTACCCGCCCGCCCCCCGGCGAGCAGAAGCCGGTTCCGGCCGGACTTGGAGACAAACAAGAGGAATGGGGGGGTTGGGGGGCGGCTTGGGCAGGCCCAGCTCTACCCAGTTAAACTGGAGTGCCCCTCGACCCGGTGACCCCGCGGGCATCGCCCCACGCCCTTCTCGTTGCCCTCTTCCTTGTCAAGTTCCTGGGTCAGCGTTTCACGGAGTCTTGGTCCACAGCGAGCTACCGTACGGTTCGGCCCGCAGTATAAAACACCGTTCTCGCCCGGAGAGAATCAGAGCCGGATGCCCCAGCTCCGCAGGCCATTGCCGCCCCTTTGTGCTGTGTTTCTCGGCCTGCTCCTTGGGCTTTGTGTCCGGGTTCCTCGCTGCCTAGCCCCCGTTGTCCTATCCAGGCGCTGTCTACGGGTATCAGAACACCCCGACCCAGGTCCTGGCATCATTACTGCATCCCTGCTAGATCTCCTGACTCACCGGATCCTTGCCCTCAGGTGCCTCCTGCCTGGAGTTTAATCGGTGTCCTTTAAGGATCTGTAGTCAGGATTTCGGACCGAGACGCCCCTGGTCCTCCATTCAGACGTCACCATCCCCATCCCATGCCCTCTTTTCTTGGTCCCTTCTGAGACTGGTCAGTGTTCACCGGTCACCTTTGCATGCCCTGCCAGCTCTCCTTTCCCAAACGACTCTTTCATGTGGCTGCCACAATCTCTCTTCCACCTTTCATGCTGTGAGCAATCCCGAGCATCTAGTCTAAGTGTGGCTTTGGAAACAGCGATAGATCGCTAGGGGTCTAAAGAGCTCCGTCCTTTCTTTCTCCTGTCATCAGTGGAGCTGCGCTGCTCTGAGGTCCTGCCTGGACGGAGGATGGAGCCTCAGCTCGAAAGATTTAGCTGTCTGGCTGAGTCTCCCTGACGAAAGGCACTAGCTACCCTTGGAAAACACTCCGTATCCCTCAGATTCACACTGCAAGGGCTGGCTTGCTTTAGCTTTGAGGGAGTCCCCAGCAGCCTGGCTCAGCTTCCCTCAGCTCCAGTGCGCCCCCTGGTGCCCAGAACCTTCGCTAGTGTCCTGCCAATGCATGTTCTACCAGCCTTAGTCTAGACTTGCTGGTGGATTTGGGGCCTGATGACCTACTGTGCAGAATCTCATAAGCTCCAAATTGGACCTACCACCTACCAATAGATTTAAGCCCTTCAATCCTTTCCCTAAGCAATTTGCTTGAGGACTATCTCCAGACATATATCTAAAATGTCTCCCCCCCCCCTTTAAAATTGTGGTCCCTTTCTCTCTCAGATGTATGTGTGTCTTGGGAAGAGTTGAGACAGGATCTCACTATGTAGTTCTGGCTGTCCTAGAACTCACTATGTAGACCAGGCTGGCCTCTGCCTCCTAGTGCTAGGGGGTTCAAAGGCACCCTACTGAGCTAATAACATCTAATGATGTTAGACACTGTGAACTTAACACTTAACAGAATAGCTAGGTTATCTACTATGAGTCTTCCCTTTCCCCGTGACCCCACTGCACCAGTATAACCTGGTGTCCTGTTTATCTTATCTGCCCATTTCTGTCCCTGGGACACAACTACTCATCCAGCAATCTCTGCATCACATATCTACTCTGCAGTGAATTGTGGGAAATATAAACCTGACCTTGATAAGCCTGACCTATTGCTAGATCCTGTAGAAACTCTCTACCTTGTTCTTGGAGATAAAGTTCAAGTTCCCCAACCGACTGGACCAGGCTGCTTCCCGCGGCCTTTTCCTCCTCCTGGCCTGGATGCTCCACTCCTATGGAATCCTGTGGTCCTGGCTTTGTGCTGCTCTCACTAGTTGTCCTTTCTTGGGCAGTGCCTTCTCTGGGAAGCCTTCTCTAGCCACTCTCATTTTTGCCTTTTGCTTTCTTTTTCTGCTGACTATAATGCCTTATAATATGCACCCCCATTTTCCACTAGCTCTGAATTCCTTGGGGGCAGACATGTCTTAGTCCTAGGTGCCCAATATGAGGTGTAGAAGGAAAACATGAGCAAGTGAAAAGTACCAGGTTCAAGGACAGAAGATCACAGGGTGCTGGAAGGATGGCCGGAGGATCAGTGATGACTGCCTTTTATCGATAGCTAAACTCATACTAGACACTTTTACCCTGTGTGCCTCTTCACTACTACAGCTTCCCTGAATATAGCCATTATCCTTACATTCCAGATGAAAAACTGAGGAGTTACGTGGCTTTTTCAAATGAAACAAGAAGTCACTGTTGAGATGAAACTACAACTACTTCTTCTCTGCCTCTTCTTCCATCTTCCTAGTTTTTAAAAAAAGATTTATGTACATGAATACACTGTCACTGTCTTCAGACACCAGAAGAAGGCATTGGATCCCATTACGGATGGTTGTAAGGGATACTATGTTATTGCTGGGAATTGAACTCAGGACCTCTAGAAGAGCAGCCAGTGCTCTTAATCTCTGAGCTATCTCTCCAGCCCTTATTCTTATTCTTTTATATTTATTTTTATTCTTATTCTTCTTTTTAAATTGAGAGTGCCCAGGAATTTTGGCAAATCTTAAAGAAATAAGTCAGGAGGAACAGGAGTTCAAGGACAGCCTTGATACATGAAAACAACACAAGGCTCAATAGGCCATCAGAAGGGGGGCCAGGAGAATTGTAAGAGGCACACAGACATGTACGTGTATACCGCACACAAAAAGTAAATTGAGGAGAGCATATCCTTAACATATAAAAGGCACTTAAAATCAGCAGAACAAGGATGAATTCCGCCCCATTTGAAATTGTGAGTCCAAGCCAGGCGTGATGGCACATATTTAATCTCAGCACCAGGGAGGTAGAGGCAGGTACATTTCTTTAAGTTCAAGGCCAGCCTAATCTATATAGAGTTTCTGGCCTATACCGACCAGGGTTATCCAGTGAGATCCTGATCTTTAGTTGGTTAATTTTGTTTTGTTTTCAAGGCAGGGTTTCTCTATGTAGCCCTGGCTGTCCTGGAACTCACTCTTTAGAAAAAGCTGGCCTCCAACTCAGAGATTGTCTCTGCTTTCCAAGTGCTGGGATTAAAGGTGTATTCCACTACCACTCAGCTGAGACCCTGGTGTGTGTTTGTTTGTTTTGGTTTTTCAAGACAGGGTTTCTCTGTGTAGCCCTGGCTGTCCTGGAACTCATTCTGTAGACCAGGCTGGGCTCGAACTCAGAAATCTACCTGCCTCTGCCTCCCAAGTGCTGGGATTAAAGGCATGCGCCACCACTGCCTGGCAGTTTGTTTGTTTTTTTTTTAAAGAAAGATTGTAAGACATGTCTGGTGGCTCACACCCATAATCCCAGCACTCAAGAACAGAACAGGCAGATGCCTTGTTGTGTTCCAGGGCTGCTAAGATCCAGGTCAGCCTAGGCAACAGAACAAGACTGTTTCAAAAACAAAAAAAAAAATTAATATAATCAGATAATATGTAGAAAAATGCAACCACTTCAAAGGTCTGAAAAGAGCCTCTACCTTAGAATGAACACAGTAAGAAGATAGCTTTTTAAAAAGTTTACAAGTGTTTTGACTAAATGTGTATAATATGCACCACAGCCTGCATTATTCACAAACACCAGAAGAGGGCATTAGGTGACCTGGAACTAGAGTTACCTGGCAGAGTTGCCAAGATGGGAAGCAAACTTGGTCCTTCTCAAAAACAGCAAATGGTCTTTTCTAGTTAGATTGGTTGGCTGGTTGTTTTTTTTCAAGACAGGGTTTCTCTGTGTAGCCATGGCTGTCCTGGAACTTGCTCTATAGAACAAGCTGGCCTCAAACTTAAGAGATCTGCCTGCTTCTGCCTCCCAAGTGCTGGGATTAAAGGTATGTACTACCACAGCCTGACATTAGAGAAAAAAAATTAAGGAAAAAAAAATGTAAAGAGAAGATGGGATGAGTGGTGTGGTAAACAGACGAGCAGATGCCGAGTAGGCGTGAGAACCTGAGCCTGGTCTTCAGCACTGAAGGAGAGAGCAATGGATGCCAGGAACTGTACTGTACTCCCCACCCTGTTAGTGACTTTACACACTCACATACCAAGTTCTTAAATCTTTAAATGTATTTCATATGTATGTGTGCTTTGCATACATGAGTGTTCTGTAAGGAACTTTATTCCTGATGTCCTCAAGAGGCCAGGATTTCGGAACTAAACCCAGCCCCTCTGGAGGAGCAGTCAGTGTTCTTGTCCACCGAGAAGCAGTCAGTGCTCTCACCCTCCAAGCCATCTCTCCAGATCCGCCTAGCAAATACTACTGAATAACATATCTAGTCACTTACAGTGTAGAAAACAACTGTAAGAAATATCTTGTTCAGCTGAGCTAATGTGTAGCCCAGTTGGTAGCATGCTTGTCTAACCATGCATGAAGCCCTATAAAAAAACGGACAACTCAAGTTGTACAGGCCAGCACTTGGGAAGTAGAAACAAGAGGATCATAAATGCAAAGGCATTCTCAGCCATGGAGCAAATCTGAGACCAGCTCAGGCTGTAAGAGAGACCCTGTCTCAAAAAAGGGATGGCTAGTGAAATGATTCAGTGGTTAGAAGCACTTGGGTCACAGGCCCCAGTTCCATCCCCAGACTCATGAGGTGACAGGAAGGAACCACCGAGAATTGGCCACTGACCTCCACATGCAGGTCGTGGTACATGCCCTCCTCCCAAATAAATAAATTTTCTAAAAGAAATATTTGTTTAATCAATCTTTATCGTCAAATATTTAGGTTGTTTTCCATTTCAGAAAGAAAAAATGTTTTGAAGCGACAGAAAGAATAGTCTTGGAACAGAATCCAGGACGATGGAGGAAAAGCCCTGTAGCTGTCTCCTCCTTTCTCTGACCCTGTTACACAGGGTCTCTGCTCAGGCCTTCCAGTCCCACCTGGGGACACCACCAGGGGCAGACCCACAGCCAGCTGGCCTCTAACCCTCGCCTCTTCCAGGGCAGAGTTTCTGTTTAGTCTGTCACAGCTTTGGCATCATTTCCCGGCACAAAGCCCAATCTGGTCCACGGCAGCTTCAGCATCCCGCTCTCCCTGCATCCCGGTCCACAGTCTTCCCACTCACCAAACTCAAGGTCCTCAGTGTTGCGGCTGCACAGACATGGGCGCAACATTCGCATACAGGGGCTCCTCCTGTTCCCTCTCTTCTGCCTGTTCCGGGGAACTGCTTCCGGCGACTGGATCCTGGACTGTCCCTAAGCTCTCAACACCATCTCCCAGACCTCTGGATGCTTCCTCTGGCCTAACTGCGGTGGACTCCATGGCCCCGGAGAGCACGGCACCTGGAGCTGAGCCAGAGCTCGGGGACAGCCCAGAGCTGGTCTGGTTTCGACCTAGAGATCGGCGCAAAGGCTTAGGGATGGCACTCTTTACCTTGGGTGCTGCCTGATCTTTCTGGTAGTTTCCCAAACGACGAAAGACAGACCAGACAGGGCCCTCAGGTTTCTGGGGTGTCCCTGCCAGCATATAGATAGTGGCGACAGACCCCGAACTCTCCTGGATGCCTCCATCGGTGGTTTCCACACACTCGGCCACTGTTCGGCTATCAGGTGGAAGTTGGCCGTCACTAATGCCAGCATCTCCAGAGCTTGTGGCTGTAGGAGCATCCTCCTCTGTGTTTGCTTGCTCTGGGCCTGTAGACTCCTCACCCTCCTGCCCTTCAGGACGTGGCTGAGCACCTCTGGAGAGTCTCTTGGGTTTTCGGATGGGGCTGGAGAGATCCCCAGAGCTTCGGCCATTCTGTGGTGCAAATTTAGTGCCTTCAGCAAAGGAGACAGATGGCCTCTTGGCCCGAGCTAGGCTGGACGTGCGTGGGATGGGGAATGGTGTGGAGGCATCCTCAGGGGGAGGGAAGGGGCCTCCAGGAAGGCTGGCTGCTAGTGATTCTTCTTGGGCCATAGGGACTGTCTCTGGCAGGGGAGAAAACAGAAGAGCTTCAGCTGGGTACACTGCTCTAATCCATCCTGGGGCACAAAATTTTCCCAGAGGCCTCGAGATGTGGCAGGGAAGAGTGAGGCAGGGAGAGGCTGGTGTAGTAGACACCTCTCCTTCACCCTTTACTCTCTACTCCTCCTTGCTTTGAACCACTGCACACTGCATTTTATCCAAAAAAAATCACTGCTGCCTAATTTTCACTTGGCCAATTCCTACTGATTCGGCTAGACTGGACACAGCTACTACTAACAGGCACACTCCTTAACCACAGTTACCCCAGCCATGGGTAGCTTCAGAGTCCCTCCTTTTTGTTTGTATGCCCCAACTAAACCATGACAGTTGTGGCCATCCTCTGAGCCAAACAACTGCCATGTTGGAGTGTTCACCTGTGCACTTGGAAAAAGATTATCCCAGCTGGGTTTGCTGAGTGTTTATACCCACTCATGGAGGGTTGGGTTAAGAGACACTTACCTGAGTCTCCAGTCCCCCCTATCACCTGTCGTTTCCAACTCTATCTTAATTGCATGAGATCTCTGGGGAGGGGCTAGAATATATAAACTGCAGAATATCAGGAGAGGCGGGTTCCATCATGTGGCTGGGTAAGCCCACATCCCTATGGGTAAAGGCTTTCTAGATATGGCCTATTATAGGGAGGAGCACCTGTGCCCTGTAAATGACCCTTCACCTAAGCTCTATATGAAAACCTTACCGGGCGGTGGTGGCGCACGCCTTTAATCCCAGCACTTGGGAGGCAGAGGCAGAGGCAGAGGCAGACGCAGGTGGATTTCTGAGTTTGAGAGTTAGAGGCTAGCCTGGTCTATAGAGTGAGTTCCAGGACAGCCAGGGCTACACAGAGAAACCCTGTCTTGAAAAAAACCAAAAAAAAAAAAAAAAAAAAAAAAAAAAAAACCAAAAACCTAATAAACTCACTGGTTCCCAGAATGCGCTTTGGTGGCATCGTGTCTTGGTTTGTTGTTGGGACCTTTGTTTTAGAAGGGGTAGAGGTTGCTTATGTCTCCCCCAGGAAGGAATTTTATGATGACCCATTCTGTCCTCTATTGTCAGGTGACATATCTTTTTATCTATCTATCTATCTATCTATCTATCTATCTATCTATCTATCGACAGGGCTTCTTTACATACTTCTGGCTCTCCTGGAGCTCACTATGTAGACCAATCTGGCCTTGAACTCAAACTCACAAAGATCCACCTGCCTCTGCCTCTCAAATGCCGGGATAAAAGGCAGGTGCCACCGTACCCAGCATGACATCATCCTTTTTACTGTTTGCTACAAGCTTGGTGAGGACAGGATGCTCCTTTGTTCTGAACTTGTTCTCAGAGCCAGAAACAGCAAGTGGTGGAAAACAAACACAGACAGACATCTGCCAAAGGAACACGGAAGGTGCCACAGTGGTGAGCAAGGCTTCCTGGGCTGAGCAGCTGTCGGGGCTACCTTCTCGAGGTGGCACGAAGTAGGTGTGAGCTTCGTCCTCTTCTCCAGAGTCGGGATCAGAAGAGAAGGAGTCGTCAGAGGCCCAGCCGGCAGAGGGTGGCTCAATGAAGCTGTGGTTGAAGGGAACCTCCGGATCGTGATGAGAAACTGCAGGGGTTCCAGGTCAGGGGCCTCATGGGAAGCCTTGTCCCACCTTAGCCCTAGACTCCAGACCCTGACTCCCAGTACCCACTTACCTGTCACCCAGGGTAGCTTGTAGTTACTGAGGGAGCCACAGGGCAGTGCCGAGCCCAGGCTGGTGAGGGCCCCCCACACCTGCTGCTTCATTCTGAAAAAGGCAGCTCCATTTCTCTCAGGCCTGAGAGGGTGGCAAAGAGAGGGTGATCAGTGGACAAGACCTCAGGAAACCCACGTCAGACTGGCAGGATGTGTCAGGTGACTACATCCACTTTGATGGCCCTGCACATGGATAACAGAATACAATCCTAACCATGGAGTTCAAAATCTAAGTCACAGGAGGCAACAGAGCTCCAGAGCACTGAACCTGTAGGCCGCGCTCCCTTTGGCAAACTTCTATCTCCAAAAATATTTGCATTATGATTCATAGCAGTAGCAAAATTACAGTTGTGAAATGGCAATGAAAAACATTTTATGGTGTGTGTGCGGGGTGTGTCACCACAACGGGAGGAACTATATCGAAGGGTCACACAGCATTAGGAAGGTTGAGAACCACTGCTCTAGAAGCCAGGCAGGTCTGAGTAACCATATCGGCTCTGATTTCACTTTTCTTGGCCTCAGTTGTAAATCTGACAGAAGGTTTGGCACGGCCCAAAACCAAGTACTAATACTAATACCTGCAATGGTTTCTCAAAAATGTAGCTCTTAGGACTATCATCCTAGCTGAAACCCACTCTTGCTGCCCACTCTACTGCATCTCCAAACTGAAGGGACAGTTTGTCAGAGTTCTCTGACAGCCTTTGGACAAGTCCTCATCTTCTTCTGGAGGGTAGAGGGTGAGCATCTTCCTTGCCCCCAGGCTGTATGATCATCATGAATACCCACAACACAGAGGACAGAATCAAGGATCGGGGCCTAGTGTGGTGGCACATTCCCAGACTCCTAGCACTCGAATGGCTGAGGCATGAAGATATCCACTTCATGACAGCCTGAGCTACATGGTGAAGTATTTTATCAAAAAGCAAGCAAACAGACAAGGCTGAGGGTGAGCTTGGTAGTAGAGCACTTGCTTAGCATAAGCAAACCCTGGGTCTCATTCCTAGCATGATGGAGGAGAAAGAACACCAGACAGAGAGTCCAAAAAGCCAGACAGGGCCTCTGTATGAGCCCAGAGCAGCTGAGACCCCATGAGCCTCAGGATCTTTGTAGATTGAAGAAATGAACCCTCCATCACCACATTCCCTGTTCCAGACTTCCATGATGTGGTATGTCCAAGGACCAAGAGATGTGAAGATGAACACATTCTTCTGGGCCTCACCAGTCCTTCCTCCATAATCTATCCCTCAGACTGTGCTCTCTTCAAAACCACAGCTTGGACTTCTCTCTTGATGGTTTGAAATCTGGTCTCTTCCCTTCTCTGCTGAACTGTGTGGATTCACCTCTGTCCCAGCCCTTGCAGCGCTGTCACGAGCTCAGCGTTCTGCTGCAGGTGTGACTCTGAGTCCCCTGCCACCCAGTACCCCTGCTCATGTTCATGTGACTCAGACACTTCCTTGTCAAAAGTCAAGCTTCAGTCTATGTCACTACCTGAAGAGTGACAAGTTCAGCTCTTCCCCATCCCAAAGAAACCTGCATAGTGGCTAGTGTTTACCTGTCCTTGGGGTCCAGTCGGGTGGCTGAGCAGCAGTAGGCACAGCAGATGATGCCCATGAGGAGCAGCAGCAGAGGGACCAGGATGCCCACAATGAGGGCGTTTTTACCATGACGGCCTAGGAACATGGCAGATGGGCGCACATTCAGGACCTTTGAGGATCCCATCTTGAAGTGTGCCCAATCCTTCCCTGCCACTGAGACTCCTGCAGCCATGGAAATGACCAAATGTTCCTTCATGCTCCCTTCACTTACCCAGCTGGCAGGCCCCAGACACGGGGTGGCAGAGCCCTTCTGGGCATTGGCAGGGGATAGAGCAGTTGTTTCCGTGGAAGCCAGATGGGCAGGAACTATTGCAGCTAGGGGGTACATATAGGAAAGACAGCTAAAGGCACTGCAGAGGGGAAGGTATAGTAGATTTCTGGATACTGTCCCCAGGTCCTGCCAGAAGACCCTTCTGACTTCTAAGTCACATCCTAAGTGGCCCTGTAGTGTTGAGAGTGCTTCACTGTAGAGACTTTGAGTGACAGCCCTTATCCTTCAGCCTTGTGGGAGGACCAAGAAGCCTTGCATCAAGACCAGCCCTTCCCCTAACTCCTGGACCACCATCCCTTTCTTTGTAAAACAGGTCTCCTCCACATGACCCTATGTGTTGTTCTCTAGATAGACATCTGCCTGGAGTCGCTGACTGCTTGATCCTGAAGAACTAGAAGAGCACCAGTGGGATCCGGGTCCCACCCCTAAGCAAATCCTCATCTGAATGAGGCGCCAATTCCTTTTTGCCTCCTGATATTTTCCTTTCCCTTTAAAAATTATTTTTAGAGGGCTGGAGAGATGGTTCAGTGGTTAAGAGTGCTGACTGCTCTTCCAGAGGTCCTGAGTTCAATTCCCAGCAACCACATGGTGGCTCACAACCATCTGTAATGGGGGTCTGGTGCCCTCTTCTGGTGTGTCTGAAGACAGCAATGGTGTACTCACATACATTAAATAAATAAATCATTAAAAAATATTTTTACTTTTCTTTCCTTTTAAAAAGTTTCATTTATTTTTTAGTCCTCTTAGATTATTAACCTCTGGGTTTCCTCTGAAGATGCCATCCTGCACAGGAGAACTAACATCTTCATTATAGGGTCAAGAGAGGGTTTCTGAGAAGTGGAGAGGCTTAGTGAGGGAAATCTAAGAAACATTACACAGAGGTCTGACCTCATCTCCCATAATCCCATGTCCCCAAGGCCTAGTGCTTACCTGGTCCCCCAGTAGCCAGCACTGCAGACACATTCCCCAGTCACTGCATCACAAGTCCCCTGAACACAGGCGGGGCAGGTAGAGCTGCAGCCCTTCCCAAAGGTACCAAGGGGACAAGGGTTCTCACACCTGAGGTTACATGAGGGAAGCAAGACTCAGAACTGGGAGGGCAGGAAGGTCCTACAACCTCTCCCATCATCCTGGACATGGGTTCCCAAAAGGGCCGTTCCCCTGAAGCAAAGCTCAAGTATACATGGCCTTGAAGCTGGAGCCAAACCCAAGTGGGTGACAAACTGCAGGTCCCTGAGGGAGAAGGAAAAGACTAGGGAGGAGGCAGCTATATGTACACCCTTCCCAGACCCCCCTCAGATCCTCCTCTTCCCCTCAGCCAGGCCAGGAGGCAGTCCCTGAGCTGTGTGAATGTGAACTTTGTGTAAGTGCCAGTCCTCCCAGAAAGAACAGTTGAGAGGAGGGGTTGAGGAGAAAAATATGTTCAGAGCAAGGTAGCACCTCCCTTACCTGTGCCCTAGCCAACCAGGGTCGCAGCGCTGGCAGTGCCCAGTTTCTGCTTGACAGGGCTCTCCAAGCCAGCAGCGGGGGCACTGCCCAGTGCACCTCTCACCAAAGGTGCCTGGAGGACATGGCTGCTTGCACTGAGTCCCGTTCCAGCCTGGCTTGCAGGACTCACAGTTGCCGGTGACTGGAGAGCACGTGGCATTCGGCTCACAGTGGCCACAGCTGGCAAGAGAAAGGGATCATGGGAGCACTGAGAGCCATACCTTCCACCCTGTGAACTGCACACATTGTCAGGACTCAGGGCACTGGGGAAATCTGGGTCCCAGATGGATCACTCAGGCTGAAGCCTCAGTTTCTCTGTGTTGTACACTGGAAAGGTTGAGCAGAAGATCTATCTCTGAGGGATCACAGGTCTCTACCTCACTCCTGACTCCCTGTTCTGTGACTCATCCTTCCCTGGGTTTACAAAGGATGCTGGGAGCCACCAGCTCAGCCAGAGCAGCCAAGTTACTTCCCACCCCTCACTTCCCTCCCACTCAGCCCCCTTCTCCCTCCACCCCCTTTCTCTGTTCTGGTTCCCATACTATACCATCTCTGAGGTTAGGACTGAGCGGCTGGGGGCAGACAAGTGTCATAAGAAACCACTTAGGAGGCTGTTGAGAGGAGAGTCACCTGAACACAGGAGTTTGAGACTAGCCTGGGTAACATACAGAGACCCTTTCCTTTTTTATTTATTTTTTAAGGGTATATTAATTTAACTATAACAAAAAAGTCTACAGACTCATTCTTCCTGAACACACACATGGTACAGCTTTCATTTTTTTTTCTTTTTTTCTTTTTTTTTTTTTAAAGATTTATTTATTTATTATATATGAATACACTGTAGCTGTCTTCAGACACACCAGAAGAGGGCATCAGATCTCATTACAGATGGTTGTGAGCCACCATGTGGTTGCTGGGATTTGAACTCAGGACCTCTGGAAGTGCAGTCAATGCTCTTAACCACTGAGCCATCTCTCCAGCCCCATTTTTTTTTTTCTTTTTGGTTTTTTCGAGACAGGGTTTCTCTGAGTAGCCCTGGCTGTCTTGGAACTCACTCTGTAGACCAGGCTAGCCTCGAACTCTCGAACTCAGAAATCCGCCTGCCTCTGCCTCCCAAGTGCTGGGATTAAAGGCGTGCCCCACCACGGTACAGCTTTCAAAGCCACTAAAAACCCTTTCTTTTTCTTTCTTTCTTTCTTTCTTTCTTTTTTTTTTCTTGCATGTTTGTGCAACACTCCAGTGCCTGGTGACCAAGGAAACCAGAAGAGGGCTTCAGCTCTCCTGAAACTGGTGTTCCAGATGATTTCAAGGCATCATGCGTGTGCTGAGAATCAAACCCTGGTTCTCTGTGCGAGCAGCCAGTGAGTGCTCTTCGCTGCTGAGCCGTCTTTCCAGCCATCCAAGATTCTGTCTTTGTAAAAAATAATGCCGGCCATTATGACACAGGCCTTAAATTCCAGCACCAGAAAAAATCGTGTAGCAGGGCCGAGGCAGAAGCAGGCAGATCTCTGAGTTTGAAGTCAACCTGGGGTATATAGTGAGATCTTGTCCCAAAAAGAAATACTAGAGAGATGGCTCAATAGTTAGGAACACTTGTTGTCCTAGTAGAGCAACAGCAGTTCTCAGCCTGTGAGTCATAACCCCTCTCAGGGCATTGAAAGACCCTTTCACAAGGGTCACATGTCAGACGTCCTGCATACCGGATATTTACATCACAATTCATAATGGCAGCAAAATTACAGCTATGAAATAGAAGTGAGGATAATTTTATGGTTGGGGAGTCACCACATCACGAGCACCTGTATTAAAGGGTGGAAGCTTTAATAGGTTGAGAACCACTGTTAGTACAGGGTTCAGTTTCCAGCACCCACATGATGACTCAAGGCTGTATATAACTCCAACTCTAGGGGATCTGGTGTCCTCCTCGGGACTCTGCAGGCATTTAGTGCACAGGCATTCATACTGGAAAAACACCCACATGTGTAAAATAAAAATAAGGATTTAAAAAAAAATTAAAAAAATAAATAAATGAAAATTTAAAGAAAATAGAAATTATTTCATCATGATAGTTTCAGGATTAACTCATCTTAAATTTCCAGTGATGCTAACAGAACTTGATTGTTCTCTGCTGACACTTGATCATCTGGGATCCATTATCAGGGAAAAAGAGTGATCATAAAATCAGTTTAGCTGAGCTGGGTGTGGTGGCCCATGTTCACAACTCCAGCGCTCCAGGGGCAGAGGTAGAAAGACCTCTGCAAAGTGAACAGTGGCCTGAGATACACAAAAAGAACTTGTCTTAAAAAAAAAAAAAACAAAAACAAACAAAACAACAGGGCTGGAGAGATGGCTCAGAGTTAAGAGCACTGACTGCTCTTTCAGAGGTCATGAGTTCAATTCCCAACAACAGCATGGTGGCTCACAACCATCTATAATGAGATCTGGTGCCCTCTTCTGGCCTGCAGTTGCCTGGCAAGCAGGCAGAACACTAAACATAACAAATAAATAAATAAATAAATAAATAAATAAATAAATCTTTAAAAAAATCAGTTTGTCTGATTCTGACTAGCATTGGAGGCGTGTGTGTGTGTGTGTGTGTGTGTGTGTGTGTCTGTGTGGCATTTATTACAAGCTGGGAGTTGCAGTTTGGACCTGAAATCCTAGTGCTTAGGAAGCAGAGGAGGGACGATTGCCTGGGTTATAGAGTGAGTCCCAGGCCTGTCTGGGCTACAGAGTGAGACCCTGTCTCAAAAATATCAAAGAAAAGAGGTGGGGAGGAGCTGACTGCTGCGGTCCGTGGGCTTGGGGGTAGAGTCAGGAGGATCAGGCGTTTGAGGTCAGTCTAAGCCACAAGAGACAAGAGATTGGAACCTACACCAAAACAAACCAAACCAAAGACAGGAAGGAAGCAAGCAAGAAAGCAAAGAAAAAGACTGCATTACATTCTTATTCGTTTTTAGGAAAGGCTGAGTTTGTGTTGTATGCTTACATTTTGACTCAGGTTGTTTCAAATACTTACTATGAATTATGGGATATAATGTCTTACTCTACATTTGCTCCCTGATCTTTCTGTGGTAGAAACCAAACCTTGAACTTAGTGCATGCCAGGCCAGCTGTCTCTACTACTGATCTGTATCCCCAGACCCATGCCTTGTTCTACATAGAGCTTGTTGCAGCTTCGAGGGAGGGGGATCATTGATAGTGTCTTCATGTGGCCCAGGCTAGCCTCAGACTTACTGTGTTGCCAAAGATGATATCAAAGTGATCCTCCTGCCTCCAGCCTGTATTGTTACTACTGATCCCACAGATGGCCTTGCCACCTCAGTATGTGGCACAGGCTGACATCTAATGCATGATCCTATGCTTCTTCTGCCTTCCACGTGCTGACATCGGAGGCCTATCCAGCCCCAACAGGCTGGACAGCAGTTTTTCTTTTTTTGAGTCTCACTTATGTAATGCTGGCTGACTTGGACTTGCTATGTAAACCAGGCTAGGAACTTGTAATCTCACAGGGAATCCTCTTGCTTCAGCTTCCTGAGTGCTGGGATTACAGGGGAGCTATATATAAATACATATACACACACATACATGTACATTTTTTTTTTGAGACAGAGTTTCACTATGTAGTTCTGGATGTCCTAGAACTACACAAATTAGCTGGCCTCAAATACACAGAGATTTACCAGCTTCTATTCACCAGAGCTGGGATTAAAGGCATATACTATTATGCTCAGAAAAAAAAAATGTGTGTGTGTGTGTGTGTGTGTTTGTGGGGATATGTACACATGAGTGCAGTTACTCATCAGCAGAGGGGAACAGATATGGGTCCCGAGAACAACCGAGAACACTTAGGCCCTCTGAAAGAGCAGCACAATGAAGTCTTAACTACTGTGCTCTCTCTCCAGCTGGTGGTTTGTACTTTTTAGCATTGATGGGCTGAGAGAAGAAGGCATAAATAGACCCAGATGCATGGATGTGGGTTTTTTTTTTCTTTCATCCTTGTTTTTAGAGATTGCCTGAGATAACCCCCTCTGTATACCTGTCCTATTTCTTGCCCAGCCCTTACCCTGTTGTTGACTTACCTTTCTTTGCACTGTGCCCCATAGTGGCCAGGGCTGCAAGGCAGCTCACAGCGTACTCCATGGAAGCCAGGAGGGCAGGAGCAGTGGCCGGAAGTAACGCTGCATTGGCCTCGTACACACTGGCACTTACGATTACACTCCGGACCCCACCAGCCCTGCTGGCAGATGCAGCGGCCGGTGTCCTGCACGCAGGGCGAGGTGTTGCACTTGCAGTTGAAGCTGCAGCGGTGGCCCCACAAGCCCGTCGGGCATATGCAGGCTCCAGTGGCCTGGTCACAGCGCGCCGCTGGGTTGCACTGACACGGGCGACGACACGTGGGTGCCCACCAGCCGGGGTCGCAGTGGCACAAGCCCGTCTTTGGATCACACTGTCCGTGGGAGCCGCAGTTGCAGGGGAACTCACAGAGCTTGCCCCAGTAGTTGGGCTGGCACTGGCACACACCCGTGGCTGGTTCACACTGGCCACGTGGATGGCAGGGGCAGGTCTCACGACAGTCGTGGCCCCAGTACTGGCCTGGACAGCCTGTTAGGTTAGGAATGGGAGATAACCGGGTTCAGGGCTGGGCACAGGTCCTTTCCCTGACCCTTCCTCAAGGAAGAAGACACAGGCTTGCCCTTCAAGAGGCAAGGACAGACCCTGAGAACATCTGGCAGTCTCTTCTCCTGGGACTCAGCTCATTTCCGGCCCCAGATTCAGACGACAAAACCCTTAGTCCTGGCTTAGCTTCCATTTCCCATTCCAGTACACAGATCCTGAGTTTGACAGTGATGTACCCAGGCTCCCAGGTGGATGGGATGTCATTCATGTCCCTTCCTTCTCTCTGCTAAGGTGTCTCCCTGTCCTTGGCCATCACTGGCATCTGAATGTTAGGTAGAAGATGCCTACCAGTGTAGCAGGAAAGTACATATGTCCCCTACCAACCCAAGGATGCTTGCTGCCTGCCACTCACCCCTTGAGAGCCTAGTTCCAGGTACCTTCTACCCGTCATTCAAGCATGAGGTACGGAAAGTGGAGAATCACAGGCCCACGCCCTTGGCATCTCTTTATTTGTCTTTACTGAGAAGTTAAAAGTGAAGGTTCCGTATAAGCAGGGTTTTTCTGGCTGTGGGTTAAAACCCAGGGCCGTTTCCAGGATCACTTCTCATTTCCGAGCCCACTTTCTAAGTGAAGCTTAGGTAATCCTGACCTTACCATTCTATATTCACATCTCTACTTGCCTTGCCTACTTCCTGCCCCTTACCCAGTTGTCACCCAGGCGTTAAAACTCACGAGAGCTGCACTGGGCTCCGAAGAATCCAGGTTTACATCGACAGAGACCCGGCTTCACGCATACCTCATCCTTCCTGCAGGCATCAGACCCCTCACAGATGGCTGAAAAATACCCCGTCCCCGGGATTGAAAGGACTGGGGGACAAACAAATAAAGGACACCCCTGGCCCTTTCACCCACTCCTGGGGTTCCGCTCCCTTCAAAGCCATCCTTTGTGCTGGAGAGCAGTAATATGTCACAGGGTGGACATTGCTTCCAGGGCTCAGGAGGGGAGATAAAGTAGAAAGATTGTCATTGGGTCACATCCTTTCTTTTCCTTGGATAGGGGACTGTCTTGGCTACTCACGGATGGTGCATTCTTGATCTTTCTGCCTCCAGCCGGGACAGCACTGGAGCTCAGAGGGGCTGTGGGGTAGAAATGAGGCAGAGCCCATTGGGTGGGTCACTGACTCTGACTGAGATGTGGGAGTCTTCCCCAGCTCCACTTAGGAAGTCTAGCCCAGTGTCACAGGCCGTGAGTCTCAGTACCATGTCCCCAACCCTTCTTTTTCCCTTCCCTGACCTCCCCACCATCTGCATGACCATCTATCACCTGCCAGGCTGCCTCTCAAAGTCCCCTTCTTGAGGCCCAAACCCTCCTACCCACCTCTTTATTTTCCAAAATGACTCAACACTAGTCAGCCACCATATCAACCAGACTCCCACAAGACCCACCTGCTGCCTACACAGACGTGCTGACCAGTTGGGTCTAGCGTGGATCCCTGGGTCCCCCGAGTCCAGAGCAGCAGTGAGAACACCAACCCTAGTCCCATGGCGGCCAGCATAGTAGGAGGGCCTGGTTTCATCTGGTCCCCACAGCTCCCAACCCCCTCCCTGCTTCCTCCCAAGGCTTTTCCTGAGGAAGCCAGGATAGAGGGCGGGCTGCTACGAGGCACCTCCCTGAGAGGGCAGGCAGCTTAGCACATAGAAGCGAAAGGGAAAATAGGGCTGACTGAAAATAGTGAAAACTGAGTGGATTCAGCCAGGAGGAGGCCAGAAGATTGAAGCCACGGGTTCCCTAAACATTGGAGACAGGCAAAGGAATGGGGTGGGGGTAGGAGCCACACCCCCCAAATAAGGAGATGTTTCTTATCCTCAGTGAGGAGCCGAGGAGATCTTCTAATGAAACATCGCCATGCCTCTGTTCCTGCCACAGCTGGGAGGTAACATGGACCACCGACAGACAGACCAAGAACATTTTTAGGGTTACTATGGGTATTTATTGCACTGGTCACCTGCACAAGCCCCAGGGAGGCAGGCTGGCAGCCCTTTGTCTCACAATGGGAAAAAGCAGAGTTCAGAGATACCTTTACCTCTGACTCTGAAGTGTGGTACAGAGATGTCAAGAAGGGGAGACAGGCTAAAGTTCCATCATGCCTACCACAGGCTAGGTGGGGGAGGGCATGTGGGGCGGAGCTTCATCCTCATTTGAGGTCACACATCCATGCAGTTAGCTGGAACCCAGAGTTAAGCTTCCTGAATAACTGAAGCCCTCAGACCAAGATGTTCATTGAAAGCAGAGAACTAGTCAGGAATTGGGGGCTGGAAGGCTGTCCACAGGTTGCAGGTGGGGTTGCTGTGGAGCCTCTTCTCCTTCCTGCAGCCTGCTAGGAGCTGTGTCGCTGGTCTCAGCTTCAGGGGCCTCAGTTTCACCCCGATACCATAAGCCAAAGCTGGAAGGAGAGCCAAGAGAGGAACATTGAGCCAGGGAGGCAGAGATGTCAAGGATGTAGGCTGAGGGTCGAGATAGGTGAAAAGGGGGTTTTGGAGGAAAGAGGACAGCATAGGTCTCAGAGAAATGAAGGCACATGGGACAGAGAAACAGGAGGTAAGACAGATCTTAGAACAGCATGAAAGGTAGTGGAGCAGAGAGGAAGGGTGGAGAAGAGCCAGGCAGGCCCCTCCTCCACCCTCCTCTCCTCCCCTCCTCCAACATACAAATTCTGGATTCTGGACCCAGGAACTAGGGGAACATCTTCCTTGTTGTTGGAGAGCAGGAGCCAGGAGCCATCGTCATCATCACTAGGATAAAGAAATGCAAGGGCTGTATATCAGGGCCTAAGGGATACTATGAGTCCAGCTCACGTGGCACCTCCTGAAGGACTTTCAGGAACATCACGGGAGGACGAAGTGACTACAAGGTCTCAGAGCTGGAGAGGGGACACTGAGGGGATCAAGGACACTTTACAGCCTGGCAGATAACAGCCCTTCACAAGGCTGCACAGCTTCCTTTAATAAAGAGATCCAGCCAAGGAAGGAAACCTGAGTCTGGGGAAGTAGCATCAACAGTTTCTTCAGCAGGACGCACAGCAGCCAGAGCAAGTGGGAGCAGTGGGTTAAAGAGGATAGGATGGCAGCTGGACAGGCTTAGTGAGGGGCAGGGCATGGCTAAGTTGCATCATTGGGCATAGCAGAACTGCAGCAGGCTAAGGGGTTTGTTCGGTGGGCATGGAGGCAGGATCTTACCTGCTCTCTGCTTCTTCTGGTGTCCCCAACATCTTGGCCTTGATCTTCCTCCTCTGTTTCTTGACTGCCACCTTCATGGCTTCAAGCAGAAGCCCAGGGACCCGGTGATCTGTGAGCAGCTCTCTAGAGAAGAGGAAAGGGAAGAGAGTGGGAACGCCAACAGGAGGTGTCAATCAAATACCTGACCTCTGCTCACTGTTTCCCCTGGAAACATGCGGAAGTGCTATACTGTCAATACCTCTGAACTGAGCTTATATGGCCCCTCCTAAGGAGAAGGCTTGCTGCTTCAGCTTGGTGACCCTGGTGCTGCCCTGTTTGAATGAGTTTCCAGAAGGGCAAGGACTATGGAAATGACTTCTTACAGGTGTCTGAGCAGGACACTGGCAATTGTCACTGCTGATCTATAAATGATCCAAAAAAAAAAAAAAAGGTGGAGTGACCAGGAACAGGCATCCTGGCTTCTGGTCCCTCACCGCTGGAAATACGCCAACTCCTCCTTGAGCAAGAACACGTTGGCTTTGAGCTCATTCCGCTCCTGAAGGATCTGCTCAACCTCTTCCCTGCTGAATCCACACTGGACAGCCTCTGGAGGGCTCCCTGGCTGCTTCTGAGTATCCACCTGTGTGAGGTCAGGAATGGTCGGAGAGCAATCTCTCTTGGTTTTCTCCTAAGTCCCAGCGCTCACAATAATATTAGGGGAAGTGTCTACTAGGAAAACTTAGAGGACAAGGTTGCTGCTACATAGGTGGCCAACAACTGCTGTTGCTGCCTTCCAACTTCCTAGGTACCTTCTAAACTTCATGGCACACCCACGCAGGGGAAACCTAGGCTGGGTCACCAACTGCTGAATGCTGTGAGGTCTGGGATGTATTTTGACTCCGCTCCGGCTCTCACCGGGTCATCTGGGGTTGCCGCAACCGGCTCCAAGCTCTGTTCTTTAGCCAGCTGTTGGGAGTTATCCTGAGCTATCTGGTGGCGCTCCCTCTCCCGGTCCTGCGCCGCCCTCAATTGGGTCTGCACTGCAGCCAGCTTGTGCCGCAGCTCAGAGTTGATCAGCAGGAGGCGCTGCAGCTGTTCCTGCAGCTGAGGGTGGAGCGAGAGAGCTAGAGGGCGGGGCTCCGAGGCCCGCAGCGGCCCCGCCCCACTTCCCGCTCCCGTCTGGCCCCGCCCTCACCGCCTCGGTCTCTTGGCTTCGGCGCAGCAGATCTCGGTTGTGTGCCCGAAGCTCATCTCGCTGTTTATCTGTCACCTCCTTGAGTTGTCGGAGCAGCGCGCGCTCCTCTGAGGAAGGAGTGTTTTAGCACCACTGGTCTGTGGGGTACGCAGGCCTCGGCTGCCCCCAGCTCGCTCTGCTCGGATGGGACCCTCACTCACCCTGCGGCCCGGAGCCTAGCTCCCGGCGGAGGCGCTGGTTCTCCTCGCGCAGCCGCCGCAGTTCCACTTCGGCCTGCTGTGCGGATACCTGCAGCTGGGGGGAGCCGGGGGTCTCAGGGCTAGGCCTGCCGGCTCCCAGGGGTAAAAGGAGGCGCCGGTGACTCACCGAGTCCGGAGCCGGCCCCACAGCGGCCTTTTCCAAGAGCTCCAGCGCCCGCACTACTAGCGGCACCAGCCCAGCCGCCGCGTCGGGTCCGAAACGGCGTGCCAGTTCCTGTAGCTCAGTGCCCAGAGCCCCCGCTAGATGGTACACGAGCTCGGCTGCTGACCCCGCGCCCACTGAAGAGGCCTGGCTGGGTAGCCCGGGCGCTGCCCTCCTGGGCTCCATTTTTTTCCTCTCTTAAGGTCAAAAGCCATCCACACCCTCAGCAGGGGCAGAAAAAAGCTTAACAGTTCCGGCCCAGGAAGTTTAGGGCTATAAGGGGCGGGGTAGAAGCAACAAGGGAGGAACAAATAGGGGAAAAGGCCCTGGGGTGGGAGAGTGCGCTGGACTCCTTGAGCCCTACAAGGTCACTGGATACAGGTCGGCCAACTTCAGGCAGGTATCCAAGATTTGAGGACTAGGGCTGTAAGTGGTCACTTGAGGCAAGTCCTTCCCATAGCGCCTGATCCAGGCTCCACCCCTGGATTTGGCTGCCAAGCACTCCAGAGAGGTGAAAGACTGAAGGTCAGCAAACAGCCGCTACTGGACGGCAGGGACAGCCACTTAAGTATGTTACCCCACCAGGAACCACACAAAGTTTACAAATGAACTAGGCTGGGCACTACAGCTACAGAAGGACCACATAGTCCTAGAAGTGATGTTGAAAATAGGTAGTTTCCAAGTACTTTTACAGAGAAACCAGCAAATATGCTGAGGTAATAAACCAGCCCCAACTCAGCTCCCGGAGTCTAGGGTATATGGAGCCTCAAAGCCTCATGGAGAGGAACTCAAGGCCCTGAGGGCAGGGCCCAGTACATTGCTGTGAACTGCCAAAGCTAGTCCCCAATCCTCAAACATCTACACCCAGAATTTGACCTCATAATAGCAAGAGAACAAAAGCGCTCCTATTTATAAAATTTATTACATTTGTTCAGGATTACAATTTCTCAACAACACGAGCACAAACCACAAGGGGCAGGCTGCTGAATGTCAGCAGCGCGGGGAGGGCGTTTAAGAGGCTCCAGGCTTCGGGACTCTGAAGCAGAAGGAAGAGCTAGGCATAGAGGTCCTCTCTGTCTGCAGAGTAGACCTCACCCTCCTGTAGGAGGGCAAAGTTGAGGAAGTGGGAAGGCCTGTGGACTTCATGGTAGAATTCCTTGGGGTTTGCCAGCTGCAGCTCGTATTTCATGTTGGGATCATGTCGAACACCTTATGGGAGAGGGAAACATCAGATGTTAATAAGGGTCTGCCTGCCTCACCCAGCCTGGAGCCCTGGGCCATTTCCAAGGCAGCCAGACTTCAAGAGCCAAGCATGCTGGTCACCTGTCTCAACCCCCACACTTCCTCGGCTGCTGTCACACACAGCCACGTACCCATAAAGTTGTAGTTCCAGGAAGACTGGGCAGGGACCATAAAGAAGCCGAGGAATCGGTCTGACAGGAGCATCTGAACCCTCTCATAGTGCGAAGGTAAGTAGCCTTTGGGGTTGTTGCCTTTGTCTGTGTTCTGCCGTCCCCACTCATACCCACTGGGGGTCAGCTTGTAGGCTGTCAGTGTGCAGGAGCCTGGTGTGAAGCTGGGGAGGTTGTTGGGGGGAGAGGGACAGGCTAAGCACTCAAGCCACCAATCCAGGTCCTGGCCTGCAATGCCTGCCCTATAATACTTCCACCCAAGGAGGCCCACACCAACCTGCAGGTGATGATAATAGTCTTCTCCCCATCCCAAGATGGGTTGTCAGCCATGATTTTGGCATGAGTGGTGACATCTTGGGGTGACAGCTGGGGGGATTCATTGGGCTGAGTGTGGATCCAACCTAAGGGTTCCATCTCCTGTAGGCAAAGAACAATAAAGAGATGATCAACTCATCTGTAGACAAATGTCACCCACTGGGGTAACATGACAGTAAGTGCAATCCCAGGCTCTACCAACAAACCTTGAGGTACTCATGCTGGGGCAGCTGGCTGGGCAGGTGCACAGTCTGGTGAGTGCCCCACTGTGGCACCATCACAATACAACGGATCTCCTTCACCTGAGGGTTATCTGGAGGGCTCACCCCATACAGGTATCCTGCAATCTAGAGATCAGAAATTATTCTTAGTACCATCCCAGAACGCTAGAAGTTTTTAAAATTTTATTGTTGGGTCTGGAGAGATGGCACACTGGTTAAGAGTATTGGTTGCTCTTCCAGAGGATCTGCCACACGGTGGCTTACAACTGTCTGTAACTCTAATTTTAGGGGACCAGACACCGTCTTTTGCCCTCTACAGCTACTGCATGCATATGGTATAAAGACATACATACAGACAAAACACCTACATACAAAAAATGTTTTTAATGTATTATCATTCTATATGTGTATATAACATATGTGTATATTCTATATGTGTGGCACTGAGTGTGTGTGAAGGTCAGAGGAAAATTCTATGGAACAGGTTCTCTCCTTTCACCTTTACAGGGGTTCTGGAGCATCCGCCTCAGGTTGTCAGGCTTCTGTGAGAAGTGCTTTACCCACTGAGCCATCTCAGCAGCCTCAGGTTTTTTTCTTCTCAACACAAGAAACTGAACCCAAGTATGCATAGGTAATGCATGCCAGGTAAGCATTCTGCCACTGAGCTTTCTCTATATCTGTAGCCTTTTTCTTTCCTCACTCTTACTCTCTCTCTCTCTCTGAAACAGGGTCTCACTAAGTAGCTCTGGCAATTCACACAGTACTCTGTTACAAAAGGAGCTTTTCTTTTTCTTTTTTTTTTTTAAAAAAAAAAAAGGATTTATTTATTTTATGTATGAGTACACTGTAGCTGTCTTCAGACACACCAGAAGAGGGCATCAGATCCCATTACAGATGGTTGTGAGCCACCATGTGGTTCTTGAGAATTGAACTCAGGACCTCTGGAAGAGCAGTCAGTGCTCTTAACCACTGAACCATCTCTCCAGTCCCCTCTTTCTTTTTTACTTTATTATTATCATTATACACACCTGTGGGTGAATGTATGCCATGGTGTGCATGTGGAGGTTGGTGGACAATGCTGAGAGCTGGGATTTGGGGATTTAATTCAGGTTGTCAGCTTTGTGCAGCACACTTTTTCTGCTCAGCTATCTGTTGTCCAAGTTTTAACACTTTTAAAACATGTATGTGCATGTGTGTACACGTGTATCACACTGGGTATGTGGAGGTCACAGGACAGTTTGCAGGAGTCAGTTCTCTCTTTCTACTGTGTAGATTCTGGAGCTCAAACTGTGGTTAGCAGAACTATCAAGAGCATTTTAGGCACAGACTAAGTGGGCTCACACTGTGGTCCAAGCACCTTTACCTACAGGGCCATTTCACCAGCCTGTCATTTTCATGCAAGTTTCTGTGTATTGTTTTGAGAAAGTTTCTTTGGTACCTGCTGACTAGAACTCAGCATGCCACAGAAGCTGGCTTTGAACTCCTGACCATCCCACCTCTACTTCTAGAGAAGCTGGGTTACAGGTCTGTGTCACCACATCCAGCTAAGATACAGTGTTTCAGTTTGTAGTTACAGTTTGCCTTGAAACTCACAGCAATCCTCTCATGTCAGCTGTCCAAGTACTGAGATTAAGGTGTGTACCACCATGCCCAGCTGTGTTTAATGTTGTGTTTAAAGGTTTTCCCAACACTGAGCCATCAGTATTTTCTTCTAATACTCTAGTATTTTACACTGATATTTTACTGTTTAGATTTTACTTTTGTGAGTGGTGTGAAGAAAGGTTCCTGTCCTTCCCTATCTCAGTATCATAAAGCGTGCAGTCATACAAGACTTGATTCAGTATGTCAACTAAATACATATCTGACCCTCAGCCATAAATTCTACTCCAATAATATTTCCTCTTAATTGCCCTAGCTTTATGAAATGTTTTTTTTTTTTTTTTTTTAAAGATTTATTTATTTATTATATATGAGTACACTGTAGTTGTCTTCAGACACACCAGAAGAGGGCATCAGATCTCATTACAGATGGTTGTGAGCCACCATGTGGTTGCTGGGATTTGAACTCAGGACCTCTGGAAGTGCAGTCAGTGCTCTTAACCGCTGAGCCATCTCTCCAGCCCCCATGAAATGTTTTGATACCTCTTTGATTATACTTTTTTCAAGTTATTCATTCATCCATGAATTTTGAAATAAGCACCTCAAAGTTTCTGAACTATCAAGTGAATTTTAGGCACAGACCAAGTGGGCTCACACTGTGGTTCAGGTGTGTGCCATAGCTACTCACTTGGGCACGAAGATCAGATATGCAGATGAACTTCTTAAGCACATTTTTGGGAAGAATGTACGTATAACCAGTCTCCTTGATGTCATCAGATGAAACATAAATGTGATTGGTCCGTAGATGCAGGTTGGCAGCAGAGATGGCCCTAAAGGACAGACAGAATGTCAGCATCTCAGCACAAGCACACTTAGCAACACCCACAGGCTTGCCACCCCACCTCGGTGCCCTCCACAGTACCTGACTCTCCATTCAGTCTTTGATGAGAAGGTCTGGGTCTCATAGTTGCTGGTGGTTGAGGTGATAATCTCGTCGCCATGCTTGTTGACAGTTCGAGTCTGTGTAGCGGTGAGCTGGGACTGTTCCTTGGTCTGCTTCTCAATCTCAGCTATCTGCTGCCGCTGCTGCGATGGTGCCGAGATCTCCATTCCCAGGATGATGTCTCGAATTTCTGATTGTGTCAGTGATGCCACATTCACACTGTGGGGATACTGAGAGTTAAACAGGGCCCCTTCCCACTAGTAGTCACTTTTGTCTTGTTGGTAAAGTAGACTTGGGTAGACAGGGTATACTCGGCTAAGATAATCCTCAAGTAACATTTCTTTTTAATTTTTAAATGGATTTACTCTGGAGGAGGGGGACATATCACAGTGCAAGTGTAGAAGTCAAAGGACAATTTATAGAAGGCTTCTCCTCCACCTTGTGGGTTCTAGGGATTGAACTCAGGTTCTTGGGAGCAAGCACTTTTATCCCTGGACCATCCTTAATTGGCACTTCTAAGAAAGCATGAAATGGAGATGTTGTGGCACTGTGAACACTCCCTGCCTCCAAGCGGCACAACAATAAAGCACTTTCAGCTACTTTACAAAAATGCCCCAACACAGGACAACTCTCAAAAATGGAAACTCCAAATTGGGTGTAGTGAGACATACTGATAATCCAGCAGTTACAAGGTTAAGGCAAGACGGTTGTTGGACAAGAGAAGTGAAGACAGCAGGAACAAAAGACAGTGAATCTGTTCAAAATGGCTTCAATGACTTCACCGAGAACTGTGTTTCCTTCTAAGTATCCAAGATGTTATTTTTCTTTTGAGACATGACCTTAGCCCAGATTAACCTCTAACTCACGTAGTTGAAGATAACTTAGAATTCCTGAACCTCTTGCCTCTACCTACCAAGTGCTGGGATTAGAGGCACGCATTAAACAGAGGTAAAATATCTGAGGAACTTACAAGCCTAAATGTGTCCAAACTCCAGAACCTATGTCCTGAGCCAGCCTTTCCCTTGCTGCACTGTGACACCTGGCCCCTACTCACTTGTTTTTCTTGCCATAGTCAGCCAGGATCAGATCCTTGAGCTGCACCTCCACCTTGATCCACTCCTCGTCAGTCAGCGTGGGCCAGATGTGGTGGGGCTCCGTAACGGTGGTCTTGTCTGGCTTCAGGATCACCTTTGCTCTGTCGTTGTTCACATGCAGAGCACGCAGAATCAGAATGAGACGGGAGAAAGCCTGGGAAGAGACATGCAAAGCCTGACTGTCAGCTTCGGAGGATCTCCCCTCCTATACCCTATCTCCACAGGAAAGCTAGCACTATCCCCAATTTCTTAAGGTACCAACCCCACAGCAAGACTTCTTGCTCTTTGTATACGTAGGTCAAGAATTTAAAAATGACCTCATCAGTGGCTTCTGGAGAACCCGAGGCACACAGCATCTTCTCCTGACTCCACATTCAACCTAGAGACCCTCTTCCTAAGGTATCAAATTACCGTGTAGGATGAGATAGTCTTGAGCCAGTCATCATAGAGGTTGAAGAGAACCATCTGGGGCTCTGTGGCTTTAAGGATGAGATCCCCAAACTTCTCCACCTTGAGACAAGCCTGGAAGGGCAGCTGGAGCTCCGATCCTTTGATCACAATATTGGGGAAGTCCAGTAAGTGGACCTAAAACAAAGTCCGAAGTCAGAGACACAGCCCAGAGAGCTTGAGCATACCTTCTTCTCCTGTGTCCACCTCTCACCTCCAGAGGATCCAGCATGCCCTTCCGAGTGACAATGATCTGTTTAGGCTGTTCTTCCACAGGCAGAGATCGGATCAGGGCAGCCACTTCCTCAGCAGTCTTCCACTTGGCTAACTAATAATCAAGAAAAGAACGCAACAAACTGAGTCTACCTTCCTCAATTATCTAGAAAAAAAATCTTGAAATAAACTGTTTCTATTAATGACGAACATGGGTGCTAAACTTAGTAATCAGAAAAAGGTGCCTACATGTTTAATGATGAATTATAGTTCAGAAACAGTGAACTAAGACAGGCATCCGAGCTACTGGCTCTGGTTAAGATCATGCTCTCACAGAGGCTGTGAGGATATGGTTCCCAACATCCACACTAGGCAGCTTACAACTGCCTGTAACTCTAGCTCCAGATCTGATGACCCTGGCTTCTGTAGGTGCCCTCCCTCACATACAATTATAATAAAATATTATTTATTTTTTAGAGACATGATCTCATTATGCAGTCCTGGCTGGCTTAGAACTCAATATGTAGAAGAGGCTGGCTTCAAACTTGCAAAGATATACCTACCTCTGCCTTCCAACTACTAGGATTAAAAGGCATGTACCACCATGCCCAGATTAATAACAGAATTTTAAAAATAATCTAAATAAAAGTTAAGACAACTAAAAGCTGCATACAGAAATGAGTCTTCTTGGGTAGGACTGTACTGGGCACAGTGAAAACAAGAGCTCTTCTAGAGACAGAAATATGGACAAAGCTCTGGACGTGAGATGGGCGCTGGGATCTGGGGCAATTACAAGAGGATTTTAATCCTTACTGGAAGTACAGAAATGAGAAATGTGGCTGGGCAGGGACGAAACATCTAGGAAGCTAAAGGGTGTGCATTCCCTTTAAAAGATGATGTTTAGTTGTTCTTTCAAGACAGAAAAGAAGTGAGAGGCTTAGAATGCAGAAAGCCCAGATCAGAGGTAATGAAGGCCCTCACATGCTTGGACCTCCTACATGGGAACACTTCCCTGGAGGCTGAGGAACGGATTCACTGAGTCAAGTACTTGTGGCCAGAGTTTGGATTCCCAGCACCCATTTACCATCAGCCACAGGTAGAGGGGCAGGGGGTGGGGTGGGGAGGGGGGTGGTCATTTGTAATTCTAGCTCTCAAAGCAAAGTAAGCTTTTTTGACTGTATGCAGCCCTGGCTGGCCTCAAACCTATGGCAATCCTCTTCCCTCTGCCCCTTGAGTAGCGTCTCTCAATAGAGAAATAGGTATTTTTTTTAATAATGTCCCTTTGCCCTCTACCAAGAATGAGACAGCGAGGTTCTATGGCCTCACTAACAATTAAACTGCTTACCTGACCCAAACGCTTCTGTCCAGCCCATACAGACGTGTGGATTATCTTGAGGAAGAGCTGTCCTGTGCGTGGATTGAAGATGAAGATGGCCCCATTGATGGGTTTGGTTGTCAAGTTCCCCTCGAAGGTCTAAAGAACAATTACATTGATTAGCATGGCCTAGACATAATCACCCTGACTTGACTTCAATGTGTGTACACATACTTGTGCCTTACTCTCACAGGCACTTGAAGCCTGCATGCTCACAGTGCATCCAAGTCTCACCTTGTGGATAGTTACTCTATAGACATTGGTGTCATCCACAAACCAGATAATCTGGTTAGAGAAGAGTTCACCATAGTTCTGAGAGGACAGGTAAGGTTCAGTGGGCTCAGATGAATACAGCTGCAATCCTTTGCGTATCCGTTCACGTAACACATACAAGGCAGGGTTTGCCTTCATGATCTTGGCCATGGCCTGCTGTATGAGAGGCTTGCTGCCAGGGAACCAGTTTCCATAGGCACTGCGAGGATGAAGGGAATCACAAGAACTTAAGCACAGGCAGAAAGTACAACAAAGGGACAAAGACAGTTGGGCAGGCTTATGTAGTAATCTGCTAACACACAGATATGGAGAGAAGAGTCAGTCAGTGACCCAGAAAACAAAAACCTCATCTTAGCCATGCAAACTAAAACTGGTGTAAAGACTCATGTGTAGGGTATGGTAGCTCACACCTTTAGTACCAGCACTTGGGAGGTGGAAGCAGGTGGATCTCTGAGTTTGAGGCCAAGCTGGTCTATATAGTGAGTTCTAGGCCAGCTAAGGCTATATAGTGAGACTCTACTTTAAATAAATGAAACAAAAATGGAAAACCCATGCTGCTGAGCCCTGACTCACCTGTGTAGATTATAGGCCAGGTCAATGGCAATGAGCACACCTGTGGGCGAAGGGTAGATACTCATGTTGTCTGTGGTGTAATCCAGGAATTTGGCCCGGGCATAGCGCTCAATATCATGGGAATCATAGTCCCCCCATCGCAACTGGATGTCAATCCAATACTTCTGTGTGGTGGTGCTGTCCATCACATCCCTAAGGGTGGGGGAAAAGTTCAAGTTTTCAGAAAACCACAGCATAACTAATGTCTCAGAGTCACAAGAACTCCCAACACTGCACCTAAATCTCAAAATCATTCCCTCCCTCATTGTAGATCAGCAAGACCCTTAGCCATGCAGTAGTGGTGCTTGACTTTAATCCCAGCACTTGTGAGGCAGAGTCAGGAGGATTTCTGAGTTCAAGGCCAACCTGGTCTATAGGGCAAGTTCCAGGACAGGCAGGGCTACATGGAGAAACCATGTCTCAAACAAAAACAAACAACAAATAAACAGATCATCAAGACCCCCAGGAAATGGGCAGGTCTGACTGCTGATGGGTTACAGGGGTTAACACTGCCTCCAAGTTTAAAAGAACATCAGCAAAAAGCTGGGAATGGTGCCCAGTCTTATACAGCAAGCATTTGGAGGGGCCGGAGCAATAGGATTATAAGGTTAAAGCCAGAATAACAAAACAAAAGAGGCAGGGCTAATCCCCTAAGTAACATGCCTATCACAGTAACACCAAGGTTCCTCATACCTAAAGCTGGGTCACAAAATACTTACTTGGAATCTGCCAGCAGCGAGGGCCGGGAGACATTCCACTTATAGGAAGCAAAGAGTAGTATATCTGCACAAGAAGAGTTCATCTTATAGGATTTTCGGGGATGGATTGTCTCCTTTTGTACTGTCTCAATTTCCAGTGCATCCAATTCCTGGTCAAAAACCTGGAAGTAAAGATGAGAAGGTTTACCTCATTACAGAAATCCACTTACACCGAGAGCCGAGAGAATTTAGATGAAGCAATAGGAGTCTAATCCTTGCATGTCCAAGATAAATTTCTCGTTCTCAAAAGTGCGTGCTTTTAATCCAAGCCCTTGGGAGGCAGATAGGTAGCTGTCTATGAGTTCAAGGCCAGCCTAAGGAGCTCGTAGGCCAAGGCCACATAGACTTTGTCTCAAAATATAGAAAACAGTGAGCTGATGTGACTGTGATGTCACCCCTCAACTGCAACCCACCTGACACAAGTCCATCACAATGCTCTCATGGATCTTCTGCCACAAGTGAGCTCGGAATATCTGGATGAGAGAGATCTTCAGCGTGGGGATCTTGCCATGCATGAAGATTCCTGTCAAGTCCAGCTGCACCTGGAAGCCTACGTATACCTGACAGGAAAGATAGACGGCTTTAGAGACCCGAGATCACAGGAGGACAGTTCTTAGGACAAAGATGAAGGCAAAAGACTTATCTCCCCTACTGAAGAATCACACTCACATTGGCTCGATTGATTGTTGGGGACCACCAGAGGGTGAATCTACGATTAGGAATCTGGTTTAATCCTGATCGCTGAGCATTGGTCAGCTTCTTCCACTTCATGGATTCCTCAAAGCCACTGGCTTTCTCCCTGATGAGCAGAGGAACCAAATGAGATGCTGCCCGTCCACCTCCCGGAGGTGCCTAACCCTCACTAGGGTAACTAAGAAGCAGCAGGCCAATACAGCACAGAACTGAGGAGCTCAGGTAGTTGTGACAGGTCCCTGTAAAGGGGCAGAGTCCTTACCAGAATAGACCTTCCCAGGTGGGGAAGTAAGTGCCCTTGAAGAGAGTGTGCTCCAGAATGCCCTCCACACCACCCAGTGCCTGAATCATGTCTGTGCGGTAGTTGTTGAGGTTCCAGAGCTTGCCATCATGCCGCTGATGTGTCCACCAAAAGGGGTTCTGCTTCAAAACCTAGACAGTAAGGGAAGTACAGTAAGGGAAGTGTCTGGGTGTCTACCACTCTAAATGACAGGGATGCCAAAAGCTATCCTGATTGGGAGAAACTTGCTCTACTCTCCACTCCATATACCTGGTACTGCTTGAAGTCAGTTCGGACACGCCAGCCTTTATCATAAGCCAGTGTGTGCCGGTCTTTCTGGAAGAGAGTATTGATCCGGGGAATACCTCGATCCCACGAATCTTCTAAATCTTCCAAAGTCAAGCGTCTGCCAGAAAAAAAAGAGTCAACATCCTTTCTCACAAAGAGAAGCATTCAACAATCTTTGGCCAAGGATAAACAGAATCAGTCTTAACTCCTAAAAACACACTCTGCCCATGGCCCCACATAAGATTCAAAGTCTTGTGACATAACCCCCAGCTCTGTGATCGGCACACCCTCTGCATGCCCACCTGTTCTGAGCAATAGCCTCTTGTCTCTTGAGTGCATACTCAGCCCAGACCCGTTGGGAATCAATGAACTCGCTCTCCCATGGCTGTATGTAGCGGTACAAGTTGGGAATCAGTTGGTCTTCTTCATGACTCATTCCTGAACGGAAGTGTGTGATGCCCACATCTGTCTGCTTGGACCACCTGTTTTGGAAAATTGAGACAAAAGATAAAAGTAAAATCAAACTTAACCAAACACCCATTTCCCTCAGAGTTGAAACAAAGAACCTAACACTGAAGGTCAATCACACCATACCTGAGGTCGGACTGGGGGATAAGCACATGGCCCATCGAGAGCATGCCAAGCCCACCCAGCTCCTTAGGGGTATAGAAGACAACAGGGGGGAACCGACTTGGCATCTTGGAGTTCAGTCCAATCTTGATACGTGTCTGGATCTTGTTTTCACACTTCACCAGTAAGTCTAGGAGTTCCTGTGTATTCACCACAGCCTCTCGAAAATATGTCATAAGGCCGATGAGAGCGGTATTCCACTTATTCACAATCTAAAGCCAGTGGAAAGGAGTAAAGTCCACATGAGCAGTACAGGCCTTGCAGTTACTAGTTCATTACTTACAGATCTACTTTAACAATCTTAAAATTATTAGTAATTACAGAAAAAAACAAAACTACTTCACACCCACTAGGATAGACACAATCAAGAGAGAGATGACTGGGTCACTCTAATGGCTCAGTGGGTAAAACTGTCCCAAGCCTAAAGACTCGAGTTTAATCCCCAGAATCCACATAGTGAAGGAAAAAACCTAATTCTACAAGTTTCTTCTCTAACCTTCACAAGCACTCTGTGGTCTACACACACACAAATAAATGTAATACAAAATATTTTTTAGTGCTGGAAGTGGTGGTGCAGGTCTTTAATGTCTGTGCATTTCAGGCTAGCCAGTGATACATAAGACCCTGTACAGTGATCTTAAATACAATATTCCTTTCAGAATAACAGAAACTTGGGGGGATGATCAGATCAAAGAAGGAAAACAGCATTGCTAACTTCAGGAAGGGGCCCTTACAAAGCAAAGCAGAGCTGTCAGACTACCAAAGTAGGTGCATTGCTCTATTTTCCTGGAACTCATGAAGGTCTGTGTATGTAAGTTAGGACCACGAGTGAAGAGAAGGTCACACTCACACTTGACCTAAATGTGCCACACATAACCTAAAGCAGAAGGTGATCCGGGTGGGAGTGACAGCATGACTCTAACAAAACTGGAAGGAAAGGAAAACTGAGGACAGTGAAGTGCACAGCAGTGAAGGACATCTACAGTTTCAGCTATTTGGGAGACTGAGGTCAATGGGTCACTTGAGCCCAAGCTAGGAGCGCAAGACCAGTCTGGGCAACACAGGAAAGCTTTGATCTCAAATAATACGGGTCAGTGGTAGAACAGTTGCCTAGCACTGAGTTCAGTCCCCGGCATAGCAAAAATAAACAACTGAAAAGAGAAAACGGTTCGACGGACTTAAGGGTTCTTGCTGCCAAACCAGAAGGACCTACCTTACTTTAACCCTGGGACCCTGCATGGTAGGAGAAAACTGACTCCTGCAAGCTGTCCTCTGATGTCCACACAATGGTTGTGGCATGTGTGTACTTGTGAGCAACAAGACACAATATAAATAAAAAGGAGGAACAAAAGGAGCTTTAAGGTCAATCCATCTCCAGCCTCCTGGAGATTTTCCTTTTATTAGCCAGGATGGAGCCAGGGAGGTATTTGGGGGTTTTCTGGTGTGGCTGTATATGATGCATACACCTGTCAGTATAAGTCTGTATACATACATATGTGTGGGAACGTGTGTATGTCGAGGCCTGACATTAGTGTCAGGTGGCTTATGCCTGTAATCCCAGTACTTTGGAGGCTGAGTCAGAAAGATCAAGAGTTCTGTGTCAGCCTGGATTATATACAAAGCTTGTCTTAAGCAAACAAATGAACAAAACAAACAAAAAGAAGAAAAAGTAAACAAGTTCAAATTCAACACTATGCTCTTATCACAATCTCTGATCTAATTAATAAAAGTCCTTTACAAAATATGGCTTTCTGGGCTACTATATGCATTATTTAGTTTCACAAGAGCCCTCTGAGGTAGGTTACACTCACTTCATAGACAATGAGTGGAGGGTAGAGCAGCTCCCAAGGTCTTGTTTGGTTTGGTTTGGTTTTTTCGAGACAGGGTTTCTCTGTGTAGTCCTGGCTGTCCTGGAACTTACTCTGTAGACCAGGCTGGCCTTGAACTCAGAAATCCACCTGCCTCTGCCTCCCAAGTGCTGGGATTACAGGCGTGCGCCACCACTGCCCGGCTCCCAAGGTCTTAACTAGTAACAGACCCAGCAATCCAAACTGACTAAAGATCATCTATTTCCAACCATGATTGTGAAGCACCTCCCTCAACTCAACTCTCATCACTCCTCCATAAGGCTCTGAGCAGGACTGAGACAGGAGGACTGCTGGAGCTCGCAGGCTTCTAGAGCTGCAGGCTCCAGAAGAAACCCTTCAGAAGGAATAGGAAAGGTAGGAAAAGGGTGATGGAGCACATCCACACCCACCTACCTACCCTGTCTCTCTCTCTCTATCACAGACAGACAGACAGACAGACACACACACACACACACACACACACTTTTTTAACGGTGGGGGCAGCAGGAAGGGGGATTAAAGAGGGTAAGGGGAGGTTAATATGGTTATAATGCATTGTATACAATTATACAAAAAACAAAACAAAACAAAAAAAAGTGAATAAAAGTAAAAACTCCCAAAACAAAATAAAAGACCCTGTCCTGATGTGCAGCTCCCTCTATAAAAGGGAGATTCTAACACATCTACTCCAGTTCTGGCAAACCCACTGTCTCCACTCACCTCTAATCAAGTTTCATCCAGACCATCTGGCTTCCATCCCAACACTGAAATAACACTGAACTAGGTCACCAACGACATCCTGACTGCCAATCCCACTCAGTCTTATCTACCAAACTGTTCTCAGGCAATTGGGGCTGTTACACACCTGCTCAGTTCTGGGCCTTAGTCCTGTCAGTGTACCTCAGAGCTTCCCTTCACCCTCATCTGTCTCTGCTCCCCTCTCTCCACTCACCCACACAGTCTCACTCATCCTTGAGCTTTCAACCTTTACATCAGAAACAAAAAACTGCCTGGTGGTTGGTGGTGACACACGCGTGCAATCCTAGCACTTGGTTGGCAGAGGCAGGTGGAGCTGAGAGTTTGAGGGCAGCCTGGTCTACAGAGCAAGTTCATGGACAGCCAGGGCTGCATGAAGAGAAACCATGTCTTGGGGGAAAAAAATTATAAAATTAAAGAAGAGAATGCCTTATATTTTTGTATTTACTGAAAATTCTTTTCCCAGGGATCTAAAAATATCCAGCTCCACAGTTTACTGCAGTAAACCATACTGCTCATGGCTACACAGCACCATGCTAATCAAGTCCATCCCCACGCCTCTGCTAAAGCTCAACAGCTTCACCTTGTTTCTTGTAGAAGCCTTTCTTCTTCCACACTCAGACAGGACCAGAACTCACGCACTCTAACATTCTCAGCTTCCCAGACGATGCAATGGCTCCGTAAACATCACACACCAGTGCTTCTTTGACCATGTACCTTTCTCTCAAAGGGAAAGGAAGGGCTCTACTTTGTAGCTAGCATCTAGTACGTGCAAAACACCTACAGCACAGAAGTTACCAAACACGTGATCAACCTAGAAGGACAAGCTAATTCCTCAGAGCCACATTTTAAAAATTACATCATGGGAGATCTGGCCTTGCAAGACCCTAAATATATACAACTAACAAATCCCCAGCTTCCCTCAGCTGTTAAGTGGGCCCCAGAAAACAACTTAAGGAAAAATATAAAGACCCTACATTTTAATGGTATGCTATGCTACTCCCTAAAATATAAGCTATTTGACTTAAGATAATGAGCCTAAGGAAACATGCAAAATAGATACTTCTGTTCGAATTATAGACTCCACTTTTGCTTTGATTTAAAAATCATCAAAATAGATGCAGCCTGTTAAAATCCCGCAGGGAATCCTCAGAAATAAATCCCAATAGGTCTAAAACTCTAAGATGCCATCCCAAAGTAATACATGGAGACTAGAATACTAGGCAAAGTTGAGAAAGCGGGAACTCAAACCAGGGAGGAGCTGAAGGTATGTCAAGACACAGAGGCTGGCAGGAAAACTAAGGCCCTACATACCTTGGTGAAAGTGGTGGAGCCAGAGGCCATCAGAATCTGCCGCACACGGTTATGGAAGCGTTGCATTGACTCATCATCCACACGCAGGAAACACTGAGCTGTCCGCTCCTTGGTAACCTAAACCACAAAGTCAGTGTTAACTTGTCTCAGAGCCTTCCAGAAGGCCTGGTGAAATGGCTCAGAGCAGGCAAAGGTGCTTGTTACCAAGCATTAGTTCTTTACTTCAGTCCCCAGAACCCACATAGTAGAACAGACTATGTCCTCTGACCTCCACACAAATGCCATGACATAAATGAAAGTGAAAAGCCAGACATGGTAGTGTATGCATTTAATCTCAGTACTCAGGAAGCAGCAGAGGTGGGGGTGGATCTTGGAGAATTCAAGGCTAAGCTGGCTAGCCAGAGCTACACAGTGAGACCCTGTCTCAATCAAACAATCAATCAATAAATAATAAATAAGGCATGTGCTATCATGCCTTATTTATTAATCCTTACACTTCTTGGGAGTTAGAGACAGAGGCAGGCTGATCTCTGAGACGATCAGGGCCAGTCTTGTCTACAAAGTGAACTCCAGGCCAGCCAGTGTTACAGAGAAATACTGTTTAAACAAGCAAGGATTAACTGTGACTAAACTCAACCCACTGGAATGATAATGAAAAGCTATGACTGTTCTTCACCCCATCGACTCCAGAGTTACAGGGGTGGTAATGTCCTTCCTATACTCTACCTCATTCTGTAGGTTCCAGACCCCGTCCTTGTGGGTGAACTCTTCATAGCTGGTACGGCACTTAGGCAGGATGCGGCACTCAAAGCCACACATGTTGAAAAGCAGGTTGGGGTTGTCTTTACTGTATACAGACACAAAGCTATTCTCCCACTGTACTGTAGTCACCGATCGTGGCAGCCGGTTTTTGATGTCCCAGAATACTGCCCGACCCCTATTGACAGAGAACATAGAGGAGCTTCAGTCTGTTGAAGACACTTGCATTCAAAGACCAGGTAGATGATACCCCAACAGACCTGTATTTCTCCTACCAAAGACACAACCTCCTCAGTCTTAATTGATTTTTGGGCCCTAGGACTAACATCCTTGTAATTCCCACAAACCCAACTGAGACTCACAAGTTGACATCATGCTTCATGAGACGCATGCGGGCATCTCGGGGCCAGCATTTCTTGTTATTGTAGCCAACAATGTTTTCATTGTTGGGGTCTGGATGTTCTGTCAGGTAACGCTGGATCAGATCCCGAGCCTCATCTGCTGTGAACCTACATTAAGACAAGGTACATGGTTGAAGTCCAAATATACTAAGACCCTTTGAGTACTCCAATTTCACAGTGGGGACCCTAGGCCTATGCCCCACTAGGCTTCATTTCACTTTTTTTTTTTTTTTTTTTTTGGTTTTTCGAGACAGGGTTTCTCTGTATAGCTCTGGCTGTCCTGGAACTCACTCTGTAGACCAGGCTGGCCTCGAACTCTCGAACTCAGAAATCCGCCTGCCTCTGCATCCCAAGTGCTGGGATTAAAGGCGTGCACCACCACTGCCCGTTCATTTCACTTTATAGCCCAAAAGCAATTAGGCTACAAGAGCCTGCTCAGAGAAAGAACCTGGCTCCCTGCCCTGATGGCTAAAGGAGCCATGTGTCATTACCTGAAGAAAATATGGATGCGATCAATGTATCTACAGAAGAGTCGGATTGGGTGTGCAGCCTCAGTGGCTATGTCCTGAAAGCTGAGAAAGTCATTTGGCATCTGAGGCGGCCCAGCCATCTCACTGGCCCGGTGCAATCCCAGGACAAGCAAGTCCATCACTAAGCCATAGTACTGGACAATGAATGAGGCAAACTGCAGGCCTCTGATGATTCCGTATGAGTTTGTATGGTTCATGTCCTAGAAAGGAAAAAAGAGAACCACAACTCTTAGCTGGCTCTTCCGGCTGGCAGTGCCCCAGGCACTTCAGGGTCCAATCTCCTCCATTCTCCCTCAGCAAATCCTAACTCAATGGGTCAGACAAGCCCTTAAGACATTTCTTTGCTCCTTGCTCCAGGACAGACCTTATAGTTGATGACTACATTGTTCTTGGCGGTCATGTAATCAGCTATGTTGTGGTCCACAATGAGTCGCAGCAGCCTGTTAAGCAGGGTCAGATCAATCTTCTCATACATCTTCTCAAACCGAGACTCCAGCATGACGTTGCACTCGCCCTCACTCGTCTCCCACACATCCTGCAGGTTATTGATGCCTAGAAAAGCAAAATGACGGGGCTATGGGACATTACAATCTTTTCAGGACTAGTAACCTCAGCAGCTCTCAGCACATTCCAAAACCCTCTACCATCCATCCACCCATCCATCCACCCATCCATCCATCCATCCACCCATCCATCCACCCATCCATCCATCCACCCATCCACCCATCCATCCATCCACCCATCCATCCATCCATCCATCCATCCATCCATCCATCCATCCATCCATCCATCTCAGTTGCTATAAATGTCAGCTTTCTCAACATAAGTAGTATTCACTTTCTTTTTCTTTTTGTTTATTAGACAGGGTTCCTCTCTGTGTAGTCCTGACTGTCCTGGAACTCGCTCTGTAGACCAAGCTGACCTCAAACTCAGAGATCCTCCTGCCTCTGCCTCCTGAGTGCTGGGATTAAAGGCTTGCACTACCACTTGGCTTGCACTATTCACTCTTATCATGTAATAAAATGGACCATGAAGCCTAGGCCTGAGTTTTTATACAGAACTCAATTCATCTCCTTTCCCTGTGGAGGGTAACTCCAACAAAGTTTTACCTTGGCACCACTTGTAAACAAGCAGTGGAGGTGGTTCTGTGTCAGCGGGCTTGATCCAGGGTGGGAAAAGACGGCGTTTATCTGCCTCATACCACAGGTACTGGTCCAGGTAAGCATCAGTTATCTTCTCCAGTGGCTCCACATCATACACTGGCACAAGGTGGCTATAGAGATCCATAAACTCAATGCCCACCTGTGGGAGGAGGGACCAGGCTCACATCAGCTCATGTGAGCCAAGCTGCCACCCACTAGATGCCACAAATAAATAGCACAGAGCAAAAGAAAGTTTAGGAAGCATTTCACTCACTTCCTTAAAGGCTCTCTGTGTGAGGAGGTGACGCTTGATGCGGGACAAAGCCTCATGAGGGTTGTCATAGGCTTGTTCAATCAGACCCAGCTCCTCCCTCTGAGACTGGTTTAACCTAGACTTCACACTGACAAAGCAAAATGAAAGGTGAATGAGATGTTAAACCAGAAGGGAATATACCTTTCTTTGTACTCTGACTATGACGTCGTTCTCTCTGTCGCCCTCCCAACAGGAACCCTCCCGTCACTCCTTACCTATAAGCTTCCTTGAGACGCTCCAGAGCCAAGATGAGCAGCTTGGTATCATGCTTGTAGGAGAGTGGAGGGAACGGGATGGGGGAGAATCGACGGCTTTCCAACCAGTGCACAGTGGTGGTATACACTGCCACTGCCTCCTCTGCTGTGATGTAAGGCCCATCCTGGAAGGCAAACAGCAAGTTAGTTTAGTCTCCCACTACTGTTCAAACCAGGACAAAGCCTGATCCTCACCGTGCAGCCCACCTTACCACCCAGCCCACACCCAGTCTAGCTGGCCCAACCTTCAGGTAATTGTGTTGCCGCTCCTGTTCTGCCTTCAGATACAGACGAGTGAGGCGGCCCAGGTTCTTTTTGCAAACAGTCTTGTCTACAGTAGCCCCACGACGGATCCGTTCACGGTTGTAGTGGGCAGTATTGGTCCACCAATCAGCCTTGGCCTTAACATACCGAAGAATCATATTCTCTATAGGTGTTGGCAGTCCTGGGACCTACAGGTACAAACACAATGAAAAAGTACTAAAAACCATGCATAGTGCTTCACACCCACACCTCAGCAAAGGTGGAGGCAGACTGATTGGTCTCTCTGAGACCAGCCTGGCCTGCACAGACTTACAGGTCAGCCAGGACAACACAGTGAGACTGTCTCAAGAAGGAGGGGTACTAGAAGGCAGACAGCCCTCTGAGGGTGTGGTAATCCTAACCTCAGAAGGATGAATGGTTCTGCCTCCTCGGAGGTAGAGGAAAGCCTACCTTCCAAGGAATGTTGGCCTTCCAGCAGCGCCAGGCTTCACTGAGGTGCTGCAGAATTGTTCGGGCCTTGTTCTGTTTGATGCCTTCAGGCATCATGTCCAGAATATCGTGCATCACAGCTGCCCTAAGCTCGAGGTCAAAATGGGACTCTACTCGTTGCTTTGTTACTGTCTTTGCCACCCCCTTTGAGTGACGGCCTAGAAGTGAAGGGACAGCCCAGAGAGTAAATCGATAACACAGTAACAAGTGTCCATATGATCTACACATGCAAAAAGACAAGCCACTCCAGATAGTCACAGACATTCAAACACACCATAGCTCAAAATCCTAGAGAGCAGCCCAAGAACCAAGAACCAGCGGTAAAGAAAGCCACTTACCTTCAAACTGTCGGGCCAGAAGGTTGCCCAGCCATCGCTCTAGCAGAGGGGTGATTCCACGCATAAAGAACAGCCAGACCCGCCAGCCAGCAGCCCAGAAACCACAGCCAGGGCCTTTCCCTACAGGACCCTACAGTCAAGCAGACATCAGGAACATAAATGAACGATTCCTTTAGGAAAATGATTAGAAAGAAAACTGGGCAGAGGTAGGAGGAAGAACATGTGTCAGGCTGCTATGAGACAGAGTAAATGCTGTCTGAGTCCTCACAGTCTAGAATAGGGACACATATGAGAACCTCTCGGCAGAAAGTGAGGCTCCTGCATGGATTCAGTGGTAGGTTTGAGGGTAAGTGCTGAGATTCACTGAGTATAGTGATGACATAGTCCAGAGATTCTCTACAAGGAGGTCCTGGGAAAGAAAGAGCTCTAACTGCAAAGAAAAAGCAAGGGTGTGTAAAGGCCGGTGGTGAGGGCAGGGTCTCACCGTGTTGAAGCGGTAGTAGATGAGATGTTTCAGGTCCTTGCACATGCGGATCTGCCGCATCAGCTTATACTTGTACCGATACATGCCTGTCAACTGTCCCACGTGGGCAAATATATACTGCAGTCCATCTGCCAGCTGCAATAAAATCACCCATCAGACTTAGAGCCAGAGCCAGCTCCAAGGCCAGCACAGGCTTCACCCTGTCTCTCCATCCAGGCAGGGGTCCAGGCAACATGGCCTCACCTGGAAGGCATCTACATTGCCCAAACGATACTGCACATGACTGTCCACAACCAGCTTAGTCAATCGCAGTACTTCCCGACACAGATGGAAAGCATTCCCAAAACGAGATTTCTTTCTTTCCTAGAAAGGCCAAACCACAAAGAACATTGGTAATAGTGGCCACAGAAGGAGGGATGCCACCATGCCATCCACACCTAAGCCACCCCTAAGCCCAGCAGAGCTGCTAGATCCCAGACAGGCACCTTGGTGGTAAGCGTCTTGACAGGCTTCAGGTTGAAGTTGTAGTCCAAGTGCAGGTAGTTGAGGTTCTTACGGTGAATGAGAAGGTTGAGCATGTTGTAGCCCTGGCGGCAAACCTGCAGCCCTACCTCCACCCAGTCCAGCTTGGTGGACTGAAAGAATTTGGTAGCTTTGAAAGAGCGGAACAGATACCTGGGTAAAAATAAAGAAGAGAGTTAAAGTGACATACTGACATTTTTAGAACACAAGGTGTGGCAGAGGCCTCTAGCACCTTACCTCTTCTTCTGGGCTTTGGGAGGCCGATGCTTGAGGGCATTCAGCACATAATACTTAAGCAGCTTCTGATAGGAGACTCGAACCTTCACAGGCTGCCCAGCAGGACAGTGCTCCCGATACCTGGTTAAATAAGCCCATCAGAGCCTGGCCCTCCTCCCCTTCCAGACACCCTGGGAAGGAGGCACAGCCGTCCAGACAGTCTTCTCTCCTGCACTGTACATCTACTGCCCCTTAGGGAAAAACCTCACCAGTTCTTGACAAGGGGTATGTCCAGGGCCCGGCGGGTACGACCAGAGCGTAAGTTGAAGGGCCGTGGTGCCCAGAGCAGGGCAATGCCGTTGGCAGTATTGTCTGTATAGAGAGGTGTATCCTTCAGAAAGGGCTCTACAAACTCTGGAAGTTCAAACTCCTCATCATCATCAGGCAGCGGTTCTTGGCTCTGAAAAAGAAATCGAGGGTTCACTTCCCACTCACTAAGTGCAGAACTAACATGAGCAGAAAACTGTCAGGACCAAGCAGAGGCTACACATGCCACAAAAACAGAAGCCTGACAAGAGATGCCAAAGAGCTAGACAAAGGAGCCAAGGGAGTAGAGAAGAGAGCTAAGCAGGAAATCAACTCACCCACTTACCACTAAAAGCCTCCCAAAGGAGCTACAGCACCATACCATAGGAAGAACCCACTGCAATCAGTTCCTGACCAAAACTCCTAAGCTCCAGGAAGGAAGCCTGAAACCCCAGTATATAGAGGGAGGCCAAGACAAAGGGACTGAATGAGTAAGACCAACCTGAAACTACATAGTAAATTTAGGCTAACCTACACCGTATGTCCAAAAAGGAAAAAGTGGGGCACAGGCTGCTGAGTGGCAGAAAACTTGCCTAGCATGCATAAGACTCCAAGCTCAGTCTTCACGGCTCTCATCCCCACCCTCCTCCAAAGTGAGCGATTTCCTCACGGCTCTCATCCCCACCCTCCTCCAAAGCGTGTGATTTCCTCTTACCTTGACTGAGTGTCTGTGGGAGATTGGATTGATCAGAGGATCAAAGTAGAAAGCTGGCAAATCAGGATCCTCAGTCTTGATGAACACAACGTTAGGAGTGTGGTACCTATAACAAAGGAAGAGTCAGCCAACGATCCTGTGCTCTGGCCTTCTCCATTCTAACGGCTCTGTTCCAAGCGTCTTACCAGGTCAGGTGGACGTGGTGTGGAAGGTTGTTATACAGGTAAGGAAAAGCAATTTTGTACTCGGTACGAATAGGCTGACGGATAATGATCTTATTAATATCATTGAATTCATTCCAGTCTTCATCCCTACAACAGAAAGTCAAGTGAGTAGTCTAGTTCATTGTTAGACAGAATCTTAAGATTAAATATTAAAATTTAACACACACGGTGCCTAAAATTGATATTCTCCCTCCCAACTTACTGCAGGTTGATGTCTCGAACAAGAGGTTCAAATTTGGGTCCCCCAGGAATGGCCATGTTGAGTGCCTTAGAGGTAAAGAAGGCCTTCAGATCAAAGAGATAGAAGTAGTTGTCATCTACAAGGTCAGTCAGAAGCTGATTGGCCAGTCGGTAGAGAGTGGACATCATAGGCAATGTGAACTGCCAGCGCTGGTAGGTGGAACCATTAACGTACCTAGGGAAAAGATGGAGGGCTCATATTAAGTATGCATCGAGCCAAGCCGCTTACCTACTCCCGTCCCCCAGCTCCTGTTTCCAGAACTCTCACAGAAATTAGTTCCACTCACTTCCTACTGTCTCTCAATGGCTGGTGGTCATAGAACCAGTCCAACACAGGGGCATCCTCTTCAGGGTCCAGCTCTAGCTGAATGGCTTCCAGTGGCTCAACATCTAAGATATTGTCAGCATAATCCAGGGGTGGTTCCTCATCATCAAAAGGGGGGAAACGCATCCTCTTGAAATGCCTCCTGTCTCTTTTTTCTCTACGCATCATGATCCACATTGACCTAAAGGCAAGAGCAGCATGTCCCCTGATCTCAGGGGCCAACACCCCCACCCCACGACAACCCACCAGCCCCCAACTGTGCCCCACCATACTGCAGCCCTTCTCACCCCCACTGCGAGATGTAAACCGGCTCAATAACCCAAGGAATCTCGTTGACAAAGGAAATGGCCCCAGTGATGTGGTACAGCACAGGCACATCCCGGATCTGCTCCCACGGCATGGGCATGTTCTCCAGGAGCTTGAGAACCGCGTGAGGCATGTACTTGAGCGCTCTGAGGTGTGAGAAGGAGAGATAATTAGAAACAACTAAGTGTTCTGTTACTTGTCCCCTGCTGACAAGCCATAAAGTTGTCACATGCTCCACACAAAATGCTGCCTTATACTCCAAAGCCCCAAAGTCGGACTCAGGTCCCACATGACTACGAGTCCCGCCTCCTCATCTCTCCCTGCATCTAACATCACTCTCCCTTTAAATGTCTTAGTTCCACAATAGTGAGACTCGGTCTGTATACATCAACACCCGTCCCTTTGAAAGCAACTTCCTTCTGCCCTTCCTGTAAATTCCAATACAGTCACTGTCCTACGCAGTAACCATTTGTCTCTCGTCCATCATGCCACTAAAACTTAAAACTCCTAAAAGAAAAGGACCAATACCGTCTATTCACCGAGGACCAAAAACAAGTTTCAATAATAACAGTAATAATAATGTTTGTTGTTTGAGACAGGGCCTCACCGTATAGCCCTGGCTGGCCTGAAACTCACAGTGTAGAACAGAAGATGCACCTATTGCTGCCTCCCGTGCCCAGAGACTAAATGCCTGTGCCACCACATCTGGCTCTGGTTGTTGTTTTTAATGGAGCATCTCACTAAGCAGTTCAAGCTGGCTTCATGCCAGCAGTTACCCCTGCTTCCTCAGCTCAAGTGCTGAGGTTACACATGCAAATACTACCTTGGCTGGTTAAGAGTTATTTTTTTCTTTTGTTTTGTTTTTTAGGACAGGGTTTCTCTGTACCGCCTTATCTGTTATAGAACTCACTCTGCAGACCAGGCTGTCCTCAAACTCAAAGTAATCTGACTCCCAAGTGCTGGGATTAAAGGCATGAAATTATTTTGAAATAAAACTTCCAAGGCTTTCCCACACCAATTAATTAACAGGCCAAATTTTTGTATCCAAATGGAATGTTAAGAATCTCTGCAGCTTAAAGTTCAAGAATTAACAGTAAAAGAGAGACTCCAGAAATTAAACATTCTAAACCCCCAAATGCTAGTGACCAAAAAGGCATCCAGAGTGTCTAGTGTCTTAATTTGAGCTTCAAACAGTTCAACAGTACCAGACATTTTACAATGACACCAGCAGGGCAAAGCAGAACAATCAATGGCATAGGCGATCTGGAAACTATCACGGAAGCCCAGTGGTCCTTGCCTTACTTTTACAATCATCCCATGTACAGTCTAGAGCCATGTTCCATGCTGGACATGGTGGCACCTGCCTTTTATCCCAGCTCTTTGGAGGCAGAGGCATAGGGATCCCTGTAGGTTCAAGGGCAGCTTGGTTTACAGAGCAAATCCAGGGCAGAAAGGCTCACAAAGGGCCTTTCTCAGTTAAAAAGTCATGTTCCAAAGGATAGTCCCTCTATATCCAACACTGTCAATGAAGGGGGCAGAAAAAGGAAAGAAGCCAAACTCCATATGAAATTATCCTGGGATGTTACTTACCCCAAATAGACCCTTTTGTCATGACGGAACTTCCTGTTGGTCATGTCTCCATGGTCTCGAATGATCTTCCTGACATGTTCTGGGGGCATGTCCTCCTTCTGAGCATCCACAAACCCAAATTTCCGCTTCTCTGCATAGCGTTTGGCTTGCAATTGCTGCCATTTTCGAGCTATAAATAAAAGCACCTCAGTTTAAAGGGCTGCACAAATTTACCCTAATTATCCCTAACTCTTGCCCCTGGGGTAACCCTCGGCATGCTGTGAAGAAGAGAAACACTCACTGCCAAGCATTCTGCCATTTTACTACCCCAAGCCACCTGACATTTTTGCTATAGATGTTTAGGGGAGGGTTGCTGTCTAATTCCTTCATAGTAATGCAAAGCCTATAAAGGAACAGGTTTTATCACCATTGATGCATTACACACACACACACGCACAGCTCCTGCAAATAATAGGCACTTCCAAACTTTCAATGATCTAAATTTTTAAAAGTGTTAAAAATACTGCTAATAAGTACATTCCTGATGACCTGCCTATAGAGGGAAGAAATGAAACCCGCCTACACGTTCGGGCCCGCGCGCGCCGTTCCCGTTCCCCTCTCACCTTTCTCCTGCAGCTTCTCCTCTGACATGTAATCCGGCAGCGGGGCTAGAGGACCGGGCACCGGGTTACCCGGCCCTCGGTAAGGAAACACTCCGGCCATGCCGGGAGAATCTGGGATGGAGAGGCAGGCCAAAACTAATCAGCTAGGCCCGTGCCCACAAGGGGCAGATGGAACACGTCCGGAGGCCCCTGGTCTGCACTCTAGCCTGGCTGAGCGTTCACGACCCGGGCCTGGCGCAGCTCCTCAGGCTGCTTGGCCCCCTCGACTGTCTTGCAACTCAGCCTCAGGCGCCCACCACCCACCTATTGCCCCTCACTCAAGTAGCGGCGGGGCTCGCAGAGCAATGGCGGAAAGACGACGTCCGCTCCGCGTTCCCAACTCCAGGAAGTGCGCAACCGGGTTCAGAAGCTCACCCAATGGACGCCGAGATCTTCTGATTGATTAGCGACAACCCCAATTGACGTTGCAGTCTGCGCCGGGAGGCGGGTCTAAAAGCGGATTTTGCCGCAAGGGGTGTGGTCGGGGTAGGCTCACATCCCTGCTTCTGCCAGTCGGTTTAGGAGTCCTCTCTAATAGAACTGACTATTGGCATTTCTCCTCAAAAGTCAAAGCCATAACAATTTTAATGCTTGCCTACGTTGCACATTTCCCTTATATTTATTCTCATGAATTCAGAGCTGATATGTAGTACTAGCTCCTACTCAATGAATCCTTTGTTCTTTTATTCCTTCATTACATTATTGTTAAGAGTGCTCACTATGTACCAAAGAGTCAAATGACTCTTGGAACGTCCAAGCCAGAAGCAAGGCTGAAAAAATGTATGATGACCTGGGGTGGGAATATACCTGAGAGTGCCTGCCTAATGCACAGGAGGCCTTTGGGTCATTCCATTTCTGGCAATGCATAGACCTGTAGGATCTCGGGTGTTGAAGGCAGAATGACCATAAATTCAAAAAGGTCTGGCCCTGGTAGATGACTGAACGATTAACAGCACTGGCTGTTCTTCCAGAGAACCTGGTTTGATTCCCAGCACTCATATGGTGCCTCATAACTGCCTGTAATTCTGATTCTAGGGGATCTGATATCTTCTTCTGCTGTCTGTAGATACAGAACACACATGGTGCACATATATACATGGAACCCAAAAACCCATATACATAGAAACAATTTTTTCAAAAAGAAATTCAAATTCTTCCTCAGCTTTGTAGAGTTTAAGATCAGACTTTGCTACATGAGACCTCAAAACCAAAACAAAACATACCAAAGAATCATTTTTAAAAATTAATTAATTTTTAAAATATGTATTAATGTTTTGCCTTCATGTATGTCTGTACACCACAAACATGCCTGGTACCCAGGATGATTAAAAGAAGACATTAGATCCCCTGGAATGGAGATAGGTCTGATCTACCACTTGGGTGCTGGGAACCTGGGTCCCCTGCAAAAGCAGTAAATCTTTTTAACCCCTAAGCTATCTCTCCCAACGCCTAAAGATTCTTGTAAGGCTTGTAATGCAGCGTGATGCGCACTGGCAAGCAGAGCTAACTTGACTTCAGGGCGAGGGTTTTTGAGTTTAACGCTTGCTTATTATTAGTAAGGTACTAGATTTAATGCCTGGCACTGCAAACAGTGAAATAAACTAAAGAATAAAAATAAAACCCCCCGCCAGCCATGATGGTAATCCCAGAACTCGGGAGGCAGAGGCAGGTGATCTCTGTGATTTTTGAGGCCAGCCTAGTCTATATAGCAAGTTCCAGTACAGCCAAGGATACATAGAGAGACTGTATGAAAACTAAAATAAAATAACAGTTCTTCCTTGAGAGATGGTAGAAGATAACCTAGACAAATTGAAAATGTCTCCAGGAGACTTCATTGGTAATGACTTTCTCCTCTGGTTTCTCTTTCCTCTATCTGGCAATGATCACTCTAACGCCTGCTATAGACAAAAACTGCTCAGTGTAAATTGTACTCTATAAAAGGTCTTAGAAGGAAGCTTAGCAAAAAAAGATAGGACAAGGACTGAGGATGTAGCTGGCAATAGAGCATTTCCAGGTATTGCAAGCAGGGTCAGTGTTATAGCCTGATTAAGAAAGGTGGATGAGAAGGATTTGACTTGAGCCAAAGATCAGAAACAAAGTAATTCCAGGAGGCCAGAATGGCTACAATAGAACTCTTGTGTTTAATTTTCTCTCCAAGGTGTTAAGAATTGATCCCAGGACTTGACCCAAGGTCTCTCTCCCAAGAGAATTTTCCAACGCTGGGGAGGCTGAGGCAGGAAGGTGGCATCTGGGCTACATAGCACAACCCTGTTAAAAGAGGAGAGGAGAGGGGAGAGCGAAGTAGAAGATGGTAAGAAGAAATGGCAAAGGGAGGGAGGAAAGGAAGGAAATAAATTTAGGACAAGAAGCTAACATTACTCCTGAGAGCTGGGATTAAAGGTATGGGCCACCTCCACCCAGCAAAAGTGTTAAACTTTCCAAAATAAGTCAAGAGTGTAGAGAAATTTGTCATATTGTTTTCATTATCATCTCTATTATTGTTGTTGTTATCCTTATCATTATTATCACTACCATTTTTTAGAATGTAGAGAAACTCATTGTTTTCATTATTTTTATTATTGTTATCTTTTTTTTTTGGGGGGGGGGAAAGGGTTTCTCTGTGTAACATGCCTCACTGTCCGGGAACTCACTCTGTAGAACAGCCTGTCCCCTAATTCACAAAGACCTGCCTGCCTCTGCCTCCCAAGTCCGGAGGTTAACGGCATGCACCACCACCCCGGTAAAATTATGTTTTTATTGCCTTGACAAGAAATGTTCTCTCTCTCTCTCTCTCTCTCTCTCTCTCTCTCTCTCTCTCTCTC
>NW_021621078.1:7423757-7490337 GCF_004785775.1 Grammomys surdaster
TCTCTCTCTCTCTCTCTCTCTCTCTCTCTCTCTCTCTCTCTCTCTCACACACACACACACACACACACACACACACGTCTGTACATCTTCTAAACCACTTTACTGAGACAAGTTTTAAACAAGTTTTATTACATACATTTAAAGTGTACAATTCAACGAGTCTTAATATATCTGCTGTGTTATCACCAGTATTTAGTTCTAGAACATGTTCATCATTCCAGAAAGAAATGTTGTAGCCATTAGAACTCCCCATGTCTTCCTCAGCCCCAGATTTCTGTCTTAAGAGTTCACATGTTCAATATTTCATACAGACATTCTTGAGCTGAGAGGTCTGTCTTGTGCGACTGGCTTCTTTTACTCAGCATAATTTATTTAAGGTTCACACTTGCTTTAGCTTGTGTATCATCCTTGAAGAGATGTCTATTCAGAGACAAGGCATAATATCATATACCTGTATATTAACACAAGGGGACAGAGGCAGGAGGATTGCCAAGAGTTTTTTAAAAGGGAAAGAGAAGAGATGGCTCTTTCAGAGGATCTAGATTTGATTCCCAGCACCCACATGCCTGCTCACAACCATCTGTAACAATAGTTCCAGTGGGGCTGGATGCCCTCTTCTGGCTTCCTCGGGTTCCAAGCACACAAGTGGTGAACAGACATGCATGTATTGAAAACAATCATATACATTAGGTAACAAATATAAAGAAAAAATGTTAAAGTCTCATCTACTCAGATTCCTTGCTTTTTTTGTGTGGAGACTGCATAGTCCAGGCTGTTCTCAACCATGGCTATCCTGTCTCAGCTCTGGATGCTATGATAACTAGACACCATGTCCAGCTCTGCCCCTTTAAAAAAATACTACTTATTCATTTTATTTTTCTGGTATAAAAACCCTATGTGGTAGCCACAGCTGGAGCCTGGGTCCTCTGAACAGAGACTCTGGGGTAGGTTTTCATAAGATAGTGAGTGAATTCCTGATAAGGAGACTTGATGAACACAGTCTCTTAACAGAGGTCAGAAGTTAAGACAATTGTAGGAATTCTTTTCTTTCTTTTTTTCTCTCTTTCATTTATTGAGACAGAATTCCAAATAGACCAACAGACCAGACTGGCCTCAAAAGTTGACTCTGTAGTTAACAACACTTGTTCTTACAAAGGACTTTGGTTTGATTCTCAGAATCTGCACGGTGGTTTACCACTATCTGTAATTCCAGTCGCCGGGATCCACGGTCCTGTCTTCTGTGGACACCAAGCATATATGTGGTATACATACACACATGTATACACTCATATACATAAAATAAATATATGACCAAGGATGTCATTGAACTTTTGATTATCCTGCATACTGGACTTACAGGTGTGCACCACCACAATCAATTTATCCCGTGCTTTGAACCTGAGAGGTAAGCACTGCACCGGCTGAGTTACATTCCCAGGCTGTGAGTCAGAGGATCTGGATTTTTGGTTTCATGATCTTTTGTGGTGCTAGAGAGTGAACCTAGAGCCTTACAGTGCATACTAGGCAAGCAGTCTGCCTCTGAGCTACAGACCCAGCCTCATTTTTAAAACCTTTTAGTTTGATTACGTAAGTGTGTACATATATGTATGTATATATATTACATATATGCCTGGTGCCCAAAGAAGACAGGACCTTAGATCCCTGCAACTGGAATTACAGATAGTGGTAAACCACCGTGCAGAGTCTGAGGATCAAACTGAAGTCTTCTGTGAGAACGAGTGTTCTTAACCACAGAGCCAACTTTCCAGCCTTCTCCTTTTAAGATTTATCTGCTTACTATTTTATGTGAGTGTGTTTTGCCTGTGTATGTATGAATGTATAATATGCATGTGTACTGTGTACATGCCTGGTACCATAGCGACCAGAAAAGGGCATTGGATCCCCTGAAACTAAAGTTATGGATGATTGCTGATGCTGGGAATAGAACTCAGGTCCTTTGCAAGAGGAATAATGCGCTTAACCACTGAGCCGTCTCTCCTGCACACTGGCCTTGGCAGAGTCTCGTTAAACTACCCAAGCTGTCCTTTGATTAATTCTGGAGTCAGGGCAGGCCTTGAACTAGCTGTTGTCCTCCCTCAGGCCACCCAGGAGCTTGGATTTCAGGCCTGTGCCACCAGACCCAGCTCCTCCGCACTTTCTCCACGGTACTTAATGACACAGAACTTTTATTCCGATAAAGTCCAACTTAATCTTTTTTTCGTTGTTTTTGTTTTTCGAGACAGGGTTTCTCTGTGTAGCCCTGGCTGTCCTGGAACTCACTCTGTAGACCAGGCTGGCCTCGAACTCAGAAATCCTCCTGCCTCTGCCTCCCAAGTGCTGAGATTAAGGGCGTGTGCCACCACTGCCTGGCCAATTTGATCTCTTTTATCACTCAAGGATTAGCACTTGTTACCTGACTCAAGTCACAATGGCCTCATCCTCCACTGTTCTCTTTCTACGTTGGTGGTGCTAGAGACTGAACCTTGAGCCTTGCGAAGGCCAGGCAAGTGTTTTTCTGTTGAGTTATACCCCCGCCCCTATTCCTGATTTCTTGTAAGATTTTTTTTTATAGTTTTGACTCTTACTTTCACGGCTTATGATTCACATCGAGTTAATTTCTAGATATGGTCTGATGCAGGAATCTAAATGTCTTCTTTTTCATGAGAATATCTATAATCCCAATATGCTGGCTAGTTTTTATGTCAACATAATACAAGCTAAAGTCCTTTTAGAAGAAAGAACCTCGGGCTGGAGAGATGGTTCAGTGGTTAAGAGCACTGACTGCTCTTCCAATGGTCCTGAGTTCAATTCCCAGCAACCACATGGTGGCTCACAACAATCTGTAATGGGATCTGATGCGCTCTTCTGGTGTGTCTGAAGACAGCTACAGTGTACTCACATACATTAAATAAATAATATTTTTAAAAAAAAAAAAAGAAGAAAGAACCTCAATTGAGAAAATGCCCCACCAGATTGGCCTGTGAGCAAACCTGTGGTGCATTTTCTAAATTTATGATTGCTGTGGGAGGGCCTAGCTCATTGTGAGCAGTACTACCCCTGGGCTGTACTCCTGTGTGCTAGGAGCAAGCCAGTAACCAGCTCCGTGGCTCCTGTATCGGCTCCTGCCTCCAGGTTCCTGACCTGGTTGGGGAATGGATCATACTGGAGACATACAAGCTGAAGTAAACAGCTTTCTCCCCAGGGTGACTTTGGTCAGGGCATTGTTATCACAGCATAGAAACCCTAACTAAGACTCCCATCACAGCTTACTGGAAATGCATTGATTTTTTCCTCCAATGCTGTTCATTGAGGGTACATGCTTGCCTTTCTACTCTCTGTGTTATTGTCGCACACGCATGTAAAAACCACTTTCAACATAAAAGTTACAAATCTAGCTTTAGTTTTATTTATTCTTAATGTGTGTATGGGAGGGCTATTCATTCCATGACACACATGTGGAGGACAGAGGACAGCATCATAGAGTCGGTTCTCCCCTTCCACCTTTACATGGGTTCCAGACAGTGAACTCAGGTCCTCAGGCTTACAACACAAACTTTACCTGCTGAGCCATCTTGTAGGTCCTTGTCTGTGTGTTTGGTTTTGTGATGCTGAGAATTGAACTCGAAGCCCGGGTGGTTGTGGTGATGGTAGTGGTGGTGGTGGCACTGCATGCCTTTAATCCCAAGCACCCACAGGACAGCTCACAACCCCTGTAACCCAGACACTCTCCTCTGGCCTTCTCAGGTTTTGTATACTCATGGCATACTGATACATACACACAAACATATACAAATAAATCAAAATAAAATCTAAAAGGAAAGAAAGAAATAGAAAAAAGGTCTGGGAATGTAGCTCACTTGGCAGAGCGCTTCCCTTAGTACCACAGCGGGAAAGAAAAAGAAAATAGAAAGAAAGAAAACTAGAGCCAGGCCGGGCGGTGGTTGCACACGCCTTTAATCCCAGCACTTGGGAGGCAGAGGCAGGCGGATTTCTGAGTTCGAGAGTTCGAGGCTAGCCTGGTCTACAGAGTGAGTTCCAGGACAGCCAGGGCTACACAGAGAAACCCTGTCTCGAAAAAACAAAAAAAAAAGAAAAAAGAAAAAGAAAAGAAAAGAAAAAAGAAAACTAGAGCCAGGTATAGCAGCACACTACTACAGCGTAGCTGCTTCTTCTTGTCAGTCATCGGCACCATTTTGGTCACGGAGTAGACCAGCCATGATCACTCCCAAGAAACCCTAATGATAAATCACGAGGCTCACCCACCCCACGAGGTTATATAGGAGGTAAATATCTGCTGGCTGACGTGCTGGAACTCTTTGGTGATGCATTTTTATTCCTGAGACATCCGTGCCGGGGATGGAGTTCCTAGCAACACAGATGTCCAAAGTCACTCTTGCAGTTTTGATAACGTGAGGTCATCAAATTAGCCTTGAACAGAGTGGATAGACAGAACAAGAAAAAAGAGAAAGCTGGGCTGGCAGGATGACTCTGTGGATAAAGGAGTTTGCCACCAAGGCTGACCCTGAGTTCCACCCCTGAAACCCACAGAGGAAAAAACAGACTCCCTCAAGTTATCCTCTAAACTCTATAGTACTCACACACATGTGCTGTTGGTGCTCACACACATGTGCTGTTGGTGCTCACACACATGTGCTGTTGGTGCTCACACACATGTGCTGTGGTACTCACACACATGTGCTGTTGGTGCTCACACACATGTGCTGTTGGTGCTCACACACATGTACTGTGGTGCTCACACACATGTGCTGTTGGTGCTCACACACATGTGCTGTTGGTGCTCACACACATGTGCTGTTGGTGCTCACATACATGTACTGTGGTACTCACATGTGCTGTGGTACTCAGATACATACATGGGCTATGATGATTAGGCTTCCCTCCAACAAATAAATAAATACGATAAAAAACAGAAAGAGAAAGCAACAAAATCTGATAAAACTTGTGACAAAGATTTGCTAACATGGGGCTGGGCAGTGGTGGCACATGTCTTTAATCCCAGCACTTGGGAGGCAGAGGCAGGCAGATTTCTGAGTTCCAGGCCAGCCTGGTCTACAGAGTGAGTTCCAGGACAGCCAGGGCTATACAGAGAAACCCTGTCTCGAAAAAGCCAAAAAAAAAAAAAAATTGCTAACAAGGATAGAAACCTCTGCCCTGTCTCTTTGCAAAGGAGGCTTATTTTAGCCTGTGTCATGGCTCATATCTGTAATTCAGGTATGGAGAGTTCAAAATTGCCCTGGGCTACAGACTGTGTTTTAAGGTTGTTCACTGACTTAACTGATTATTTTAGTATGTATTTACCTGTCACATTTACAGTGTTTTCCAACAAATAAGTGTGGCTGATTTGTATGCCTTCACTTTCAGGAGTTACTTATTCACCTTCCACTATAGAAAAGGGACAGCTCCTGTCTCAAAAAAAACAAAAAACAACAACAAAAAAAACCCAACCAACCAACCAATCAAGAGTGAGCAGGCACTGCATCCCCCTGTAATTATGCAAAAACAGACATACTTTGTTTGAATCAAAGTGTCATTATGTAGCCCTGGCTTTATAGAACATCTGGCCTTGACCTCACAGACATCTGCCTGCCTGTCTCCAGAGTGCTGGGATTAAAGGTATATGCTACCTTACTTGGCTTCAAACTCAAGAGGCGAGGATCACCTGATTCTGATGCCTGTACTTCCTGAGTGCTGGGCTTATAGCCCTGCACCACCATGCCTGATCTATGCAGTCACACAGTGCTGGGGGCGGAGTCTAGGGCTTAGTGTGTGCTAGACAAGTACTCTACCAACTAAGCTGCCTCCCCAGCCCACTTACTAATACCATCAAAGTTTCAATCATATTAGAAGTCGGGAGTGGGTGGGAGCATGTGGGAAGCGGGAGAAGAGCTCTCTCAGTGCTCAGGGGACTGAGCTAAGAGATTTATTTTAAGTTTGAGATGAACGTGAATACACAGTGAACCTCTGTGGAAAAAAGAAAGGAAGAAAGAAAGAAGTAAGGAGAAAGAAAGAAAGGAAAAAGAAAGAAAGAAGGGAGGATGGGAGGGAGAAAGGAGGAAGGAAGGAGAATGAGATAGTTAATAAATTGAAGAAAACTATACAAAGAGTAAAGCAGATAGTAGCAAGCGTGAAGAAACACAAACCACTTGGCAAGCTTTGTTTTTGTCTTAAGGAGGAAGCTAGACAGGATGCACTTCATACATGAAGGAAATTGGCAAACGACAAGTTCAATAAGTGTATGGAAAAAGGGAGGACAATGGGGACATGTCTGCGGTGGAACAATGGGGACATGCCTGCGGTGGAACACATATCAGAAGGCTCTGGGTACCTGTTTCCGACACACAGGCGCTTGCAAACACACAGGGCACTGGATGTCTCAGGCAGCAAAAGACATGATATATTGACTTTTTAACAATCACAGACTGGGTGGACAATATCTGTAAGGCTGCCATTGTCACCCAGGCTAGAGCTGATGGTTATTCAAAGGAGGATGGGACAGTAGAGATGGAAACTGCGCGTGTGTATAGGTTCTACCGGGGGTGGGATTGCTAAAGGAGGCCTATGTTCCTAACTTTCATAATGAGTTTATTACAGTTGCTATGTGCAGCCTGGAAGATACTGGAAAGGGTGCAGGCTAGAAAGGTACTAAGTGAGGGTCTGACAGCCCCTTGGATGTCAGGATGCAGCAAGCCTACCTCCGTATGTACTCCCAGGCTATGGGTCCTACAGATCACCCATCTCTGTATCCATCATTCCAGTCCATCCTCTGAGTGGTTCCCACTTATCCAGTTTAACAAAATGCTGACTGCAGGCTCCCGAATGGGGGCTCCGGGTCTTTACTCATTGTTATTGTATCTCACGCTGTTGGCTTGGGACACAGTGTGTCCTTTATAAACATTTGTTAAAGGGGGAACAAAGAAGAAAAAATGAAATAAGCCTCTTGGAACAGCAAAATAAAACTACACTGTTCTTTAGATCACAGTACTGGTAGCTGTGCTTGACAGTTTGTAAATATGTTAAAAATCAGTTTAATACACAGAGAAACCATATCTTGATAAACCAAAAAAAAATCCATTTAAGATGGGTCAAAAATGTTAATTTTAAACCTGAAACACTGACGCTTCTAGAAGAGGGTACAGGGATATATCCTTCAGGATATTGGTGTGCAAGAACTTTTTGACTAGAACACCAACAGCACAGGAAGTAATCATCATAACAGACTGGACTCATGAGAAAATAAAAAGTTACAAAGGAAACAATGGGCAGAGTTAACAGACAGTACACAGGATTGGAGAAAATCTGTATCAGCTACACTTCGGACAAGGGGCTAATAGCCAGAGATGACAAGAATTGCAGAAACTAAATACCAAGGAAATAAAACTCCAACCAACAAATGGGCAAATGAACTGAATGGACTGTCTAAAAACAAACAAACACAACTGCCAACAAACACAACAAACAGCCAACAACTATTTTGTTGTTGTTGTTTTTGGTTTTTCGAGACAGGGTTTCTCTGTGTAGCCCTGGCTGTCCTGGAACTCACTCTGTAGACCAGGCTGACCTCGAACTCAGAAATCCGCCTGTCTCTGCCTCCCAAGTGCTGGGATTAAAGGCGTGCACCACCACCACCCGGCAACAACTATTTTTTAAAAAGTGTTCAATATCTCAGTCATTAGGGAAATGCAAATTCAAATACTCTGAGAGAGCATCTCACCCCAGTCAGAATGGTTAACATCAACAAATCTGACAACAGATGTTGGAAAGGATGCACTCTGAATACTGTTAGGGGGAGTGCAAATTAGTACAGCCATGGTGGAAATCCGTTTGGAGATTTCTTTACCTTATGACCCCACTATTTAAATCTTGGATCTATACCCAGAGAACAACACACACTACCATAGAGTTATCTGTACCCCCATATTTATTGCTGCTTTACTCACTAGACCAAAGAATTGAAGCCAGGCTAGTTATTCTTCAACAGATAAGTGGAGAGAGACAAATTGGTCTGTATGTAAAATGGAATACTATTCAGCTCTGAAGAAAAGTGTAATCACAAAATTTATGAAAAAATGGAAGGACTTGGAATGTATAATATTGATCAAGGTAGTAAGCATAAATTTTTTACAACCTACTTTTAATAAGTGTTCAATCTCTCTTCTAGCCCACCATCCAGCAGATGCAGTGGAAGAGAAAAGTTATTAGGATACGAGGGAAGTGGACCTGTTCAGTAATAGTTCTTTTGGGGTGAGCTTGATCTTCTCGGGCAGCAGTTCAGTCCTGTAGCAAACACCAAATATGACTTAGAAGCTGCAGACCAGTCCTCTAGGCAGGCAGACCCCAGTCACAACCCAGCAGCTACAGTCCTTTCAGCAAGCAGACACCAGGCAGCTGTAGTTCAATCCTGAAGAAACTCCAAGGCTTTCCAACCTGCCTAAGGCAAGGCCACAGAAGTGGCAAGCTGCTGCAGGAACCTCATGAGCAGTTCTTGGGCGAGTTTCTCTCAATGTCAAAGTTATCACAAGTTGAGCTCAACAATGCTACATAAGGCAAACCCATACATGTGTGTCTTAAGTGAAGAATAACAAGGCAGAGCAAACCAAACCAATGTTCAGTGCTCCTCTCCTGCTGCCTGTGGGGTCATATTAATACTCCTTCATCAAGCGTCCTTTCGTGTGTCTGCTATATCCAAACATCCTTTCACCTGTGTCTGCTTTAGGAAAACACTCTTTCTTTCACTTGTTTGCTTTAGCAAGACATCCATTCACCTGTGTGCCCCAGCAAACCATCATTTGATATAACTTTCCAAAGAACTAGAAATTTTCACTTCACAAGGTCACATAATCTTTGGGAAAAAAATGTGTGTTCTCCCTCATATGCAGAGTCTGGACAATGACATATGTAAAAATGATACATGTAAAAAATGATACATGTCTATCATGTGAATAACCGTATGTGTGAATTCAGTGTAAGATGTAGAAAAGAGGGCAGGGATGAGGTAGGACTAATGCAGGGAATGGACACGAGTTATGAAAGAGGATCAAAGCTAACCGGCTTCTGATTATAACTCTCTCATGGCTGTTTTGTTTTCAGCAGTGAACAGTGCATAAAATATATTCTATAAAGAAAGTATAAAATTACCCGGGTGGTGGTGGCGCACGCCTTTAATCCCAGCACTTGGGAGGCAGAGGCAGGCGGATTTCTGAGTTTGAGGCCAGCCTGGTTCTACAAAGTGAGTATAAAATTCAATGTGAAGCACCATAGCCTCCACTCCAAATGGCTACTGTAACTGTGTACAAGTTCACTGAGCCTTAGAGACTTTGGATCTGGTTAATTTCATTATGTGATTTCTTTTCTTTCTTTTTTTTTTCCTAACTTGTAACATGTTTTTTATAATAACATTTAGAATTTATTTAAAAAGCTAAAGATGACTTCTGGTCTGGGCCCAAGCGTAGAGCAGAGCTCAGGCGGCAGCTCTGTACCAAACCTCAGAAAACCCAGAGAAAGAGGGCCTCCCAGGAGCTTTAACTCGGGCAGCATCTCAGGTAAAAATGAATCACCCATGATGTCTGCTGTTAGAAGTTCTAATCCACATGTTGGCCTCCAAACTTATACTACTCAGACCTTTGAAGAGCCACTGACAAGAACATCAAACAGCTAGAAATTGACATTACTAATCTGAAGAAATCCCTCGTTTCGCTGTCTGAAGAGACCTAGTAAAATCACAAAGATCCTTATTGGACTTGATTTACTCTATTACAATAGAAAAGGCTGTGTACAGCTCTTGACCGTGTACAGCCCTTAAAGAAGAATGTTGCCTTTACATAGACAAGACAGGGAGAGTTAAAGAGAACATGAAATAGATCAGAGAAGGCCCTGAGAAAAGTCAGAGAGAGAAAGAGAAAGATGAGTGCTGGTACAAGAATTGGTTTTCAGCCTCTCCATGGTTGTCAACCATACTTCCTCCCATCTTAGGACCATTATTTGGATTATTTTTGCTTACTTCTGCTGGTCCCTGGGTCTCAAAGAGGCTGACTAATTCTGTGAAACAACAGATAAATAATTTGGTAGCAAAACCTATTCAGATACATTATCATAAGTTAGCTATGGAGGACCACGAGACTCAAGATGAGGTTGTTACTTTATACAGGGTGTTCCCAAAATCCATCTCCACCCAACCTAAAAGAGGGGATTTCCGCCCCCAGACCAAGCAGAGAGGGGCCACCCAGAACCCCCTCTGACTGGCAATCTGAATTCTTGCTTAGGCTAACCCTGAGGCTAACCACTGCAAGGGAATATAAATAAAAGTTAAAAATATCTCTCTGGGTTCCGAGGGACAACCCTGACTGCATAGGGGATGAGGTCAAAAGTATCCCCTCTCCAGGAAAAAGCTATCGGGACGGGTATGGCCCTCATGCCTCACTGGACAACAACAGGGGAACTGGAGCCATTACAAGGTCCCCTTCAAGTACTGGAGGTTAGGCCTCTATCCCCGCCTTCGCAAGATTAGAATTGCCACAACCCTTCTATACTTAGACAAGGGAGGAGATGTCAGGGACATCCCTGCTTACACACTGAAGGCCTAAAATCAGCCATAGGCCTAAAATCAGCAATAGGCCTGTCATACATGTATACTAACACCAAGTCTTGGGTCTCTGTGGAAAAACATTGAAACAGATGGCTATAAGCTATTGTTTTTTTTTTTTTTTAAAGATTTATTTATTTATTTCATGTATGTGGGTACACTGGCTGTCTTCAGACATACCAGAAGAGGGCATCGCATCCAATTACAGATAGTTGTGAGCCACCATGTGGTTGCTGGGATTTGAACTCAAGACCTCTGGAAGAGCAGTCAGTGCTCTTAACCACTGAGCCATCTCTCCAGCCCCGGCTATAAGCTATTGTAATCAGGCAGCTTTCATGGAAATTTACCAGCCTGAGGAGTCATAGACCTTGTAAATAGGTAGCCTTGGCAGATAATACCAACTTAGATAAGGACAAGTGAATCATAGGCAGAGTCATAGTGATCTGTCCCCTGAACCTTCACCTAGCCAATACCCTGTTCTGAAAGATATCTGTACTCCTCCTGAACACCCACACCCCAGTGTCATCCCCTTCCTCACATCCTGCCTTTCTGTGTTTATAACCCCTGCGTGAATGAATTACGATTTGAAAAAAATAAATATATTATTAAAAAAACAACAAAAAAATAAAAAGCTGAAGTCATTTTTAAATCAAGTTTTGAAACTTTTCAATTATTTCAAATAACATTTTGAAACATTTTGTTGTTGGATTTTGTGTTGAATCAAATGGGGTTATATTTAGAAACAAAACACAAAGTTTATATGAATATTTAAGACTCAATATACAGCAAACAAGTATTGCTGCAGCTGCCTTGCCCTGTACCCGCTGTTCCCCCCATCTCTCTAGGGCCCCAGCGACCACTGGATTACTAAGGGGGAGAATCACTTTTGAGTGGGCAAAGATTTAGGTTTAGGGGAAGGAAGGGCAGGAGGTTGAGGCAACGTATGCTCAGCCTTTGGTGGCAACAGAGAACAGGTGAGTTCAGGACACTCCAGTGTATTCATCTCTCGTACCACTTGGGATCTGCAAGTCTCCCAGCTGCAATTGGTCAGTGAAGCTCACGGAGATGAAGAGGTTCTCGAGGGCATGAGCAGATGGGCCTGAGTGAGAAGGCAAACATTAACTAGGAAGTCTGAGGCTGGAGACATGGCTCGACAGTTAAGGGCACATGCTGCTCTTGCAGATGGACTGAGTTGCAGCCCCAGCACACACATTGGACTGTTTACAGCTGTTTGGGACTTCTTCTCCAGGGGATCCAAGCAGCACCCTCCTCTGCCTCCAGGGCACCAGGTATGTACATGGTGCACACACATACATGTATACTAATATCCATACACGTAAAATAAAGCTAAGTAAATCATGAGCCAAGCACAGTGGTGCATACCTCTCTCCAATCTTAGCTCTCAGGAGGTAGAGGCAAATGGATCTCTGAGATGTGAAGCCATCTGGTCTCTACTGCATTCCAGGATAGTCAGGGCTACATCACGAATACATATATTCATTCTCTGGAGTGTCAGCTATTACCCCACAGTTTGTGCTTTCGGTGGTGGTAGGGGCAGGGAGCCCTTTCCAGGGACCCTCACTTTGTACTCTTAAACACATGTGGCTTGTTCCCTTATCTCTGTAGAAAGAGCTTCCTGAGGCTAATAGTCACGTGGAGATCTCTCAGATCAGAGGCAGGTACTGCTCAACAATGCCAGCTTCAGTGGCAGTCATGTCTGCAGAGGAAAGCTAAAGTGACATCAGCCTGGACAGAGGGGGAAGTAAAGTGACATCAGCCTGGACAGAGGGGGAAGTAAAGTGACATCACCCTGGACAGAGACGGAAGTCTTGGAAAGTGCAGAAATCAATAGTCGCTGCATTGGTCTGGCTGACGGTCAAACCAAAGCACCCTGATGTGGAAATGGCATTTCAGAAGTAATGGATCTGACCTGATTGATCTTTGTCATCAGTCTCCGTCTGGCTCCTCTGCTTCGGAGTTTCTCCACCCTTAACTCCTCTCATACCTCTTAAGCAAATCTGAGGGGCTTTCTCTTGAGTTTCATTTTTCCAGAGTCATCTTCATTAACCATTTTCTCTCCCTCTCTCTTTTTCTGTAACCCAGGCTGGTCTTCAATGCACCACACACCTGAGGCTAGCCTTGAACTCCTTGTCTTCCTAGCTCAGCCTCTCAAAGGCTTAGATTACAAATGTGTGTTCTCAGACCTGGTTGGGTCTGTTCTTTTTTGTTTGTTTTTTGAGAGAGGGTTTCTCTGTGGAGCCCTGGCTGCCCTGGAACTCACTCGGTTGACCTGGCTGGCTTTGAACTCAGAGTCTCCTGAGTGCTGGGAGGGTTTATCTTTTTTTTTGTTTTGTTTTGTTTTGTTTTTTGAGAGAGGGTTTCTCTTTGTAGTCCTGGCTGTCCTGGAACTCACTCTGTAGACCAGGCTGGCCTTGAACTCAGAAATCTGCCTGCCTTTTTTTTTTTTTTTTTTTTAGAAAAACCAACCAAGCTGGGTGGAGGTGGTGCACACCTTTAATCCCAGCACTTGGGAGGCAGAGGCAGGCAGATTTCTGAGTTCGAGAGTTCGAGGCTAGCCTGGTCTACAGAGTGAGTTCCAGGACAGCCTGGGCTATACAGAGGAATCCTGTCTCGAAAAACCAAAAAAAAAAAAGAAAGAAAGAAAGAAAGAAAAAGAAAGAAAGAAAAAAGAAAATAAAAAACAACCAAATAAATAAACAAATAAATAAAATCTTTAGCCAGGCAGTGGTGGGACATCCTTTAATGTACACTTGGGAAGCAGAGGCAGGTGGATCTCTATGAGTTCAAGGCCAGCCTGGTCTGCAGAACAAGTTCCAGGACAACAGCCAGAGCTACCTACACAAAGAAACCCTGTCTCTAAAAACAAAACAAGACAAAAATAATATTTAAAATGTTCTCATATTTCCTGATGTATTTATTTCTTGATTGTGTGTATTTGTGTAGGCACATGGGCACGGCATGCCTGTGGAGGTCACAGGATAGGGAAATGAGGCTGTTAGTTATTACCGGGTGGTCAGCTTTGGTGGAAAACACGTTTGCGTGCCAGGGCATCACACAGGACCTGGGTTTGGTGTTTTGTGTGTTTGTTTTTTTAATTCTTACATTTATTTTTTTCTTTGGGGAAGGAGGGCCCATGCTGCAGGGCACATGTGGAAGTCAGAGGAGAGTTGCTGAGAGTCTGGTCTATCCTTCCACCATGTGCGTACTGAGACTCAAACTCGGGAAATTAGGCCAAGTGTGGTGGTACACGCCTTTGTTCCTGGCACTTGGCACTTGGGAGGCAGAGGCAGGTGGATCTCTGTGAGTTCCAGACCACACATATATACACACACATGAAAAATGCAGGTTATCAGGCCTGAAAGCAAGTGGTTTTACCTACTGAGACGTTTCCCTGGCCCCTGGGCTTGTTTTCTGATCATAGATGATCTAATAACACTCTAAGTATCTGTAAGTCACAGACGACGTTCTAGCCTGACCAGCCGTGGTGGTACACTTCCATACTCACAGTGTCTAAGAGGCGGAGGCAGGAGGATCCAGAGAAATCTAATGCCAGTCTTCATTACATCCATACCAACTTCCAACACATAATTACACACACATCCCAGAGAACCCCACAAGACAAAATAAAAACAGGGAAGAGAGGGAAAGAGACATAGAAATCTTAACAGGAAACCCTCTCAATCCAAAGCTTCCACAACCCCGCATCACATCGAAGACCAGGATAGCACTGGAGCCAAGAAAAATGACTCAAAGCAATCACATTCACAGTAGACTGATGAAACCATTTGCATAGCAATTTATTCATATACAATAGGGATAGTGTTCTGAGACCTTAAGGCTCAATGTTCTCTCTGCAGTGAAGCTCCTCCCTTTTGCTGGAAGACAGAGTCTATCAGCAAGTTGCTGGGCAAGATGGCCAGTTAGCCATGGTATTACAGGGGTGACCAGACCCTTATCAAACAAAGCACTGCCAGCCTGGCACTGAACCAAGGACCTCATGAATGCCAGATAATATTCTGGCTGCCACGTGCAGTTTTTTCTCTTTTCCTTCTTTGGTTTGTTTGTTTGTTGAAACAGGGTCTCATGTAGCCCAGGCTGGCCTTGAACTCACAAGTGCTGGGATCAAAGGTGTGTGCCACCACTGCTCAGCTTGGCATCGCATTTTAAAAGCCCTTTCTGCTGGGCAGTGGTGGCGCATGCCTTTAATCCCAGCACTTGGGAGGCAGAGACAGGTAGATTTCTGAGTTTGAGGCCAGCCTGGTCTACAGAGTGAGTTCCAGGACAGCCAGGGCTATAGAGAGAAACCCTGTCTCGAAAAAACCAAAAAAAAAAAAAAGGTTAAATTAAAAAAAGAGCCCTTTCTGCCTCTTCTTTTTGCTCCTATATTTTTTCTTTTCTTTTTAAAAGATTTATTTATTTTTTTATATATGAATACACTGTAGCTATCTTCAGACACACCAGAAGAGGGCATAGGATCCCATTACAGATGGTTGTGAGCCACCATGTGGTTGCCAGGAATTGAACTCAGGAACTCTGGAAGAGCACCCAGTGCTCTTAACTGCTGAGCCGTCTCTCCAGCTCTCCTGTGCTTTTTCTATTGATGATGAAGAGTTATCACTTTATGCCCCGCCATTCAGTACAGCAGTAACCTTAATCTGCTCTACAGTTCTGTATTCTAGGCATTCAGACTAGAAAGGGAGGAGATGTGCAGAGACAGGGAGGAAAGAGCCTTCAAAAGACTCCAGAAGAGGGTCAGCTAGCTACCCTGCCCCTCTGGAGGTGGGTAGGAGGCTCCTCTGCCCTGCTGTGCCTCTCCCTCAATGCTCAAAACACCACAAAGCCATGAAAAGCTTTGCATTGGGTGATCACACTGGATACTTGAGTCCTTTCTGTGGTTCGGGGCTTCTGTACTGCCTTAGACCTACCATTTTCGTCTAAGAATTCACATTTCTTTAAAAAGGTCAGAAGATACACAAGAATTAGAAAGGCTATACACAGTAGAGTAGGGTTGAGTATAATCTGGGGACTTGCAGTCTGACTAGGGGATTGGAAGGCTCAGTAGCGGCTGCAGTGGCCTGGCTTCTTCTGTCTGTCACTGGCAACTGCCATGCCCCTCCCTCCTGGCAACATAATGTTTCTTGTGCTCTTATCTCATTTCCAGAATTTGATCATAAATGAGGTCTCTGTGTTCTGGCTCTGCCCTCTCCATGCCAGGTCTCTCTGATTCTAGAAGGACCTCCTCTCCCATTGTCCTTACACAGGAGCAAAGGAATTCAGTGAGCAGTAGCCTAGGTTCCCACAGAGCCACTAAGATTCACATTTCTTCTTGGATCTTGGGAAGGGGAGGAAAGTGAGTTAGCTGGAAAAGGTCCTGAGATGGTGATGATGTGGTCTAGCCCTTACTACACAGTAGATTATGCAGTGCGCTACCATCTCCTCTTCCCAGCCCCACCTCCCTGAGGGCTGACTGAAGAGAAAACCTCCATGCCTCTCAGACTGAGAGTGGAATGGTTCCTGGTGACAGGCTCACATGTCTTGGTTCGCTTAGTCTCCTTGTGCACAAGGATAAATGGGTAGGGCTGAGACTGCAAGACATCCTTGACCAGAATTCGGATTCCCAGTGAGATGCTTATGCTACCCACTGTGACCAGCCCAGTTCCACAAAGGATGACCAGACCAAGAGACAGCTGGTAGTGCTGCTGAAACAACCACAGAGTCATCCATCCTAGAGGCAGAAGGCGGAAGAGGGCTAGGGTGGTCAGGGAGGCCCAACTGCTTACTCTAAAGGCCAGGGATAAGGCCTTATGGGAGAGCAGCAGTAGCTTCCGTAGGTGCAAACAGATGGAGTTCAGCTCCAGAAGTAGAGATACCATAGCGAAGCCCACAAAGTGGCCAGACACAACAGCGATGCTGAGGCAGCTCACTACCTGCAAGCAAGGTTCAAAGTCAGAGGGCTTCGCATGACCCAACAAGTCCCAGCATCCTAATCCTTATATTGGGGACACTCAAGCACTTTCCCCCCACTTTCTGCCTCATCCTTCCAGGTGTCAGCGTTTTAGACATTATTACTTACTTATTTTTATTTATTCACTTTATATCATTTTTAGGACTCTAATTCTGACCTTTCTGCTGACCCTTATCTACAGGGCATGAACAGCCCTGGACCAGAGGCTCTCTCACCCCAAAGCTACACTATTTGCATAGCACACCCTAGCTTTCATTCCTGGCCTTTTCTGTCTCATTCCCACACCCTAAACCACAACTCTGGATTCAACGATTTCATGATCAGCTGGAGATTTGTAGGGGATCCAAACTCCTTGGGCAATGCCCAGGAGTGGCTAGCTGTCAAAACCTCCCTCCAATTCAGTCTAAGACTGAGAGGATAGGTTTTCAGAGGGGTTGGTGAGAAAGTCCGAGGACAGAACACTGAAGAGAGATGTTGGCCGTCGAGTTGGGCATGCTCCCTTTCTATCTGGCCTCTCCCTTCAGAGTCTTACCACCAAATGGTGACAGAGAAGGTCCCAGGCCTGGGCCAATGTCTGATTCCACAGCATGTCAACTCCATCTGCCATGAAATATCCTGTGGGCACCGGAGACGATCATGAGGCTCCTCACTCAGAGCTGATCACAGCCTAGAGAGATGTCTCAGGTCCCACTTTTCTCAGGTCCTTAATTCCTCACAGCAAACCTCCAGCAACATCTGCTCCATTCCGAAGACAGGGAGGGACCTAGAATTCCCGTTCCAACAAGGCTTTTCCTGATTCAGCCTCTTCTGTACACTCACCCACTGACACTGCTACTAGGACCCGTGCCCACGATGGGTGATCATGAATCGGGTCAGTGACCATCTGAGGAAACAGACACAGCCTGGAGAAGATAAAGAGCTAAGGTCAATTTCTCAAAGACCTAGATCCATTCTCCCACTGGGTACTCCCACCCATCTACAACCAAACCAGTTCCAGACTTTGAAGATCTCTCATCCATTCCGAAAGGTACCCACCCAGTGTTCAACTTCAGTCTTCCAGGCCCTCTTCTCCACCCCCTGACCCTCAGTGCTTTGTCAGTCCCCAAGTCCCGCACCCGACCAGCGCCCCTGCTCCAGAGAGTAGGCTGTGTATTAGCGAAACAAAAATGTTCCGCCACATCCAGCGGTCCCGAACAGATTCCGGGGTGGGCAGCAGCTGCAGCCCCCAATGCAGCCCCCGAAACGCCACCAAGGAGGCGCCAGCCACAAGGAGTCCCCCGGATGCCATGGTCTGGCAGGTCAGCTAGGTTTCAGTCTGTTTCTTTGATCCTGGTGCCCGATGCCGGGGATCTCGAAGGGCCCCAGCGGAGTCGGGATCTGGCTTTTCCACCCGGCTGTGCTGGGGCTTCCTAGCCTGCATTATCTTTTCAGCATGTTGTAACTTTTCCTGGCTTGTCCACGCCCCTATCTCTCGGCTGCGCAGTGATTGGCGCAGCTGTGGGGCCACTGCCTGTGGAGCTAAGGGACTGATCCCGCCCCTGCCTGGAGATACCAGTTTGGGGGCTTCCTGGCATCAAGTTCGGCCACTGGGTTCAGAGACTTTCTAACACAACACTAGAGTCTTCTCCAAAGCCACTACTCGCCAAATCCTTTGGAATTCCAGAAAGCCATCTACTTTACCCCAACCTGACAAGTCTGGGGCTCCGCCCCACTAACTTTCACCTTCTGTTCCGATTCCCTCATCTCTCACCTACTGGTCATCCTTACCTACAGACCAGAAGGTACAAGGCCAACGGAGCCAACCTCTGAGGGCTCAAATATTGCACCATCTCACCTTTACCTCAGAGCACGCCAGTCAGGCAGAGCTGCCGTCTGCCCACTCGTAACTCTCTTACACAGTATTCCCCAAACGGAGCAACCCCCCTTTTGGAGCAGTCTACTGGGGAATCCCTTCTTGAGTTCCACTCCCACCCATCCCCCTACGTCACCACTAAGGATCTTTAATAGGTAGAGGAGGCAAAAGGAAGACACTACTACTACATACCCCTCCCCTCCCCAGGCCTCAAAAAAAAAAAAAAAAGCCGACTCAAATAAGAAAAACAAATAGGAGCCGGGCGGTAGTGGCGCACGCCTTTAATCCCAGCACTTGGGAGGCAGAGGCAGGTGGATTTCTGAGTTCGAGGCCAGCCTGGTCTACAGAGTGAGTTCCAGGACAGCCAGAGCTACACAGAGAAACCCTGTCTCGAAAAACCAAACCAAAAACAAAAAAAAAAAAGAAAAAAAGAAAAACAAATAGGATAACAATAAGACTGTTCAGATTCTAAACCCCTTTGGCCTTAAGAGGAACATCCTTTCCAACTGCAAATCCCCTGAAGAGTGACAGGTTTTGAGCATTTCCTTTCTTTCTTACTCTAAGCCACACCTCCTTAGCTGGCTAACAGCCAGAAAGTCAGAGAAATGCTTCCTGTGTGTAGAGAGTAGGTGGATTCAACTAATGAAGTTCATAAAATTGACTTTAGTGGGATGGAACTTGAAAAGGTCCTGGATATCACACACACACACACACACACACACACACACACACACACCCTGGATATCACACACACACACACACACACACACACGCGCGCGCGCTCACTCAAGAAGCAGTAGGTATCACACACACACACACACACACACACACACACACACACGCGCGCGCGCGCGCGCGCGCGCGCTCACTCAAGAAGCAGTAGGTATCCCAAGCAAACGTTTTCACCTGGCACTTGGTGCAGCCCATCCTCCTACAGAAAATTCTCCAAAACTACAATGAGGACTGGAGGGAGAGATGGCTTTAGTGGCTAGGAGTATTTGCTGCTCTTCTAGAGGACCTGAGTTCAATCCCCAGCATCTCTGTCAGAAGGTCCAAACAGCAGGTAGCTCCAACTCCAGGGAATCTGAGGCTCTCTTCAGGCCTCTGCAGAGACCCACACTCAGGTGCCCATACTCACACAAAGACACATAATATAAAATACAAATATTTTTTAAAAATTACACAGAGGGGGTGAAGAGACAGCTCAGAAGTGAGTGCTAGCTGCTCTTGGCAGAGGGTGATGCTGCATTCCCACCACTCACTGGCAAAACATTCATACACATAAAAAAGTAAAAATTTTAAAACATTTGTCTTTTATATTTTATTTGACATATGAAAGCAATATACAATTAATATTAAAACCTTAGAAAGACAGAAAAAAGCAAGGGGAAAATTCACAATCGTACTATCCCACTAAACAAAAACAACCACTCTGAACATTTTGAATCTATTTTCAGTGTTTTTTTTAAATGTATTACAAGTATGCACTCATAGTTTAAAAACAGTCACAAACTCACAGTTTTATAATCTTTTTAGTATTCAATTTTTAATATTTCCATTCAGTTTTTGTTCTACAAGACTTTAGATGACCACACATTAAAGGACCATCAGATGGGTATGATTGACTTAAGCACTCCCCAGCTATAAATTTTCATGACAGCAGAAAAGGAATGGATTTCCAAACAAACAGTTGCTTTCGATTTTTCTCTATTACAACCCTGAGATGAACATTTTATAACCAAATTCTTATTTTAAGATATATTTCTAAGACAGAAAATTACTAGGTCAAAAGGCATCTCTTACAATGGCTGACACTGCCACACACAAAGTGCAGCAGTCTCACTGACTTGTATTGTGACCATGGAAAAGATTTCAGTGACATCTGCATTCTTTGAATTACTAACCAATGCTTTTTTTTTTTCTTTTTTCTTTTGAGACAGTCTCACGTAGTCCAGGCTGGCTCAGAACTCACTGTGTAAAAGAGGATGACCTTAAATGTAGGCTCCTTCGCCACCACCTCCAGAGTGCCTGGATTGGAGGCCTGGGCCATCATGTCCAGTTTTATGCAATGCAGAAGACGGAACCAGGGCTTGGCGCATGTTAAGCAAACATTCTACCAACTGAACTACAGCCCTAGACATAAATAAGTTTTTCCATAGTGTTACACATTTGAATTTCCTTTTGAATTTGTTGTATATTTCCTTTCAGAGGTGGCTCATGTTCCTTGAGGCTGCTTATACACAAACTGTGGGGTAGAGAAGAGATGGGACCATACTTCCTTTAAGTCCTTCATCTCCCAGGGAGGTAGGTCTGGAGAGGAGATGGCTGGAAGTGTGTCTTTCACTGAGGCTGGCTGGCTGTTCTCTTTCCTGGTGTTCTCCAGGCTTCTATATGCCCCTCTGACCAATGTCCGGATAGGCCCTTGTGGCTCCAGGCCAGGTCCTCCACTGTCTTCTGCCTGCCTCTGTTGTCTCCAGGCTGCCCTTCCTCACCTCTGAGGCTCCATGTTGGAGAAGACAGCAGAGCCATGTGCTGAGGGGACACACTGTGGCCAGTGAAGTGAGGAGGAAAGAAAGCGAGCGAGGTGGAGGGACAGGGCAATCTTTGTTGCAGTGTGTGAGCAGACTCAGCCTCCCACCCCATCTGCTACAGTCCCTTACACATCTATCCCTCACCTTAGACTGTATCGGGGCTGGATTACATGATCTAGTCTCCCCTATGGCTTTCAGTTTCTCATAAATGGGGAATAGGCTAGAACTCCTCCCCCTCCTGCCAAATAGAACAAACAGCTTCCTGTACCCCCTGAACCCATCTTCTGTTAGGAAGACTGACAAAGGTGAACCACAATCAGAGACCGAGCCCATATGTGAGAATGAATCAGGAGCTAGAGGCAGCAGAAGGGACTCATATCATACAACCCATCTCCCCTGATGGCTGCAGGAGACAATTTCTTGCCTGCACAGTATTGAGCAGAGTCTCACTATCCTGGAAAGCAAAGGCAGAAAATAAATGGCAGTGGTTGCTAGAACTCAACCCAGAGCTAGTTTTCCTTTAGGTGGAGGGGAAAGCCTTGGGCCACCCATGCATGGTAAGAAGTCAGGAGAGGGCTAGCCTCCCACTAGCTTGCCTGGGTCTTAACCATAGCCTTTCCTTCCATCCCAATCCCCCAGAGCTGGGTGAGTAGTCAGGGGTGGGGGAGGGACAACAATTCATGTGAAGAGCTGTTTCATTTCCATCCACATAAAGAGAAGAGCCCAGGCTCTGAGTCACCACTGGTGGACTTTTGATGCCTTCCTGTCTATTTATCTATGGGGTTCCCCACTGTACGGGTGGAGAAATCAACAGGTGTAAGGGTAAGTACCCCTAAACCCAAAACCTGGACCAATCTAAAAATAAATAGAGAAATATAAATGAACAAATGACTACTTAGATTGGAGTTTCTCAGTGTCCCTTTTTCCTAACTACATTTACTTTTGGACCTCATGGAAAGTAAAGTGTGTGCTTGTGTGTGTGCTCGTTTGCCTGTGTGTGCGAGCGTGCTGTGGAGATGGTGGTAAGATAAGAAAGGCAGGCCTATAAGAAAGTCTAGGTAAACAGACTTTCCTTCTACTTCTTCCCATTGCCACACAGAGATCAACTAACCTTGGGGAGGTGGAGTCACCTATTCCCCAGTTTAGACAGTGCCTTTAACCTAAATCTTTTGCTGGGTCAGTGTGGGTAAGGGCTCCCCAGAGGACCAGGGTTTCCCTCCCGTAAAGCCATCACCCCAGCTGTCCAGACCTTCCCAACCCCAGTTCTGTCACCTTCCAGATGATAGGCAAAGAAGCTGTTCCTCCTCTTCCTCCTCGAAGCCAGGGGCAGAGGGCAACAGTTCTTCAACTGGCAGCTTTAGCTGGGTCAGGACATAAAGCTTGCCACTGAAGAACTACTGCGGCTCAGCCAGGTGAGGGTGTGGGAGGCACAGGTTCCTAAAGGGAAGGGGAGGAAAAACAGGAAAGCTGGGTGACAGGGACAGCGACCCACTGGCCATCCAAACCTAACTCTAAGTCGACTTTCAGTACCTTCTAATGAGGGGTTCTTGAGTAAGAAGCAAGAGGCTTCTAAATGCACTTGTCTTGTGCCCCTTTACAGACCAGGAACTAGCAACTCTAGGCAACCTGTTAAAAAGTTCAGCATCTTCAGCATTCAAAGGGCAGGGTCTAGAACCCAGGTCTCAAGTAAAAAATGACTTGTTCAGCTCAAATGACTTGTTCTTAGGGAATTCAGTTGCAAGGAAGGTTTGTGGAGGGTTAGAAAGGGGAGGGGGGCTAGAGTTTGGAAGGTCAGCAGGGCCTCTCAGGAGCATGAGGGAGAGGACAGCTGACCAAAGGCGGGAGGGGAGGGAGGTATGGGTAGGGTGGCTGGGCAGCTTCCTCAGGACTCTGAGATGCCAGGCATTCCGCTTGCACATTCCGGGTACATCTGGTATGAATTCCAGGCTGTCTGCCGGCCCCTCCACGTCTGAACTTTGTTCCAAGTTCCAAGCCCCGCCCCCACAGTTCCAACGCATGAATCAGCAGGAAAAGCGGGGGGGGGGGGGGGGGACACAGCTCAGCCCGGGGGGGGGGGGGGGGGGGGGCTGCAGCATGGCCCAGGGAGGGGGCTGGGGGCGTGGCAGGCTAGAGGGCTGGGAGCTGGAAAGGGTGGTTCTGCACAGTCAGTCCAAGGGCATGGCCACTGCCAGATAGAAGGGCCAAGGCAATTTTGCCTTGAGGTTTCTATTTTCAGAGAGTGGAAAGATTATGGTAGGGTGGGCGACTTTGAAATTCCAAAAGCCTCTTGGGAAGCATAAACTTTGTGGTATCTTCCTTCTCCTAGGTGATCAGTCTCTGTTCACTTCTCTCTGCTCAGGATGCCTCTGTTCAGGCCACAGGGTTCATTGGCTGCTGAGAGTTTGTGCCAAGCAGGTGCCCTTGGCTGCCGGGCAGGGGTGGGCCCAGGGCACTGACCCTCTGACCAGCTGCTCCATCAACCCTCTGGCACCACGACAGCTTCTAGCCTACTTTGACAGCCAGGATGACAGGCCAAATGAGTTGGAGGCTGAAACTAGGGCCAGAGGGAGGTGGGGACATTAGCCTAACCGGAGGCCGTGGGGAGGGGCCAAGAGTTGGCCAGGAGGTGGGGAGAGAGGGAGCCCAGCGATGACTAACCCAGGCGCCCCACCCAGCCAGCCGGCTTCCCAGGCGGTCAGGCCAAGCCGGGGCTAGGGGCCTCTCTACCGGACATACTGGGGGGAGGTGCAAAGGTGACCTTCTCTCTGTCCAAGACGGCCAGTTAGGCTGGGAGGGGGGGTGCGGGTAGAGTTTCCAGGCACTCCTCCTGTCCGCCCCCCCAACCTCCGCCCAACCGCGGTGAAACCCTAACCTTTGGGTTGCATAAGGCCTCCGCACCGCCGCCCCCTACTCCTTTCCCCTCCCCCCTTACATAACATCCCCGGGAGGGAACGAGAGGAGGGGCCGGACCGCCCAGCGACCCCTTCCCTGCCAGGGACTTGAACTGGCCCTGACCCGGTCAGCGCCGGTAGAGGCAGTGCACCTCCGCACCACTCACTCGTCCAGATCCTCCCTAGGCTAAATGGTCGGCTCCCGCATTCTTAAACCAGAGGGCGTTGGGGTTAGACGCCCCCGGCCCTCTGGCCTCTCATATTCCTCCCCAGTTACTTCTCCAGACCTTCTGCCACGACTCCTGTCCCGGACTTTCTCTTTAAACGTCCAGGCACACTACTCGGGCGAGTCCAAGCTCCTCTCCCAAGAGCGCCCCGGTCCTCGCCGCCCCCTCTCCCCTCCCCCAGAAGGGCAGGGTGTGGTCGTCAGGACCCTACTTTACCCCATCACCGGGTTACCGAGATTCCCCGAGGAACGACCGGGTCCCCAGCTCACACCCACCTGATGCTGGGTGCGGGGGTTGCTGAGGACAGAGGACCAAAATCACTGCGACCTCTCCGCACGGCCGACCGCTCTGTCTCTTCCCAGCGCCCAGCACACACCGGCTCCAGTCTCCGATCAGCTGGCGGCGTCGTGACGCACGAGCTGCGAATGCACCACCCAGGGCCAATCACCGCTCACTGCTGGGCAACGTGACCACACCCACTCGGGAGTGCCAGCTTCTCTGCTTACTCCCGCCCATTCAGGCGTCTGGGCTCTGATTGGCAAGGAGGCCACCCCCTTGCTTGGAGGAGCAGCGTTAAGCCACGCCTACCAACTAACCAGCTGGCCAATAGCTGAAAAGGTGTGGCTAGCCCTCGGCCTAGGCAACTTGCTTAGACCAGTTCTACGTCAAACTACAGTTTAAAGAGTAGAAGGAAGTGAAGGCGTGTGTTTTTGCAGTGCATCCTGGTCAATGAAGTTCTTACGGTGACACTCGGCTTCCCAGAATACTGCGCGCTCTGTGAGTTGGCATTTTTAAACCGATCTCTGAATCGGTCGCGGGGAAGTCCTTAAAGGGCTACAGCCCCTCCTTCTTGGAGCTTCTTTTAGACAACCTCAAAACTGATTCACCCTCCTTCACAGGACGCCTAAGCTAAGCGAAGGTGGAGCACGCGAAGCAACAGGAGTTGGTAGAACTGAAGATGGGAGCCAGCCACCGATGCAGCAGAACTCCCGAGGTCTTCGGGGTATAGGGACCACTGTCACTCGCACAGGCCCAGTCTTCCATGGAGATCTAGTTCATTCCTCGTGGGTTTAGTGAAATCTTTTCTAATAAATGTCTCCTCCTAGTCGCCGAGGAGTCCACGGCCTCTCAGGGGGCACTTTCCTAACAAAGGATTCATATCACAGCCCTCACTTTTAGAAAGAAGTTTTTTGTTTTTTTTTGTTTTCGAGCTTAGGGAATGATCTTTACCAAAGTAGTATCAGCCAGAAACCCCATCCTAAGATTAACTCCCATTCAGTCCCACCCTCCGAAGCGCTTCTCCGACTCAGGCCTACTTAGGGAAGTGATTTCAAAGGTGGGGACCAATGAAGAGGCGGCTCCTTCCCTGGGGACCAATCAGAGAAAGGCGGGGGATGGGCAAAAAAAAAAAAACCGAAATGAACCCAATGACTTGGCAAAAGCTGCTGAATTGCTTATTTAAAGGAACAAGCCTGGGACCACCTCATCACTCCCTCCCCACCCTCAAAGAGAAGCTTGCGGCCTGGGGTTCATGATTTTTGCATCATATCGAAGTTGAGGGTGAGGGCATCTGAGCCGAAGGAATGAGAGGGGAGCCTGAGATAGCTCCTTCTGTGTTAATTAAGTATGGGCTCCACTAAGGTGACTGCTAAGGTTTCTTCAAATCCTGAGTTCAACTTTCAGAATGTTGTGTCTTTAAGGAGACTTCCTGCCTTCCGCCCCAGTAACAGCTGATTATTCGACCCCAGGGGACGAATCAGCCTTAACCACATCCTCCTTATTGCATTGCATGTCCTTCTACATCTCCTTCTTTCTGCCCTCCCCCCTCAATGAGGCCATGGGTGGTGATAGAAGGTAATGGAACCCCAAGCATTCGGGGGTAAAATTTATCTTTTTCATGATCTTTACTCCATCACTCCAAGAGTGCTGCCTCCTCCTAACATCTGCCCCTTACTTATTCAGAGTTCTGAGAAGATTGGACCAGAAGATATTTCCTGTCACCACAGTCAATTTAGTGGGGAGGCCACTACTGGGGAGCCTGTTATGGTAGCCAGCTGAATGTGGGTGCTCCAGAGGCTCCTGGAGAAGAAACAGGGAAACTGAGCACAAGCCTACAAAGGGAAGGCTGTGGAAAACAAGGCTTGTGGGTCAGAATCTTGTTTCCTAGACCAGCTCCCCAACTTTGCTGCTTGCTCTCTTCCTTCCTCGGTCAGGTCCGACTGATGGGGTCCTCCTGCCTTTATCCACTCACCCCACTTCTAACTTTTCAGACGCCACTTATCTTTGACCTTTAGCCCACTCCTGAATCAAGCATGCCAACATGTTGTTAGTTCAGGTACTATAGGTAGAACACACCGGTCCTAGAAGCTAGAAATCCTACAGGAAGACCCAGGTAAACATGTTGTCCCAGCTCTGAGCTGGAGTCAGGGTCACTCCAGGACAAACTTAGTGTGAAGTCCCAGGACTGACTTGGCAGGATTGGGGGAAATTGAGCAGGTCTCTGGCCAAGCTTGGAAGAAAGCAAAGTCTCAACAAGCTGCCCTATTCTCCATTATCCCTAACAGGAGCCCCAGTCCCTCCTCACTCAAGGCCTCTGTGGTGGCCCTTCTGATTTGATTCTACCCTCTACCCTCCTCCCACCCACCTCAAGGCCAAAAGCACAGGGTTTCAGCCGGAGATTTCTCAACCTTAGCATTGTTGATGTTTTGATCAAGAGAAGTTCTTCTGTACATGGCTGCCCTGTGCAGACTAGGAAGGTCAGTACCACCCTGGGCTCTACCCTAGGTGCCAGCAGCACATGATCCCAATTATAACTACCAGAAGTGTCCCCAAACATCCCCTGGGGAGTCCAAATTCACCCTAGTTGAGAACCACTGAATTAGCCAAACATTCCAATTCCAGTGCTGACAGGCAGTGAGCTTAGAAATGATATTTTCTTCATCTACAAAACAGTGTAGATAATAAATTTGTGGTTTCTTGTAGGGGGTTAAGAAGAAACTTCTTGAAACCACTTAGCATAGTACAAATCTAGCAGACCCACAGTTGGCACACAGGATGTCAGCTTCTTTCTTGCTGACCTCACTTGCCATGGGCTAGTGGCCCACAGGCAGCTGCAGTTTTCCTCAGTGACTAGCTAAAGTGGGTACTTCTGGAAACACAATACTGAAGTAGGCGAAGGGAAGTGACTAATGTTCCGCCCCAGAATCTGCAGACCCCATGGGTGCTCAAGCAGGGAATCCGAAGATCACAGCTAGGGTGAGGGAGAGGGAAATAGGGAGAGCAGTCACAGAGCGTGATTTTAATTATCATTATTATTGTTAATGGGAAACATATGTTTTGTCACTGAGTTATAGCCACGTGCACCCAAAGCCTTCCTTTTTCTAGATGGGTGTTGAATAATTGTTCATCAGAGTTCTACTATGGCTACGACTACCACCACCACCACCACCACCACCACCACCACCACCACCACCACCCAGGGCGCTCGACACAAGTGCAGGCTCCAATGTCTCATTCCATTCTAAATCAGAAGTACACCTTTAAGGTTTGAAAAGCCTTTCTTGGAGCTGGGGGAGCTAGTTCAGTGGTAGAATACTTGCTCAGCTAGCACGCACAAAGTCCTGAGCCCCCAAGATAATAAAGCCAAGAAGTTTCCTAAAGTTCAGATGGAGGAAGGTGTAGTGGCCTAGAAATTTCTGAGCCAGGTCCTAGCCTTGAAAAGACATCCCGACTACACAGAGAAACCCTGTCTTGAACCCCCCCCCCAAAAAAAAAGAGAAAAAAAGAAAAGAAAAAGAAAAAAGAAAAGACATCCCAAGAGTAGGCAGAGAGAAAACAAGAGGTAAATTGAAATACATTCAAGATCACCACTGTAGTATACAGCCAGCACCACTAGAGGGCAGGGAATACAGACTTAGAGAAAAAAGACGTTTTTGATCAAGTAATAATCTAAATTTTGGATAACTGAGACCAGAGCAAAGAGCAGGCCGATCCAGTTCTGTTGGTGGCAAGGTCATCCTAATGGGTCTTCATGGAGGGTGGTGATAAGGCACACCTGAAGCCACAGCACTCAGAGACGGCAGGCCAGCAACCACAGCACTCAGAGACTGCAGGCCAGAGACCACAGCACTCAGAGATGACAGGCCAGAGCATCCTGAATTCAAGACACACCTTGGATATATATTACAATTCTAATTTTTAAAAACAGTTCCTGGGTTCCACCTCTTACTTCCCAGGTGTGTGTGGGAATAAGCAAAAAACAGGCAGAATCTCTGTGTCCTTCGGTTTCAGGCTCTCTTATCTAACATGAAGATGGAGAATTGTCCTGGACCATCTTGTTTCTCATTTGGAAGACAATAATGTCCAAGCACAAGAATACTTTAATTAGTTAATTAAAATGTTTTAGTTAATTAATTAATTTAAGGAGAATACAAGCTTGGTTTTATGTACTCTCTCTTTCCCTCTCACTCTGAGACAAGATCTCACTGTGTCACCCTGGCTAGCCTCGAACTTTCTAGGTAGACCAGGCTGACCTGGAACTCACAAAGATTCTCTTGACTCTGTCTCTCTAGTGTTGGGATTAAAGGCAAGCGCCACCATGCCTGATTCTCTCTTTAAAAAGAATTGTTATGCCAGGCGGTGGTGGCACATGCCTTTAATCCCAGCACATGGGAGGCAGAGGCAGGCGGATTTCTGAGTTCGAGGCCAGCCTGGTCTACAGAGTGAGTTCCAGGACAGCCAGGACTACACAGAGAAACCCTGTCTCGAAAAACCAAAAAAAAAAAAATTAATTGTTTTATGTGCATGAATATTTTGACTACATATGTGTATTGCGCCATATGGGTGCCTATGGCCCATAGAGGCCAGAAGAAGGTACTAGGTTCCCTGAAACTAGAGTTACAGATGATTGTGAGCCACCCAGTATAGCTGCTTGGAGCCAAAGCCAGGCCCTCTGTAAGAGCAGCCAGTGCTCTTAACCACTGGGTCATCTTTCTAGCCCCTGACTTACTTATTTTTTTTTTATTGAAGTGAAACAATAATTATTTCCATAAACTTCACTTATTTATTTTTTATTTTATGAGTATGGGTGTTTTGCCTGTATGTGTGTCTGTGTACCATGTGTGTGCAGTGCCCCTGAAGGCCAAAAGAGGGGTTATCAGATCACCTGGAAACTGGAGTTATAGTATGTATTATGTAGTGCTGGTAATTGAACAGTGCTCCTCTGAAGCTCCCTCAGTGCTCTTAATCACTGAGCCATCTGTCCCTTTAACTTCACTTCATAGCTACATAAAAATATGCTTAGAAGTGACGTCGGTAGACGTAGACAGTGACTCAAGGGGAGCTACAAGGCTTTTCCTACTGCAGTGATTTATGGGTGGTCTCATGTGGCTGGTGTGGCTCTCTCTGAGTGTCTATGGAGTTGCATTAGAGCCCTAAAGAGTTGGGAGAGGTGTAGGCAGATACAACCAGAGCAGTTCTGCCTTTGTGTGATGTTTGAAAATCCACTTACTAGGTCCTTCTCAAGCCGTCTGTGTAACAAATACCAACTAATCTCTTGATAGTTCAACCTGGGGGACATTTAGAATGAGAGTCATTATCATTTGTGTATAGCTCACAATCCACTCTGAGGTCATAGGGATGGTTGACCAAGCGAGCCGAGTTAAGTATTCCATTTTCTTTGTCTCATCTCATCATTGAGGATACTCAATTTGTAATAGTTACTTTTCTGTTGCTGCCTTGCTGTAATAAAACAACAAGACAAGACCAAAGGCAGTTTAAGAAAGAGAGTTTAGCCAGGTATGGAGTTCCACACCTTTGATCCCGCACTTGAGAGGCAGAAGCAGACAGATAGCTGTAAGTTTGAGGCCAGCTTGGTCTACATAGTGTGTTCCAGGAAGCCAGGGCTACATGGAGAGACTCTGTCTCTCAAGAAGAAGAAGAAGAAGAGGAAGAGGAGGAGGAGGAGGAGGAGGAGGAGGAGGAGGAGGAGGAGGAGGAGTATTTTTGTTTTGTTTTTTTGTTTTCAGATAAGAGTCCATCCTGCCAAGGAGACAACATAATAACAAGCAGGAAGCATAAGCAGACTCAGGAAGCTAAGAAATCAATCAGACCTTTAACCACAAGCACAAAGCAGAGAGAACAAACTGATCTGTAGTGAGGCTAAGCTTTGAACCCTCAAAGCCCATCTCCACCGGAAGGCTACACCTCCCTATCACCTCTCTAAACAATACCCCAACTGGGGACCAAGTGTTCAAATGCCTGAGCTTATGGGGAACTTTTCTCATTCAAACAACCATATCATCTCTGGGTATAGGACTGCTCACAGACCTTGTGGGTACACTTCGGTTTCATAGATGGGTAAGCAGAGTTGAAAGGAGACTTAAGAAAGACACCAGACCCTGTCTGACATTACTGTTGGGGTCCACACTTTTGTTAAAGTCATTGATGAAGTCACATGTCATGATGCTCAACCTATGAATAACTGTAATTCCAGCACTTGAGAGAAGAAGACAGAAGAATCTAAAGTTCAGGGTCATCTTCATCTATGTAGCAGTTTCAGGCTAACCTGGAAGATAACACAATTCAACATGGCAGGGAAGTCCTGGCAGTAGGAACTTAAAGCAACCAGTCCCACTATCTGCAGTCAGGAAGCAAAAGATGATACATTTATTTCTTTTTAGGATAGGGTATAATGTAGCCCAGGTTGGTCCTCAAACTCACCACATAGTCAAGGATGACTTTGAATTTCTGATCCTCCTACCCCTACCTCCCAAGTGGAGGTTTACACCACCAGAATATCATCCCAGCAGGATGCAGAAGCAAGTTCAAGGCCAGCCTGATTTACACATTGAATTCTAGAACAGTCAACACTACATCATACCATGTCACAAAACATCAAGCAAAACAAAGTTAGGAACTATAATTCCAAGTGGGATTACAGGTGTGCATCAGTATACTGGCTTGAAGCACTGGTTTTAAAAATTGGCCTGGGGCAGTGGTGGCACACGCCTTTAATCCCAGCACTTGGGAAGCAGAAACAGGCAAATTTCTGAGTTCAAGGCCAGCCTGGTCTACAGAGTGAGTTCCAGGACAGCCAGGACTATTCAGAGAAACCCTGTCTCGAAAAACAAAAAAACAAAAAAGAAAGAAAGAAAGAAAGAAAGAAGGAAAGAAAGAAGGAAAGAAAGAAGGAAAGAAAGAAGGAAAGAAAGAAGGAAAGAAAGGAGGAGGAAAAAAAGGGGGCTGGAGAGATGGCTCAGTGGTTAAGAGCACTGACTGCTCTTCCAGAGGTCCTGAGTTTAATTCCCAGCAACCACATGGTGGCTCACCACCATCTATAATGGGATCCAATGTCCTCATCTGGTGTGTCTGAAGACAGCTACAGTGTACTCATATAAATAAAATAAATAAATAATTCTTTTAAAAAATTGGCCTGGTTTTGAATTTGAATCCCATCTCTGGTCGTCGTCGTCTTCTTCTCCTTCTCCTTCTCCTTCTCCTTCTCCTCCTCCTCCTCCTCCTCCTCCTCCTTCTCCTCCTCCTCCTTCTCCTTCTACTCCTCTTCTTCCTCCTCCTCCTTCCTCTTCCTCCTCTTCTTCCTTCACTCCTTCCTTCCTTCTTCCTCCTTTTCTTATTCCTCCTCCTTTTTCTTCTTCTTCTTCTTCTTCTTCTTCTTCTTTTTTTTTTTTTTTTTGGTTTTTCAAGGCAGGGTTTCTCTGTATAGTCCTGGCTGTCCTGGAACTCACTCTGTAGACCAGGCTGGCCTCGAACTCAGAAATTCACCTGCCTCTGCCTCCCAAGTGCTAGGATTAAAGGCGTGCACCACCAACGCCCAGCCCTCCTCCTTTTTCTTCTTTGATTTTCTGAGATAGGTTTCTCTGTGTAGCTTTGGCTATCCTGGAACTAGGTCTGTACACCAAGCTGGCGTTGAAGCCCAAGAGATCTGTCTGCCTTTGCCTCCAGAGTGTTGAGCTAAAGGCATGCTTCACTGTTGCCTGGCATTCAAGTTTCTTATGAGATCTTTAACAAGTTTACCAAAGGTATTTGGTAAGCTTCATCATTCTAAAGTAGGTGTGAAAATAGCTCCTAACTTTGTTTTGCTTTGATGTTTTGTGACATGGTATAATGTAGTCTTGGCTGTCCTAGAATTCAACGTGTAAGTCAGGCTGGCCTTGAACTTGCTTCTGCCTCCTGCTGGGGTCACAGGTTTGAGCCACCATAGCAATAGGTTTAATACAGGTTTAGCAATAGCTTTGTAAAGCCAACAGTATCAAGCTGAATATGATGGCACATACTTGCAATATTAACCTCAAAAGATTCCCTGAACTTGAGTTGGTGAAATGGTCCATCAGGTACTTGCTGCTCAAGTCTGAGTTTGATTCCCTGGTCCCATGGTATAAGGAAAGAATCAACTTTCCAAAGTTGTCCTCTGAGTGCCATGTGCCAATGCACACTTGCAGCCACCCACCCATACAATGTACTCTCACACAGTGAGAACAGCATGCAAGCAAACAGACGAACCAGAGAGAGGGAGATTGAGACACAAAGAGAATGAAATGGAACAAGATTTGTAAAGCTCTTGGCAGGTGGCTGGCTTCTGGTAAACACTCCATAAATGGGGAAGTCGCCACATGTAAGGTCACGTGATCAAGTACATCTTGGGCTCCAGTAGTCTTTGAAAAAGAAACAGATGGAATCTATCATATTTAAACCATTGTTGTCTTATCTTTGGACAGTCTTTCTTCTTTCCTTCCTTCTTCTCTTCCCCTTTCTCTTTTGAGTTAGGCTTGTGTAGCCCTGGATGGCATTACCTTAGCTACACTGGCTTTGCAGTTGCAATGATTCTCTACTGATCTCTCTTATTCATTTTGAGATAAGGTCTCACTATGTCATAGCCTTTGCTGGTCTGGAACTAACAGAGATCTGCCTGATTCTGCCTTGCAAATGTTGGGAATAAAGTTGTGTATCACCACACCTGGATTTTAAGTTTTAAAACTGATTTATTTTTATATATGCATATGTGTATGGGCGTGTGGGTGCTTGTGGGAAACCAGGTGTCAGATCCGCTAGAGCGGACGTGTTCTTAACCACTGAGCCATATCTTTTTCCTCTTCCCTAACCCTGCTTTTAAAGGCCTGAACCTCAGCACCAAACTCTTAGGTAGAAGACTCAACACACACACACTCACACAAACGTGCACACACGAACGGGCTTGAGCACACAAAGTGGTTTTATTGTTGGTCTGGCCTGTATATGAGCTGGAACCAAAACCCTTGTCGGGAGAGCCGCAGTTTGAGCACAGGCTCTCTGGTTTCTGTTCTCTGTCCTGTACCACCCCTTGCCTAGAGCCATAGTAGCATCTGCAAGGCTGTGACCACGCTAGCTGGTGTTCTGCCATCTACATTTTCAACAGGAAGTCTCAGGAGACATTTCCCTTTAAGAACTCCAGGCTTCTGTGCCTGGGCCACTTCTCTACTTTCCAGAACAGTATGTGCCAAGTGGCAAGTTATTAACCAAGTGCTTTGGAAAGTTAAACTCCTTGGTTTGCGGAGTAGCATGGGAGCATTGAGAGGGTGCATGTCTAAAGGCCTGGTTCTGCTGCTGACAAAGCTGACACTTGGCTAAAGGGCTGGCATTTCTGAGATGAGCCTCACTAAATCCGCATCTCAGAGCCTGCAGGAGAAATCAGAGACGGAAGAGAGGTCCAGTGGCTTCTTCAGGATGGTCTTCCTCTGCACCTAAGGGCGTCTGGTTTGCCCAGGTGGCCCCAGAATCAAACGAGCCCGGACGAAACCCCCTATGGGCGGCAGGAGAGAGGGCGCCTTGGCTCATCAGCAGGGGTGGGGACAGGAGCAAGAGGCGGGATCTCGCCCGGCCCTTTAGAGACACGTGCGGTTGTTTCCTTGTCTGGGAGATCACATGACCCGCATCAGCTGACCCGTCACGGTGGGGCTCAGCGCTGGCGCTTCGCGCTCCCCGCCCTGCTGCGCCCCGGAGCGCAGGACTCTGCGGAGGGGTAAGAACACCTCCAGGCCTATTCTCCTTTGTCGCTTTCCCTCAGTTACCTGCACCCCATCCCCCACTCTTCGCCCAACCTAGTCTTCCCGGCCTGGCACCCCGGAAGCCACTGCGAAGAGGGCCGTGGCCAGGCTCAGCCTTGCGCTGTCCCCCCCCCCCCCGACCCCCAGGCGGCCAGGACCAAATGGCCCAGGGGAGCAGAAGGCGGAAAGTGGTTCTTACAGCAGGAGCTGAGGGCTGGTCCCCTTCCTCAGGACCTGACATGGAGGAGCTGCTCCGGAGCGTGGAGAGAGATCTGAACATCGATGCCCGGCAGCTGGCCCTGGCGCCGGGGGGGACCCACGTGGTGGCCCTAGTGCCCACGCGTTGGCTAGCCAGTCTCCGCGAGCGCCGGCTGGGACCCTGTCCCCGAGCCGAGGGCCTGGGTGAAGCGGAAGTCAGGACTTTACTGCAACGTTCGGTACAGAGGTTGCCCCCGGGCTGGACTCGAGTAGAGGTGCACGGGCTGCGGAAACGGAGACTGTCCTACCCGCTGGGCAGAGTCTTGCCCTTTGAGGAGGGGTCCGGTAGCCCTGAGACTCTCACTCGTTTCATGCAGGAGGTGGCTGCCCAGAATTACCGGAACTTGTGGCGCCATGCATACCACACTTATGGGCAGCCCTACAGCCACAGCACTGCCCCCTCAGCTATACCTGCCCTAGACTCTATAAGACAAGCCCTACAGAGGGTCTATGGATGCACCTTCCTGCCAGTGGGTGAATCCATCCAGTGTCTATCAAATGTCAGGGATGGGCCCTGCCCCTCTCGGGGCAACCCTGCCTGCCCCAGCCTTTTGCGAGCTGAGGCCCTGCTGGAGTCACCCGAGATGCTCTATGTAGTACACCCTTTTGTGCAGTTCTCCCTGCATGATGTAGTTACCTTCAGCCCTGCCAAGCTGACCAACAGCCAAGCCAAGGTGCTCTTCATTCTGTTCCGTGTCCTGAGGGCCATGGATGCCTGTCACCGCCAGGGGCTGGCCTGTGGGGCACTGTCTTTGCACCACATTGCTGTAGATGAGAAGCTGTGTAGTGAGCTCCGGCTGGACCTGAGTGCTTATGAGATGCTTTCTGAGGATGAGAACCGGGAGGTCTCTGAAGAGAAAAATGGGACAGATGTTAAGTCTGAAAAAGAGGGAGAAGGGAGACCTGGGTGTCCCACCTGCCAGAAAGAACTTCCGGGCCTTGTGCTAGACTGGGTCCATGGCCGCATCAGCAACTTCCACTACCTTATGCAGCTGAATCGGTTGGCCGGTCGACGGCAGGGGGATCCCAACTATCACCCAGTGCTGCCTTGGGTGGTGGACTTTACCACACCTTATGGGCGCTTCCGAGACCTTCGTAAATCCAAGTTCCGACTCAACAAGGGAGATAAGCAGTTGGACTTCACCTATGAGATGACACGGCAGGCATTTGTAGCAGGTGGTGCCGGAAGTGGGGAGCCACCTCATGTTCCTCACCACATCTCTGACGTGCTCTCTGATATCACATACTATGTATACAAGGCCCGTCGCACACCGCGCTCCGTGCTCTGTGGACATGTCCGAGCACAGTGGGAGCCCCATGAGTATCCTGCCACCATGGAGCGGATGCAGACCTGGACACCGGATGAGTGCATACCCGAATTCTACACGGACCCCTCTATCTTTTGCTCTATCCACCCTGACATGCCTGACCTGGATGTGCCGGCCTGGTGCAGTTCTAACCAGGAATTTGTGGCTGCCCACAGAGCACTGCTGGAGAGCTGGGAGGTATCCCAGGACCTGCATCATTGGATCGACCTTACTTTTGGCTACAAACTCCAGGGCAAAGAAGCTGTGAAGGAGAAGAATGTGTGTCTGCACCTGGTGGATGCTCACACCCATCTGACCAGCTATGGTGTAGTACAGCTGTTTGATCAGCCACACCCCCAACGCCTGGCTGGGGCTCCTGCCCTGGCCCCTGAACCTCCACTCATCCCCCGGCTCTTGGTTCAGCCTATTCAGGAGGCCACAGGCCAGGAGGACATTTCAGGACAACTTATAAATGGTGCGGGCAGGCTTGTTGTAGAGGCCACACCATGTGAGACTGGCTGGACTAGAGATAGGCCCATGACAGGGGAAGATGATTTAGAACAGGCTACGGAAGCTCTGGATTCCATCTCCCTCCCTGGGAAAGCAGGTGACCAGCCAGGCTCTTCCTCCAGTCAAGCCTCACCTGGCCTGTTGTCTTTTTCTGCACCCTTGGGGTCTCGACCAGGCCGCAGGAGCAAAGCTGCTGGGTTGGACCCTGGGGAGGGTGAAGAGGGCAAGATTGTTCTTCCAGAGGGCTTCAGTCCCATACAGGCCTTGGAAGAGCTGGAGAAAGTGGGTAACTTCCTGGCCAGAGGCCTAGGGAGCCGGTTGGAGGACCCGGAAAAGCCTCGAGCCCAGCCACCTGTGCACCTACAGAGCCTCTTCCATCGAGACATGCAGGCACTGGGTGTCCTGTTGGCTGAGATGGTGTTTGCCACCAGGGTCCGGATACTGCAGCCTGATTCACCTTTGTGGGTACGCTTTGAGGCTGTTAGGGGTCTCTGCACACGCCACTCCAAGGACATCCCTGTGTCCCTGCAGCCTGTGCTGGACACACTCCTACAGCTCAGTGGACCCAAAAGTCCCATAGTGGTGAAGAAGGGCAGGCTAGACCCACTGTTTGAGTACAGGCCTGTTTCCCAAGGATTGCCCCCACCCAGCCCAGCCCAGCTCCTCAGCCCCTTCAGCTCCGTGGTCCCCTTCCCTCCATACTTCCCAGCACTGCACAAGTTCATTCTTTTGTATCAGGCCCGGCGTGTGGAGGATGAGATCCAAGGACGGGAACTGGTGTTTGCTCTGTGGCAGCAGCTGGGTGCAGTGTTAAATGACATCACTCCCGAGGGCTTGGAGATCCTCCTGCCTTTCGTGCTGTCGCTCATGTCTGAGGAGCACACGGCTGTGTACACAGCCTGGTACCTATTTGAACCTGTTGCCAAGGCCCTGGGCCCCAAAAATGCCAATAAGTACCTCCTGAAACCTCTCATCGGTGCCTATGAGAGCCCCTGCCGCCTGCACGGCCGCTTCTACCTGTATACTGACTGTTTTGTGGCCCAGTTGGTGGTGCGGTTGGGCTTGCAGGCCTTCCTCATCCACCTGCTGCCCCATGTCCTACAGGTACTGGCTGGGTTGGAGGCCTCCCAGGAGGAAGGTAAAGGCCTGGTTGGGACCACTGAGGATGAGGAAAATGAGCTCCCGGTGTCTGGGCCTGGCTCCTGTGCCTTTGGGGAGGAGATTCAGATGGATGGGCAGCCAGCTGCTTCCTCAGGACTGGGGCTGCCAGACTATAGGTCAGGCGTCAGCTTCCATGACCAGGCCGACCTGCCAGACACAGAGGACTTCCAAGCTGGACTCTATGTGGCTGAATCTCCACAGCCCCAGGAGGCGGAGGCCGTGAGCCTGGGCCAGCTGAGTGACAAGAGCAGCACCAGTGAAGCCTCACAGGGCGAGGAGAGGGGTGGGGACGATGGGGGTGCCCCTGCGGACAAGAACAGTGTGAAGTCAGGGGACAGCAGCCAGGATTTGAAGCAAAGTGAAGGCTCTGAGGAAGAGGATGAGGAGGAAGAAGGCTGTGTGGTGTTGGAGGATGAGGAGCAGGATGAAACCACAGGAACGTCTGAGCTCACTCTGTCTGACACAATACTGTCCATAGAGACAGTTGTGGCTCCTGGTGATGGGCAAGACAGAGAAGAGGAAGAGGAGCCCCTGACAGAGCAGACAGAAGGCAAAGAACAAAAGATCCTCCTTGGTGAGCCCTAGGGCTGAGGGGACATGGGTCAGCTGCTTTTCCTTCAGTGTTTCACTTGCTGGGCATGGGTCCGTCCGGATCCCCTGTAGCCCACACCGAGCTCACAGGCACGGTCAATGATCTGATGTGATGTGTGTGAGTGGAGCATGGGGCTTAGATTTAGCTTTTGGGAGTCAGAGAAAGTGCCTTTCAAAGGGGCACGTTGGGCTAGGGGTGGAGTTTGGTTGTAGAGCATTTGTCTAGTGTATGTGAGGCCCTGAGTGTCTTATCTCTAGCCCCCAGAAAAACAAGAATTAAGAAATAAAAGCAAGCGGTGGTTGAGGTGTAAATGGAGCCAGAACTGGCAGTAGCACTCAGGTGTGGAGTGGGAAGAGTATTCCACAGAGGGAACAGCATTTGTGTACCTTGAAGGCTCTCAAGGTTCCATCAGAGAGGCAGGGAAAGGCTAAAATGTTTTTTTTTCTTTTTCTTTTTTTTTTTTTTTTTTTTTGGTTTTTCGAGACAGGGTCTCTCTGTGTAGTCCTGGCTGTCCTGGAACTCACTTTGTAGACCAGGCTGGCCTCGAACTCAGAAATCCGCCTGCCTCTGCCTCCCAAGTGCTGGGATTAAAGGCGTGCGCCACCACAGCCCGGCTTAAAATGATTTTCTTAAGAGAGGCCAGAGGGCAGTAGCCAGAGACAAGCCTGCATTCAAGAACTTGGGAACACTGCTGGAAGGATGACCTCCCTGCAGGTCTTGTTTCCATGGGTCGTTGGCGGGGACTTCAGCCATGCCTAAGTGAATGGGCCCAGGATGGTCAGGCTCGGTAGCAGAGCCACAGCCAGAGTTGGCCGGGTGGGGTGGGGTGTAGCGGGTGGGGTCAAAATGGTGAGTTATCTGATGAGCTCAGGACCTTTTCCTGCCCTGTAGATACAGCCTGCAAGATGGTCCGCTGGCTGTCTGCCAAACTTGGCCCCACAGTAGCCTCTCGCCATGTGGCCCGGAACTTGCTGCGCCTGCTGACATCTTGTTATGTTGGTAAGGTTTGTGGTTAGTGCTGGACACCAGGTTCCCCACCCAGGCTTCTGCCCATCCTTAGCCCCCTCTAGGGGAGTCCTTTGCTAACTTCCATCTCTTCCTGGGCGGGTCCTGGGTCTCACCCAGTAAGCTTCTTTTCTTGGTTGTTAAGAGTGGGGAAGAGCCCAGTATAGAGTGAATAGAAGCTGCCCCACAATCTCAGAAGGCCGACATCCCTCCTGCCTTCCACTAGCTTCTCAAGGCTGCTGGCCCTTCCTTGGCAGGGCCCACTCGGCAGCAGTTCACAGTCAGCAGTGATGACAGCCCCCCGCTGAGCGCCGGCAACATCTACCAGAAGAGGCCAGTCCTAGGTGACGTCGTGTCAGGGCCTGTGCTCAGCTGTCTCCTCCACATCGCCCACCTATATGGAGAGCCCGTTCTCACCTACCAGTACCTGCCCTACATCAGCTACCTGGTCAGTCACTGCTTCATCGGGCCCTGGATCGGGGGGGGTGGGGGCAAGGATCCAAGGACTGGCCCCAGATCTCTGGGGTTCCAGGAGGTCTCTGGGGTGGCCTGGCCCTCTCTCATCTATTCTATGGTCCTAGGTAGCCCCAGGGAGCAACTCAAGCCCCAGCCGACTGAACAGCCGCAAGGAGGCCGGGCTGCTGGCTGCAGTGACTCTGACTCAGAAAATCATTGTATACCTCTCTGACACTACCCTCATGGATATTCTGCCCCGCATCAGCCACGAGGTCTTGCTGCCTGTGCTCAGCTTCCTCACCTCCTTTGTTACAGGGTAGGTCTCTGCTCCTTGGGAGAGCCACCTGGCTGAGGGGCTCCCAGGAGGGGCTAGGAAGCTCCGGGGAAAGGAGCTAATACTCTCCTGAGTCATGGTTCTGATGTTAGGTGTAGTGGCACAGGCCTTTAATTCCAGCACCCAGGGGAGGGCAAGTTTCTATGAGTCTGAGGCTAGCCTGGTCTACAGAGAGAGCTCCAGGCTAGCTAAGGCTCTATAGTGAGACTATATCTTTAAGAACGAACGAACGAACGAACGAAAGAAAGAAAGAAAAGAAAGAAAGAGGGAGGAGGGAGGGAGGGGAGAAGGAAGGAAGGAAGGAAGGAAGGAAGGAAGGAAGGAAGGAAGGAGTCCTGGCTCTGGACTGTGGGCGTGGCTTGGTGATAGGACACTTTCCCAGCATGCAGGGAGGTGCTGTATTTGAGCTCCAGCACCTCAGAAAAACAAAAATGGAGGCTGGAAAAAGTAACTCAGGGCATAACAGCACTGGTTGCTCTTTCAGAGGATCCAGGTTAGATTCCCAGCAGCCATGTGGTAGCTCACAACCGTCTGTCACTGCAGTTCTATGGGACCTGCCACCGTCTTTTGGTCTCTGTGGGCACTGCAAATGTGTGCACTGCAAACGTGTGCACAGACACATGCTGGCAAAACACCCATACACATAAAATTAAACAAACAAGGAAAGTCCATGTTCTATCCTACCTGTAACTCTGATTAAGCCACACTGTTCCCCTGTGCCTCAGTTTCCTCTCCTGGTCTGGACTACTCAGCCTTACAGCTCCTGTTATTTGAAGTTCCTGGTAAATTGGTCAGGTCTTTCAGGGAAGGGCTTGGAACTAATGCACTTTGTTTCTAGGTTCCCAAGTGGGGCCCAGGCCCGGACTGTCCTGTGTGTGAAGACCATCAGTCTCATCGCCCTCATCTGCTTGCGCATCGGACAGGAGATGGTCCAGCAGCACCTGAGTGAGCCAGTGGCCACCTTCTTTCAAGTCTTCTCTCATCTGCATGAGCTTAGGCAGCAGGTAGGCAGGTTCTGGGCTGGTCAGGACAGGCCAGGGCAGCGCAGTGGACCCACTGAATCTGTGGGCTTCCTACCTGCAGGATCTGAAGCTGGATCCCAAGGTCTGTACTGAGGGCCAACTGCCAGAGGCGACCTTCTCAGATGGTCTGCGACACCCAGTGGACCCCACCCTGCTGGAAGAGCTGCAGAAGGTGTTCACCCTGGAAATGGCGTACACAATCTACGTGCCTTTCTCCTGCCTGTTGGGTATTGCCCATCACGTTCCTTTGCACAAAGTTGGTGACTACATCTCTTCCCTGGGGTGGGCCCCAATGCTTTCCAGAGTCAGCAGTGGATTTTTTTTTTTTTTTTTAAACATAGTCTCTCATTTAGCCCAGGCTGACCTTTAACTCCAGCTCCTTCCAGCTCCCACCCATCTCCTGTTGGCGTTGTAGGCCACTAGGGCTTCTTCATGTTCTTTTGTTAAAAGTGACTCTGCGTGTGTGTGTGTGTGTGTGTGTGTGTGTTTGTGTGTGTGTGTGTGCAATATCTGTGTGAGTGTAGGTGCGTGTGTGCTGTGGCATGCGTGTGGAGGTGAAAGAATAGCTATTAGGAGTCAGTTCTGTCCCACCACTGTTGGTTCTGTGGACTGAACTCAGGTGGTGAGTCTTGGCAGCAGATCCCTTACCTGATGAGTTATCTCTCTAGATCCTGTTTTTGTTTCTGTGGGGTTTGTTTGTTTGTTTTCTTAGACAGGGTCTCTCTCTGGCCATCCTGGAACTCACTGTGTGGAATGAGGCTGGCTTTGAACCCACAGAGATTCACTTGCCTCTGCCTCCCAGTGCCAGGATTAAAGGCGTGTGCCACCACTGCCTGGCTTTGTTTTTGTTTATTTTAAAGATGAAATCTTACTGTGTAGCCCTGGCCACCCTCATACATAACATCCTCCTGCCTCTGCATCTGCCTCCTCTGTGCTGGGATTACAGGAGTGCACTACCACATCCAGCTATCGGTTGATTTAAACAGAGGAATTTTAGGATCAGAGCAAACAGATTTGGCCCTAGAGCCCAATTTCCATGGGTCAGGGGTGTAAATTGGCCCCTCCCATATCAATTGTTAATTAAGACAATTCCTTGCCGGGCGGTGGTGGCGCACATCTTTAATCCCAGCACTTGGGAGGCAGAGGCAGGCGGATTTCTGAGTTCGAGGCCAGCCTGGTCTACAAAGTGAGTTCCAGGACAGCCAGGACTATACAGAGAAACCCTGTCTCAAAACCTCCCCCCACCCCAAAAAAAAGAAAATTCCTCCATAGGCCAATCTGGTGGAGGAATTTTCTCAATTGAGAGTTTCTTTTCTCAAATGACTGTAGCTGGTGCCAAACTGACAAAAACAAAACAAAAGAAAACCCCAAACCAACAATAACAACAAACAAACAAAACAACTAACCAGGACAATGACTTATAAAGAGAAGCTGAACACTGTGCTGCAGCAAAGACTCAGGAGCTGGCCATTCGGGTCTGGGGAACGGAACAGAGGGGAATATGATGGTCTCCAGAAGCTACCTGCAAAGGAATGAATGGCCTGCTGGGTTTTGTGGCTTCCGTTACGGGATGGGCACTGTACTGGGCTTCTCTCTGAACAGGATGGGCAGCCCTGTGGTTGGGTGTGTTATGCTCTTACAGAATTCTAAGCTCCAAGAGGCAGGATGCATCTGTCTTATTCTTCATTGTGTATCTGTTGCCAGACTGGTGCCTGGCATATATGTGTGTCTCTAAAGAGACAGCACTCATGTCTATGTATTGATAATGGAAGCTGTTTTGGGGGGAGGAAACAGGCTTACAGACGAGGATTTAATTACCCAGAGTAGCCCAGTCAGTACCTTGCTTTGGCTTCTGTGGTTTCTAAGCCCTGGGTAGATGGTAGCAGCTACGGGCCATCTTCCCCAGTCTTAGAACTTTTCCTACTCCCCTGTAGGTGACATCATCCAGAAAATCATACCCAACCACGAGTTAGTCGGGGAGCTGGCAGGACTATATCTGGAAAGCATGAGCCCAAGCTCTCGAAACCCAGCCAGCATGGAACCTGCCATGGCTAGTGCCGGCTCTGAGTGGGATCCCCAGAGTGGGAGCTGTCTCCAGGATGATGGCCACTCAGGGACCTTTGGGAGTGTCCTGGTTGGAAATCGCATCCAGATCCCTGATTCTCAGCCCCAGAATCGAGGGCCGCCGGGCTCCATCTCTGGAGCGGGTAGTGGAGGCCCCAGCAGCAGGAATGAAGACAACGCCCTGAAGCGGGAGCTGCCTAGGAGTGCGCATGGGCTGAGCGGGAACTGGCTGGCATACTGGCAGTACGAGATCGGCGTGAGCCAGCAGGATGCTCACTTCCATTTCCACCAGATCCGCCTGCAGAGCTTTCCGGGACACACCGGGGCTGTCAAATGTGTGGCTGCCCTGAGCAGTGAAGACTTCTTTCTGAGCGGCAGCAAGGACCGTACTGTGCGCCTCTGGCCTCTGTACAACTATGGGGACGGGACCAGTGAGACAGCTTCCCGCCTCATCTATGCCCAGCACCGCAAAAGCGTCTTCTACGTGGGCCAGCTTGAGGCCCCGCAGTATGTGGTGAGCTGTGATGGGGCGGTGCACGTCTGGGACCCCTTCACAGGTGAGCGGGCCCAGGTGAGGCCTGTTCTGCAGCTGCTTTTCTGTGCTTTAGCCAGGCCTCTGGGAACGAACGGGACCTAGTGGGAAACATATAATGGCATATTTTGATCGGGAAGATTCAGTGAGACAGGCCAGAAGAACAATTAGGACTTAGAATTTGTAAGACCCGAGTTTGAGTCCGCTCCCCCAACTTACCAGCAAGCGGCTCAGCTGTTGCAGGCATCTGCTTTCCACCTGTAAGAATCAAAAGTTTAGCGGGGTGCAGGCCTTTAATCCCAGCACTTGGGAGGCAGAGGCAGGTGGATTTCTGAGGCCAGCCTGGTCTACACAGTGAGTTCCAGGACAGCCAGGGCTACACAGAGAAACCCTGTCTCGAAAAACAAACAACAACAACAAAAAAGAATCAAAAGTTTAGAAAATTCCGAGAGTGTGGCTTTGGCTTCTTGTACAGCGTCACCTGTCATCACTGTAAAGAGAAACGTTGATGGAGGGGTGTCAGGGCAGACAGAGGTGGCAGCTGGTTAGAGCATGCTATATGAAGAGAACAGACTGCTTTGGGGCCCTTGGCTTCACTGTGGAAACAGCAGGATGAGAAATCCCTGAAATTGTTTGTGTTTTCTGAGGGTCACTGGGGAATGGGATGCAGGTGTGGGGTGAGTTGGGGCTCGAAGTTAGTCAGGGCTCTTTGATAGCCACTAGGTCCCCAAATACACTGTGTGCTTTTTCAGGGAAGACCCTTCGCACAGTGGATCCTTCAGACAGCCGGGTGCCCCTGACCGCTGTAGCTGTCATGCCTGCCCCCCATACCAGCATCACCATGGCCAGCTCTGACTCCACCCTGCGCTTTGTGGACTGCAGGAAGCCTGGCTTACAGGTCAGGAGGCATGCAGTTCCTGTGCTGCTGGGGGTCTCTGGGCACCTGTCAGGAGAGACATTCAGAGGGGACTCCATCAGACACTGCAGTAGCAGCCCTGTGGGTGGGGCTTTGGCATAGATGGGGATTTTCCCTTCCCTGGATGGAGTGGGAGGGTCAAGCCTGCTGGCTTTGTGGGCTTGAATTGGGTGGGCTGCAGTAGGGTGGGTGGGTGGGCACTTGAACACAATCTCCTTCCTCCTACAGCATGAGTTCCGACTGGGTGGAGGGCTGAACCCTGGGCTTGTTCGCTCCTTGGCCGTCAGCCCCAGTGGCCGGAGTGTTGTGGCTGGCTTCTCCTCCGGCTTCATGGTGCTCCTGGACACCCGCACAGGCCTGGTTCTACGAGGCTGGCCAGCTCATGAAGGAGACATTCTACAAATCAAGGTAACTGCCCGAGGTCCTATCCTTTAGTTTCTCCTTAGGGCCTGGCTTGAGAGAGGCAGATTTATTCTGATGTCCCTTATACCTACTCAGGGACATTTGATGGTTGGGAAAATGGCCCTCGTAGGCCAGCTCAGGAACCAGCTACATAGGAGGCAGGCTAGGGGCAGGAATCAGGGCTAGAACTGACCCTGATGCTCCACAGAGATGTTCTAATGAGTAACCCTTGTCCATATTTGTCTTGCTTGGAGGATCAGGGGTCGCGCCCTGTCCGTGACCCAGTTCAGGTTAAATAAAGCTCAACCTGGAGGCTGTTTACTGCCTGGAGACCACTGAGCAGAGTCCATGCCCCCTGCTGGGCTGTCCTGATGGGGTCAGGAACAGGCCCAGGCCTGGGCATCATGTTCCTGCCTCCAGTACTCAATCACAGACCTCAGGGCATGCTCCGCAGTTCTGCAGGAGAGAAATAGGACTGCTTGTGGGAGGATTTCTCTCTGCAGCTGGAGATGCTCCCTCCTCCCCAGCCCAGATGGAGACGAAGGACATGCATCCTTGCTACTAGAGAAGGCAGGTTCCCCCCAGCTCTGTTCAGGACCCCAGGGGACCCTGGGTCGCAGTGTCTCTAAAGTCCAACATTCTAAGAAAGTGTCAGGATGGCTCTGGGGTCATCCTGGGTGTCCTCTCGGAGCCTTCTCTGAGCCCCAGTTCTTTCCACAGGTGAAGTGAGGACAGTGCCAGGTGCTCTTTCAGAGGAGTTGAGTTTGGTTCTAAGCACTGTCTAACTCTGGCTCCAGGGGAGTCAACACCTTTTATGGCCTGTGTGGATACCTATCCTAATGTGGCCTACATGCACACACAAACACGAATAAAAATAAATGTTAAAATGTTAGAACAGTGGCAACTTGTACCTCATGTTAGTAAGATTGGATGTGGCAATGCCTCACCGAATCTGTGGAACTTTTTTTCCCTTAAAATTTTAAAAGATTGGTGCAGGGGTGGTGGTACACGCCCCTAATCGCAACACTCAGGAAGCAGAGGCAGGTGGATCTCTGTGGGTTTGAGACAACAGAGCGAGTTTTAGGACAGCTAGGGTTACACAGAGAAACCCTGTCTTGAAAATCAAAAACAAAAACTGTTTAAAAGGTTTATTTATTTAGTTATTTATTTATTTGAGCTAGGATCTCTCTATTAGCCTAGCTGTCCTGGAACTCATTGTATAGACCAGACTGGCCTCAAACTCACGTAGTTCCTCCTGCTTCTGCCTCCTAGGTACTGGGATTAAATAGTGGACCATGCCCCACTGTTTTCTTTATAGACTCGGTGCTTGGCCTGCTTGCATGCACATGCACTACCTTCGTGCGGTGCTAATGGGTCAGAAGTGAGCCTCAGCTCCTCCTGGAACCGGAGTTATGGATGGTTGGGAGTTACCATGTGGGGGCTGGGTCATTGCCATCTCCAGCTCCCTACATTCCCCCTGCTCCCCCAAACCCAGCTGTCCTGAAGTAGAATCTGTTTGTTTTGTTTTGTTTTGTTTTGTTTTGTTTTGTTTTGTTTTGAGACAGGGTTTCTCTGTGGAGCCCTGGCTGTCCTGGAACTCACTCTGTAGACCAGGCTGGCCTCGAACTCAGAAATCCATCTGCCTCTGCCTTCCAAGTGCTGAGATTAAAGGCGTGTACCACCACTGCCCGGCCGTAGAATCTGTTCTTAAATGAGCGTGATGGTTGCAGGTTTTTTGTTTTCTTTTTCTTTCTTTTTTTTTTTTTCTGATTTGTTTTATTTGTTTTGAGACAAGGTCTTACTCTGAACCCCTAGGAAGCCTGGAGCTTGCTATGTAGACTACGCTGGCTTCAAACTTGTTCTCTGAGTGCTGGACTTATGGGTTTGTGCCATTTTGTCCAGCCTCTGATGGTTGTTAATAACAATATATTTAGTTTTTCTTTTGGACGGCGTCTCACTGTATATTACCCTGACATTGGCTGGCCTGGGAATCACTGTGTAGGCCAGGCTGACCTTGAGTTCACAGTGATCTGCCTCCTGAATCTGGAAATTAAAAGCACTCTGGGATAGTTTTGGAAATGAGGAGCTAGACCTGAGAGGTGTCATTTGGGGATGGTACTCTGGTGAGTACCCAGACCCCCACTGAAACTATCTGTCCCTGTCACTCTCTGCAGGCTGTAGAGGGCAGCATGCTAGTCAGCTCCTCTTCCGACCATTCCTTGACTGTTTGGAAGGAGTTGGAGCAGAAGCCCACGCACCACTACAAGTCAGCGTCTGATCCAATCCACACCTTCGACCTGTATGGCAGCGAGGTGGTCACTGGCACTGTAGCCAACAAGATTGGTGTCTGTTCCCTGCTTGAACCACCCTCTCAGGCCACCACAAAGCTCAGTTCCGAGAACTTCCGAGGTACACTCACTAGTCTGGCTTTGCTGCCCACGAAACGCCACCTCCTGCTGGGCTCGGACAACGGCATCATTCGCCTCCTGGCGTAGGTCCAGGCAAGAGTTGTCTGAGAGCAGAGTGAGATGACACCTCTCAGGTCCAGCTCCTCATCCGTCATCTCTCAGCTGATTCTTCTAGGCAAGCCCCAGGCTCTGGGTCCCCACATAGCCTGCTGCTTGGGATTGCACAGCTCCTGAATCTCCAAAGCCATGAAGTGGCTTCATTCATGAAACTTGGGAGTTGCTGTTCCTAACCAGCAAGAAAGGGGACAAGGAAAAGCACTGTGATCCCCATTGTTCCCCCAGCTCTGCCTTCTGGATTCACATGGGGAGAAGGAAGTTCCAGGAAATGGAAGGAGCTGTTGGCTCAGCCAGCTTCCTCTAGCCATGCTCTCCTTAGCTCTGTCGCCCTTGGGTAGGAAACTGTTCCTATCTAGGGTTCCGATGGTACTGGGTCTCCAGCCTCAGGAGGGCTGGCCATGACCGAGGAGTTTCAGGGCTTGGTCTGGGGTTTTAGTATCCATTCAGCCCAGTCTTCCTAGTGTGGGACCAGATAAAAGGGGAGAAAGGGGAACAGGGACAGGGAAAGGGTTATAGAGGCCCAGCTGGTCCAGGAATGAATTCATGTCTTGCCTTGGTACCCCTAACCACAGCGTTTGTGCCTTCAGCCGGGGAGGCAGCCCTTGGGACCAGCACCCCTAGGGAGAAGAGGCAGCAGGAATCATCTCTGTATCTCTGGTTCCTCCCAGGGGATGGGAAGACCCTGGCATCTTTTGAGTCCCCATTTGGAGAAGTCTGAGATGTGGCCCCTGCTGCCTTCTCACTATTTGCAATCCATGTAAATAAGGTCAATAAATTCTTTGGAAGAGCCATGGAGTTGAGTGAAACTGTGTTGTGTTTTGTTTTGCCTAGGCTGGGCTCAGGCAATTCTGCCTCAGCCTTGCAAGGAGCTGGGGTACTGGTATGTCACCGTGTGCCTGGCTTATGGCTTGTCTTTGCTTTTTTCAGGTGGTCTCATGTATCTCAGGCTGGTCTTGATCTTGGGATGACCATCCTGCCTGAAACAGTACCATGCTTATAGGCATGACCCACCAGGCCTGACTTTTTTTTTTTTTTTTTTTCAGAGACAGGGTTTCTCTGTGTAGTCCTGGCTGTACTGGAACTCACTCTGTAGACCAGGCCAGTCTTGAACTCAGAAATCTACCTGCCTCTGCCTCCCAAGTGCTGGGATTAAAGGCGTGCGCCACCACTGCCCAGCCTGAGTTTTATTTTTTAAAGACATTTATTTTTGTATGTGTACGATTTGCACTTGTATGTATATACACCATACTTGTGGTCCCTGCAGAGGTTAGAAGAGGGCATTGGGATCGTCTGGAACTGGAGTTAATGAATGGTTATGAACTTGATATGTAGCCGAGGTTGACCTGGTATTCCTTACCTTCTTACCTCTACCTTCCAAGTGCTGATATTATACATAGGCTTATACAATCATGCCCACCAGTTTGTCTTGATGACACCAGAGTCAGGAAAGCTCAGACCTGGTAGTTTCCAGAGCTTTGAAGAGCAGAACAAGAGGGTAGAAAGGCAGCCATTGTCCTCTGGTTGCCTTGGATACAGAGCTTCTGGTTTGGGTGGCCTCAGGTCAGTTTTCCTAATGGCTCATCCTTGGGGAAAGTGAACACTGCTGAAGAGGTGGGACCCTGTGAGGGCCAGCCTCCGTCTGAGTCTCTCCACCCCTCACCTTGGGGCCTAGGCTGAAGGGAGCCAACCAGGATCCTGAGCTTGCTACAGTTGGGTGAACAGGCTCCTGCAGCCTCCCCTTCCCTGGGTCAGCTGTGGTGGTGGTGGTGGAAGGGAAGACGTCTGGACACAGGTCACAGCCTCTCTGAGCCTAACTGACTGTGGATAATCCCCATTTTGAGAGATCATTAGAAGGCTTGCCAGGTCCCTGAGCTTCCTGGCCAGACTCAGCCTTCTCAACTGCTCCTGTAACTAACTCCCTTTTCCAGGCTCAGGCAGGGTTCTGGGTAGCTGTTTTAGGGTTAGTAGCCTTGGTGGGAAAGGGTCTTTTGGCCCCCATATCAATGTTTAACCGGATATACAGGTCAATATTTACCAGCACAGAACACAAGCTGAACAGGGGTTGGCTAAGAGCAAAGGTCCTGTGGGAGGAGAGAGCTAGGCCAGGCTGGCTGCACCAGGTGGAGCGTGGGGAGCAAGTGGGTCCAGGAGAACATCGTGTGCTGCGCTAAGAAGCCTGAAGAGGTAGGATGGGAGGGTGGTGCACCTTGCTCCTCGGGCAGCAGAAGAAGTGGGGAGCTGCCCCGTTGGCAGGTGGCAGGGGGTCTGGCTGAATTTATTTAGGGAGCCAGCAGCTTTACAGCATCCTGGGGTGGTGAGGAACAGAGGTACAGGCAGCTCCAGGAGAAATCTCTAGAACTTCAAAACCTGGAGGCCTATTCCTGGTGGGAAGAGACATACATCCAGACTGGAGATAAGGCCCTGGCCGAAGGTTCCTGGACACAGTTGTGGGTCTTGGGGATAAGAGAAGGACCCTTTCAAAGAGCTGGCCCTGAGATAAGGCCTGGGTAGGAGCTGAGGGTGTGAAGGAAGCCTTTGTTGAAGGCACTAGGCTGAAGGCCTCGCTCATTCACCAGCTGGGTTTCCCCGAAGCACCCTGGAGCGGAACTTGGGGCAGAGGTGGGATGGGGCTTGTGGTTTCCGTAAGTCCAAAGGTGTCTGGGCCAGTCATTCATTGGTCAACAAAGCAGTTTCTGGCTGCCCTGTCACCCTCGATTAGGCCTCAGAGCCTTTGGGTAGGACCAGGGCAGCCTGAGAAAGGCTGGATGAAATGAACAGCAGATTGGGTGACTTTGCTGGGGTGGGAAGCTTTCCCACGTCTATCACTGAGGGCCAAGCATCATGCTCAGTATCTACAAAGATTCTTATTTTGGTCATCAAAACCCACATGGGAATAGGAAGGACTTCTGCCATGAGTTACCAAGACAAGGTAGAGCCGAAGGCATTAAGGGAAATGCACAAGGTCCTCTTGCAAGACGTGGAGTCTAGAGTTGAACCCAGGACTGATCCACAATGTGAGATCCCAAAGAATGAAGACTAAATGAGAAACTACATGGGGAAAAAAAAATACTTATGGAAATCCCACCTCTCAGGGCGAGGTCTGCAGCTAATGTGTCTTGAGTCCAGGTTCCGCAGCTTGGTGTGGTCAAGTAGCCTATGGGTAGCAGTCTATTGCCTGGTCTTTGAGTGTGAGGTAGGAACTAACCCTTCCTGTTCTGAATACAGGAACATGGCACTGCTCCGGGGACTCCTGGTACTCAGCCTGTCCTGTCTGCAAGGTCCCTGTTCCATGGTGAGGCAGAGCTGAGGTCTGAGTGGGAAGCGGTCAGTCAGGCTAAAGGGGACAGGGTCAAGTTTGGGAGGGCCCAAAGGGGTGGGGAGGGAGGAATGCTGAGTCCTCTGCTCCCCCTTTTCTCAACAGTTCTCTCCTGTGAGCACCATGGATCTCCTGGGCCAGCAGGTACTCAATAGTGAGGGATTTGGGGTGGGGGAAGAGCCCAAGGGTCTCACCTATGTCTTGGACAAGGTGAGGACTCACGGGAAGGGCCTTTTCTTCATCTGCTTTCTCCTTTCTGTAGCCAGTGAGTGAGCAGGCCCAGCAGAAGCTGCCCCTACCTGCCCTCCTCAAGTTGGGCAATCAGGTACAATCAGCTGGGGCTGGGGAAGAGTAGGTGGGGCCAGAGGGAGGACCTGATCAGTGGAAGCAAGGGAATAGGGATGGGAGAGACATAGTTATGGGGCTGATGCTCTGCTCAGGGGCTCAGAGGGATGGGCTAGGAAGGACTCCAGCATGGCTCTTCTTGCCTCAGATCTGGGACAGGGCCTTTGCTGCCCTGTAGCACCAGGATTATGAGGGACACAGAGAACCTGGAGCTGACTCCTTGACCTCCCTGACCTTGATCTGTCCTTGTAGGACCTTGGTGACCATGCTATCCTGAAGAGGTCCTCAGGAGACTGCAAGAGTACCCCAACTGCAGAGGAGACTCGCAAGCTGGCTCAGGCCATGATGGCTTTTACTACTGATCTGTTCTCCTTGGTGGCCCAAACATCTACCAGCTCCAACCTTGTCCTGTCACCCCTTAGTGTGGCCCTAGCACTCTCTCACCTGGCGCTAGGTACTGGGATCACACCTGTCCAGAAGAACTAGGAGACCGCAAAGGGTTCGGTGCTGCAGAGGTTGTCCATTTGGTAGAATGCAGGTGCCTGAGCTGTCACCACCCTCTATGAATCAGAAATCCAGGGATAACCTAAGAGTGTGGTGATTGAGAAGTGCCCCTAGTTATTTTAGCACAGGAATTTGATGGCTACAATATCTTCCAGTGGACATGAGTGTCTCACTGTGGGACACTGCTGTTCAGAGAGGAAAGGTACCTTGAGCGAGGTGACCTTGCCCAGCTTGTTAGCTGCAGAGATGAAAATAGAATCTGGGAGTCCTATGGCTCTGAACATCTCGGAGGGGAGCAGAGTAGTGGTCTGTGGCCATGTTCTTTATGGGGATGTGAGAGTATGGGAGTGGGCAGTGGGGCCAGAAAGAACCCATGGCTTGGGCGTCAGCCTGCTTGGTCCCCTTTAGGTGCTCAGAACCAAACACTAGAGAGCTTGCAACGAGTGTTGCACGTGAACACAGGATCCTGCCTCCCGCATCTACTGAGTCATTTCTACCAGAACCTAGGCCCTGGGACAATCCGACTAGCTGCCAGAATATACCTGCAGCAAGGTAGGGGCTGATGGCAGCCAGCTGCCCAGAAAGAGTCCTGCCTCTTGTGCACAAGGGTAAGGGAGAGGGGCTTGGCCTCGGGTAGCATACTGGTGGATGTGGAGGCCCTGGGATGAGCTTCTGGCTCATTGCATGCAGGATTTCCCATCAAAGATGATTTCCTGGAGCAATCGGAAAAGCTCTTTGGTGCGAAGCCCAAGAAACTGACTGGAAGACAGGAGGAAGACCTGGCGAATATCAACCAATGGGTGAAGGAGGCCACAGAGGGGAAGATTGAAGATTTCCTCTCTGAGCTGCCGGATAACACCGTGCTGCTTCTCCTCAATGCCATCCACTTTCACGGTACACTGTTCTTCTTAAGTTGCTCACCCTCTCAGCCCCACTCGCACCGTCTGCTGTGCAAGCTTAACTCTGAGGTTGCTAGGCCATGAAATGGGATTGTCTGGGCGTGTGAAGAGGAGACTCAAGCTGTAGAGGCCAGGCTGCCTTGAGAGAAAACTGGGGCTCCAGAGGGATGGAGAAATGCAAATCCAGATATGAGGGAGATACCTAAGATCAACTAGATGTCAACTGGGAGCTTGGCCTCCACCCCTTATTCCTTGAATGGGTTCTAGGCAGGACAGGTGGGAGGCTGGTCTCATGTTACATGGTTCCCGCCCTCTGCTTGGCTGCAGGTTTGTGGAGGACCAAGTTTGACCCAAGCCTCACCCAGAAGGGCTCCTTCCACCTGGATGAACGGTTCACCGTGCCAGTGGATATGACACACTCGCTGTCATATCCTCTTCGATGGTTCCTGCTGGAGCAACCTGAGATACAGGTCACTCTAGAGTTTAGCTTGGGCTGGTAAACTAGGCCTGGTGCTGGGAGGTAAAGTCTGGTCCCTGGGGTAGGTAGCTCCCGAAGGATCTATTAGGCTTCTACCCAGGACCCAGCCTCTTTGAGGTTCATCTGCTCAAAGAAAATATATTGAGCTTTTGTCATGTGCCAGACAACTGTTCTCTGTGCTAGTGGAGCCCAAGAAGACCAGAGCCTAAGGGAAGATAGGAGTTTTCACACAGTGCTTCATAGGTGGGAGTTGGGTTTCAAAGCGTACTGCTCAGAACATTCTGACTGGATGGAGCTCCATGCCAAGCTGTCTCAGCTGTGGCTTCCCTTGCGTCTAGCCTAATCGTGACTCCATGGCTAGAATACTGATCCTTGGGCCCATCGTCTGTGGCTGAGATAACAGTATGGGCTAGTTTTGTTTGTTCGAGGGTCTGACAATGTTACACAGGCTGGCTTCGAACTCATGATCCTCCTGCCCCAGCTGTTTGAGTGCTGGAGTCCCAGGTGTGTGGCACCACACCCGCTCATCCATTCTGTTGGTTAGTTTCACTAGGCAAGCTGGGCACAGCATTGCCAGTTCTGCAGGGAGGAGCCATGTGGGCAGCCAGACTTCTCTCTAGCTTGTGGTAAGAGGATGAGAGTCATGCTCAGCTCCACTCAGCATCTCACCTTCCTGTTGCTTCTTCCTCAAAGCCCTGTGCTACCCACCGGTCCTCCATTCTCTGGCTCCATCTCCCTATCCTCCCACTGGCAGAGGACCTGCCTGTAGGCACTATGCTGGGATCCAGGGAGCCCTGAGCTTAGGGATTTCCATGTTCCCCTAACTGCAAGGATTCTTTAAAAAAAAAAAAAAAAAAAAGCCCTGTGAGCTGAGTGCGGTGGTTTACATCATAATCCCAGCACTCCGAAGGTTGAAGCAGAAAGACTGAGTTTGAAGATAGTCAGGGCTACATAGCCAGACCCTATCTAGAGAGAGAAAGAGAGAGAGAGAGAGAGAGAGAGAGAGAGAGAGAGAGATCTCATTCCACATCTTAGCATATATAGCATATAGAGCAGACTCTCTGGATGAAGATAAAAGGTAAGGGGCAAGCTTCCTACTCTTTGCTGTGGCTTCTCTATGGGTCATTTTGAAAGCCAGTAGCCCTACCTATCACCCCCAGGGAGAATTGAGAGGAAAAGATATGAAGGCCCATAGCTTGTTTGTACAGCATGCTGATAGCACATAAAGAACTCAGTCTGTAGTGAAGACACTACTAGAAGAGTTAAAAATCTATCTGGACATGTAGCTCAGTTGTTGAGTGCTTGCCTGCCATGCACAAAGTCCTTTTGTTCAACCCCTAGCAACACATAAACCAGGCACACTGATGCAATCCGCCATTCCTAGTACTTATAGACAGAGGCAGGAGGATCAAAAGTTCAAGGTGGAGAAGTGGCTCAACAGTTAAGAGTACTTACTAGCTGCTCTTGCAGAGGACCAGGGTTTCATTCCCAGCACCCACCATGCAGCTCACAACTACCTATAACTCCAGCTCTAGGGGATATGGTGCCCTCCTCTGGACTGTGAGGGTACTGCAAGGACATGCTACACAGACATGCACTGAGGCAAAATACTCATACACATAAGATCAAAATAAACCTTAAAAAGAAGTTCAAGGTCATTCTGAATTACATAGTGAGTCTGAGGACAGCCTGAGACATTACCCTGTCTAAAACAAAACAAAACAAAATTGGGGCTTGATGTACTGTTCTGTAATCCCAGCATTCAGGAGGCAGGTAGGCAAGAGAGTCAGAAGTTCATAGCCACCCTTGGCTAAACAGTCATTTCAAAACCAGCTTGGGATCCATGAGACTCTGTGTCCAAAAAAGAAGGAGCTATGTGTAGCTATACACATCTTAAATCCCAGCACTCAGGAGGCAGATCTCTGCAAGTTCGAGGCCAGCCTGGTCTACAGAATGAGTTCCAGGACAGTCAGGGCTACACAGAGAAATCCTATCTAGAAGAAACAACAACAAAAAGATGGCAAAAAAAAAAAAAAAAAAGGTGGAGAGCAATGTAGGAAGACAGCTGATGCCGACCTGTTCCTCCTCTATACACCCATGTGCAAACACCCTCACACCCATACAAACGTGTGCTTATGTATGCACACACAGAGATGTAAAAGCATTATGTCACTTGGTCCCGTGTCACCTTGCAAAGGGGAAAGTGGTATTATTCCACTTCACAAGTGAAGAGAAAACGTGCTAACCCTGAATTTCTGGCTCTTGTCTCAAAAGTCCAGAAGTAATTTTGGCCCAGATTCCAGACAGGTCCAGGTGCTGTCTGGTCCTCATGTTCTCTCCTTTTCTTATCTGTAGGTGGCTTATTTCCCCTTTAAGAACAACATGAGCTTTGTGGTCATAATGCCCACTTATTTTGAGTGGAACGTGTCTGAAGTACTAGCCAACCTGACCTGGGACACTCTGTACCAGCCCTTGCTGCGGGAGAAGCCCACCAAGGTGTGGCTGCCTAAACTCCATCTGCAACAGCAGCTGGACCTCGTGCCCACCCTCAGCCAGCTGGGTAAGGAGGTTGGGGATAGGGTGCCCCCAGGTGGTCAGGGCAGAGTATGTGAGCTGGCAATGCATCTGAATCAGAGGTGGCCCTGTTTCCTGGATGGGAGCATTTGATATGCTCCTTTAGACTTTCTGTTCTGGGGTGGATTGGGGTGAACTCTGCCGCCTGAGACTGAGCATTACAAAGAATCCTGGGTAAAGAGTTCAGAGCGATATGTGAACCTCACTGACTAGCTTGGAAAGGGAAGAGGAGAAGCTGGGGTCACCATGTTGAAGAGCCACAGCAGCTGGGTAGTGGTGGCGCACACCTTTAATCCCAGCACTTGGGAGGCAGAGGCAGGTGGAGTTCTGAGTTCAAGAGTTCGAGGCTAGCCTGGTCTACAGAGTGAGTTCCAGGACAGCCAGGGCTACACAGAGAAACCCTGTCTCAAAAAACCAAACCAAAAAAAAAAAGAAGAGCCACAGCTACCCTGCACTAGGCCGTGAGAGCCCACTGTGCACAAAGTCTAACGGAGCAGGCACATGGAGACCCAGGTCCTCCCAGTCTAGTGTGAGTGGTAAATTTGAGGTTGTCTCTCCAGTTTACCCCAGAGACTATCAAACCAATACCTAGTGCAGACCCTGATTTTAAAAAGCTTCTAGAAGTGTTGTCTAGGCTGAGGCTTGGAGGCTTGATAGATTCCAATCAACTGCTGGGTTCAAGTGTTCCCTTTAGCCAGGATGCCAGACACATCCAAATAGCCTTGGGGCAACACTGACCAGTCATCTGCTACTCTGGGCAGGTCTACAGGAATTGTTCCAGGGCCCAGACCTTCGTGGAATCTCTGACCAGAGTCTGGTGGTGTCTAGCGTGCAACATCAGTCTACCATGGAGCTCAGTGAGGCCGGTGTGGAGGCAGCCGCAGCTACCAGCACCGCCATGACCCGAATGTCCCTCTCCTCCTTCACTGTGAACCGACCCTTCCTCTTCTACATCATAGAGGACACCACGGGCATGCCCCTCTTTGTGGGCAGTGTGAGGAACCCTAACCCCAATGCACAGCCCCAGCTCCAGGAACAGCAAGATTCCCCTGACAACAGGCTCTTAGTCCAGAATGACAAAGCTGACTTCCATGGAGACAAGACCTTTGGTCCTGACTTGAAACTTGCACCCCGCCTGGAGGAAGATTATCCCCAGTTTAGCTCCCCAAAGTGAGGAGGGGCCCTGGGCAGCAGCATCCTGAGTCCCCACCTGGATCAGCCTCTCAACTCCTGTGACTCATTCAACCAGCTTTGTGGGATGGGGTGGGACCTGGGGGACTGTCACCAGGGATAGGAGCTGTTCTCTTGCAGCAGCTCCTGGGGATAGGAGGTGGATGGGGCCTGGAGGAAGGCAGGCACAGGGAATCTTTATTTCTTCCCAAGGGGCTCAAGAGATGACCTTTTGTGGGCTGGCACTCGTGGACACAGTTTTGACTAGAGGTAGGTTAGGCAAGTCCCTAATTAGAGTCCCTCCACATTTGTAAGCAGAGAATGGAGAGGCCATCTTTAGACCTATCACCAGACAGCCTGGGTGGGAAAGGGAGAGACAGTGTTGGTCTCCTGAGCTTAGACTGGCCTTTGTGTTATATTCCATGGGTGGAGGCTGACCTACCCTGGCTCTGATGTCCTTTGCTGAAGACATTCAGGTCTCCAACCTGTGTCCTGCCACCCATGTCACCCCTCTGGTTTTTGGAGATGCCAATACTGCCAGGAGCCTTCCTCCTTCATCTCTCTCTTGTCCTTGTCTGCCAGGAAGCTCAGGGGCTGAGGCAGGGAAGGGCCCCTTTAGCTCCCAAGACTCTTTTATAAAGTTTTTGTAGTGATTTTTATGCCACCTGAATAAAGAATGAATGGGCAGGGCTGGTCTGACGTCACAGTTCTGGGCAAGTGGATGTGGCCGGGAAGCACCACGGGGCAGATTGCACTGAGCCCTCTCTGTGCCACGTTCGGTCTTTGGCCACATGCCAGTCCTCTCTGAGTCTACTAGGTCTACCTCCATGCCAGCCTGGCTCAGCTCTCAGCCCTTCCCTCTATGTGTGCCTCGGGCAGCTGGTAACAAGGACGGCTCAGAACTGGCAATTAGGGAGCTAGCGGGTTTCTAATTACACCCTAGCCGTTATGCCAGGAGCCGGCGCCCGCCAGCCGGGGCCAGGCTGACAGCTGGAGGCTGGCAGTGTCTGAGGATTTTGGGGATGTAGTTGGAGATACTTGGCACCGGGATGGCTACTTCCTGTGACAGAGTAGGAGCTGGAGGCAGAGGTGGTGTGTGCATGGATGATGAGGGTTGCCCTCTGGTGTAGGCACATCTCCCTGATGAGATCTCCTGTGTGTCCAGGCAATAGCCCTCTGGGGCCCTAATGTCCCTGGGCAAGGTTGGGTGGGGAGGATGAGGAGGGTAAGAGGTCCCTGGTGTAGGATCCTGATGCTGTTAAGAATGTACGTGTGTATAGGGGGGAGGGTGGACTCATTAGGAACATGTGTCAGAGGTGAAGTACCCTGATTGAGACATGAACAGCAGAGCCTGGAGCATCAGTCCGAGCAGGAGCCAAAGGAGGTAATGGAGAACAGCGCAGAAGTCTCAGGAAGAGAACTGGAGATCTGCTGGGGAGAGGAGAAGAAAGAGCAGAAGGTCTGGGCTGAGAACATGCGCAGACGTCCACGATGAGCTGAGCGTGGGGCTGGGGAGGAGGGAGGAGTCAGTAGCCGGGTACAGAACCCGAAGCGCTCTGGGACCGCGCAAGGAGAAAAGACAGCTGCTATTTAGTTCTATTTTTGTGTGTATATCTATTTAATGTGAATATATGTTTGTGTATCAGACGTGTTCAATGGCTATAGAGACCGGAAGAGGGCGTCAGATCATCTGAAACTGGGGTTGCAGGTTTCTGATACACCAAATGGGTGCTGGGAACCGAACCTGGGTCACTAAGAGAGCAGCAAATGCTCTTACCTGATGAGCCATCTTTTCTCGACTCACTCACTCTCCCCCTCCTTTCCTTCTTCCTTCCTTTCTCCCTTCCTCCCTCCCTCCCTCTTTCCCTTCGTCCGTCTGTCCGTCCCTCCCTCCCTCCCTCCCTCCCTCTCTCCCTCCCTCCCTCCCTCCCTTCCTTCCTTCCTTCTTTTTCCTTTTGGTTTTTGTCGACAGGGTTTCTCTGTGAAACCCTGGCTGTCCTAGACCCTATTTGTAGACCAGGCTGGCCTCACACTCACAGAGATCTGCCTGCCTCTGCCTCCCAAGTGCTAGGATTAAAGACCTGTGTCATTGCTACCCAGCATTCCCTGACTTAAAAAAAAAAGGTCGAAATTTTATTTTAAATTATATGCAGGTATGTATGCATGTGTGTATGTGTGTGTGTTGTGTGTGGGGAGGTATATATTTATGAGTGCAGTTGTCTTCAGGGGATGAAGAGGGTATCAACTGCCTGAAGATGGATTTACAGGTGGTTGAGAACCAACTGATGTAGGTGCTGGGAACAGAACTCCAGACCTCCATAACAGCACTACACTAACCACTGAGCCAGCTGGCCAGAAACACCCTGTGTGTGTGTGGGGGGGTTAACTTTAATTTTTTTGCATTTATTTATTTATTTTTGTTTGTTTGTTGAATTTTGTTTTCTTTATTTTGTTTCTGAGACTAGATCTCACTATGTAGTCTTAGTTTACCTGTTACTCATGATGTAGACTAGACCAGGCTGGCCTCGAACTCACAGAGATCTGTTGGCTTCTGCCTCCCAAGTGCTGGGATTAAAGGTGTGCACCACCACATCTGGGAATTTACTTACTTATCTATTTATTTACGATTGTGTGTGTGTGTGTGTGTGTGTGTGTGTGCTTGTGCCATAATTCATAAGTAGAGGTGAGAGAACAATTTGCCGGTATCTGTTCTCTCATTTTACCATGTGGGTTTCAGGGATCAAACTCGGGCCCTCAGCCTTGGCAGCAAGCTTCTTCACCTACTTAGCCATCTTGCTGGCCCTTTCCCCCAGCTTTTTGTTTTGCATAAATGAATTATAAAGTCTTTTCCTCTGTCCCCATGCCCTGCCCCAGCCTGGCAGTTCTGGGGCCTGAACCCAATGCTCTACCACTGAGCTGTCTTCTAGCTCAGTTTACAGTCCCTTGTATCTGTTGGGTTTCTTGCCTCACATTTTGGAGGTTAGCCCATGTTGTGTACAGCAATGTCCTTTCACCTGGAAGCCTCAGACTTGTGAGATGCTGGGTCTGAGCTTGGCTGTGGAAGGCTCGCGTGGCTTCTGGACGGGATGAAGAGGGAACAGGAAGACTGGTGGTTTCGCCCACCCAGGGTGCAGATCAAAGTCATAGAATTTGTGGCTAGACCACAGGGGATAAGAGAAGGACAGACTCGAAGATGATGGGATCCTTGCAATTCCCAGGTTCTTGTAAGAAATGGGTAGGGGTGGTGCCTTTGACCAAGCCAGGAGGCAGAAAGATTGAAGGGTGGTCAGGAGATTTGCTCTTTAAACATGTTTTAATGGCAATGTTCCTCTAATACAGGTCAGTCACATGCCCCATTTCGCCTGGAAAAATTAGAGTTATTTCTGTCATTTGAGCTAATTAGTAGTCTTGCTGTTGGATGTGTCCTATGAGTTCATTTCTGGGCTACCATGTGGATCTCGAAGGCATGGGGCCCCTGACTATGGCTTTGAGGTCACCCATTTTGAATGTCAAGGAGTTGACTGAATATTTGGTAAGGGCTGGAAGTCTGTATTTGACAGCATAGAGCTGCTTTAAGTCATGGAGCTAGGGCCTGGGCAGAGCTCCCGCAGAGCACGTGCAAGGCCCTGGGTTTTGTCCACGGTGAGGGGCGGGGAACACTGAACTAGAAGAAATCCTTTAAGGAGAGATTCTGTTCAAAAAAAGGAAAAGGGTCCAAGGATCAACAAGCAGAGACAGAAAAGACAGGGAGCTTATGGTGGGAGAAATGGTGGCAAGAGGGAAGGGGCTCTGAGAAGGAGCTCTGCCCTGCTGCCTGCTCCTGCGGGGAGTTCCCATGTGGCGGTCAACACAAGTCACTTGTTGCAGTAGTTTCAGAGGAGACAGGCACAGAGGCAGAGGTGAGGAGGAAGTGGAAGCCGGGACTGTAGACTTCAGAGCAAACAGCTCTTTACGTCATGGCAGTGAGGGAAGTGGGCAGCGACTTTAGGGACGTATCATAAAAAGGAGAATTTCAGATAACCCAGTGTTCAGAGTGAACCCAGGGTCTTGTACATGCTGGGTAAATGCTCTACAGCAGACTACACCCTCAGTCCTAAAAGTCTCTCTCTCTTTCTCCCTCTCTCTCCCCTCCTCCCTTTCTCCTTCCCTCCCTCCCTTTCTCCTTTCCTCCCTCTCCCTCTCCCCCTCTCCCCCTCCCTCTCCCTCTCCCCCTCCTCCTCCTCCTTCCTCTCTCTCTCTCTCTCTCTCTCTCTCTCTCTCTCTCTCTCTCTCTCATTTGTTGTGTGTGAGTATCTCACTCCATGTTGTCTGGTTCTGCAGCAAGTATTACCAGCTGTGCCCTGGAAGTTCAGACCTATTTTGAAGTAGGAGACTCTGGAAGAGAGTCTGAGAGTCTATTTGGTGGACTAATTTATCTAATTTCCTGGAATCCCACAGAACCAAGATTGAAACAATAAGGTTTCTCCACCCTTCCAATAGAGGGTGCTCTCTTGTCAGAGCCTTTGGCAGGCAGTTGCTTCCAGAAGACTTTCCCATCATACATCTGTGGTGGATGGCTTGGTAGGAGCCGTGGTAAATACAGAGCCCTCTTAAGCAGTCCTCTTCTTCAGGTGCAGTCCCAGGAGGCACTGGAACAGCAGCAAGTGTGAACACAGTGGATTGAGGGCACTGTAGACAGATATAATGTTCCTGCGAATAACGCCTCGTGTCCACATATGCATTTTATGGAGTGGGGATGAGATCTAGGGCCTCATGCACGCATGCCAGGCAAGGACCCTATCAGAGTTACACCTCCGGTCCTGTGGGAGGCTTTTGGTGCATGCATTTAGAAGTAGAACATTGGGCTTTCGATTCGGGTGTGTCCACCTTTAACGTGATCACACACAATGTTAGCATTTACTGTCACATTGTTCTTCACAGTTGCCATATGATCGTACACTTGGGATGGGTAGAGTTCCTCATTTTCCACACCCATGTGGATGCTGGTGTTGTCATGTGAATTAATTTATTATTATTTTAGAGAAACGTTGTTGTTTAATGGTAAAGCTTAGCACACTCCAGCACCAGGACTGGCATGGAGTCAAAGCAGCAGGAACGGCCGGGTGACCTCATGGAGCCTCACATGGCAAAGAGGATGAGGAAGTCCCATGGTCTCAGACAGGGCAAAACCCAGAATGGCATAGGAGAAGAGCTGCTGCTTGGGAGACAGGTTCCTGGTATATCCAATAATCAAACTACCAACACTGTGCCAGTGCCAGCCCCTATCCAGCCACAGCAACTGTGGCGGCCCCAGCCCCAATGGAGAGGGAGCTGATGCAGGAAGGCAGTTTAGAAGCAGTTTAGATGAGGCCTCTGGTGTATTCAGGAGGGAGGCAGACACAGGCCTGAGGGAAACAGAGCTGGAGAACCAAGCAGTGCCTTGGTGGTGGTCTGCATTTTTCAATCTCCCAAGCTTTTTTAAATTTAGGTATATGAATACACTGTCAGAAGAGGGCATCGGATCCCATTACAGATGGTTGTAAGTCATCATGCAGTTGCTGGGAATTGAACTCAGGACCTCTGGAAGAGCAGTCAGTGCTCTTAACCACTGAGCCATCTCTCCAGCCCCCTCAATCTCCCAGATTTAGCCCTTGGTTTCAGCGTGCCAGGTGATTACATTTTTTTTTTTTTTTTTTTTTTGGTTTTTTCAAGACAGGGTTTCTCTGTGTAGCCCGAGCTGTCCTGGAACTCACTTTGTAGACCAGGCTGGCCTCAAACTCAGAAATCCGCCTGTCTCTGCCTCCCAAGTGCTGGGATTAAAGGCGTGCACCACCACCGCCCGGCCCAAATACATAATTCTTAAAAAAAAAAAAAAAAAAAAAAAGACTGTGCAACAAGACTTGTTATTGTTTTAATTTGATTTTTTTCTTGGGCTTTGGGGAATCAAATCCAGCCTCCCCCTTTTTGGTGGCACTTTAGGTAGGGTGTCTCTATTATATCCCTCTGACTGTCCTTGAATTAGCTACGTAGACCAGGTTGGCCTTGAACTCACAGAAATCCTTCTGCCTCTGCTTCAGGAGAGCTTGGATTAAAGGTGTCATACCGGGGTGAGGGACTTTTCATGTATCAGGGAAAGTGATCTCCACTGAGCATGTTCCCAGCCCATGGAACGCCTTTGGATAAATTTATTGTCCCCTTGGTATTCTTCCATGAATGACTTGGGCTTATTTTTTTTTCTTAAATTATTAGCTAAAACTTTTTGTTATATTTATTTTATTTTATGATTGTTTTACCCATGTGTATGTGTGTACACTATATGCAATCCTGGTGCCTACAGAGGTCAGAAGAGGGCATTGGATCCCCTGGAAGTGCAGTTATGATGTTGTGAGCCTCCATGTGGGTGCTGGGAACTGGGCTGGAGTCCTCTGCAACAGCAACAAATGCTCTTAATTGCTGAGCCATCTCTCCAGGTCCTCTTGAATTTTTATAAGTATTTTGCATAAGTTCTTTGAGAATTTCATACAATATATTTTGATTGTATTCACCCAATGCCTCTCAGTTTCTCTCAGATCCACCTCCCTGTCCCTCCATCCTGTTTTTATTTTTATTGATGTGTGTGTGCACACACCTGTGAGTGATGCTAGTGGAGGCCAGAGATGGGTGTTGGATCCCAGGGAGCTGGAGTTACAGGCAGTTTTGACTCTCTAGGCTTGATTCGGGTACTGAGAATGTAATTCAGGTCCCCTGCACGGGCCGCAAGTGCTCTTACCCACTGATCAGCCCTCCAGCCCCCTCTTGAGTTGTTTCTGGCTTTCTCGTTGATTTACAGTTTTGGTGTGGCTGCATCTTCTCTTCCTTTTACAGTATCTATACAGTGTGAAGAGAGATTTCTAACTTTAATATCACATTGGTCGTCCATCTTTTTCCTTTTAGTTTGTACTTCTTTGGGTGTAGGTCTTTATGTTGGCCTTAGATTTCCAACAATTCTCCTACTTCTGTGTTCTGAATGCTGGAGTTTTATACACACCACCACATCCAGCTACTTATTGTTCGCTTTTGTGTTTCTGTGTATGCCATGGATTGCATCTGTAGCTCAGAAAATAACTTCTGGGAGTCATTTCTCTCCTTCCACCATGTGAGGCTGGGGATTGACTCATATCCTTATGCTTAGTGACAAGTACCTTTTACTTTCAGAACCATCTCTTTTCTTTCTTTTCTATATTTTGCTTTTTTTTTTTTGAGACAGGGTTTCACATAGCCCAGGTTAGCCTCCAACTCTTTTCTTTTTCTTTTTTTTTAATTTTCTAGCCTCCAACTCTTTAAAACATTTTTTTTAAATTAATCATTCCATTCGTTTACATCTCAAATGATATCCCCCTTCCTGGTTACCCCTCCACAACCCCCCATCCCATCTGCCCCATTCCCTTCTCTTTTGGCTCTTTGAAGGTGTTCCCCCACCCACCCACCCACTCCTGCCCCACTGCTCCAGCATCCCCCTACACTGGGGCATCAAACCTCCAAAGGACCAAAGGCCTCTCCTCCCACTGATGTCAGACAAGGCCGTATGTATCTGGGGCCATGGATCCCTCCATGTGCACTCCTTGGTTGGTGGTCTAGTCCCTGGGAGGTCTGGGTGGTCTTACCAGCCGACATTGTTCTTCCTATGGGGACATAATCCCCCTCCACTCTTCCAGTCCTTCTGTGAGTACCCCTCACTGGCGTCCCTGAGCTCAGTCTGATGGTTGGCTGTGAGCATCTGTATCTACATTGGTCAGGTGCTGACAGAACCTCCCAGGGAACAGCCACACCAGCCTCCTACTCTTATATGAAAGATTGATGTGAACTCCAGATCTCCTTTCTCCGTTTCAAGTCCTAGGATTACAGGAGTGCACCATCCTGCCTGCCTAGATTTGCTCTATAGAGCATGGTATTGCTTAAATGACGTGGTGGGCATGATCTTGCAGAAACAAGAGGATCACTGTGAGTTCCAGGCCAGCCTGGGGTACATAGTGAGGCTTGATCTCAAACAACTGATGGACCAACCAGGAAAGATATCAGTATCACCTGTGCTCAGAGGTGTGGCACTGGGTGATGGGAGACTGAATGAGAAGTTTTCACAGGGCAACTTTTGTTGCTTTTGACACTGTGTGTGGGTACACGCACATGTGTGTATATGCATGTGAGCATGTGCACATGTATATGTGTGTGTGCATGCACTTGCACACGTATATAGATCAGAAGACAAATTTGTGGAGTCAGCACACTCCCTCCACCTGGGTTCCAAGGATTGAACTCATGTCATCGGGTTTAGACTGCAAGTGCCTTTGCCCCCTAACACAGTGCTTTCCCTAGAGGCGCTCCACAAGGTGCTTTTGAAAGCTGGACTCTGACTGTTGACATTCGTCTTCCTACAGAGCTGAACCTTGCCCACTACAAAGTCTTACTGGCCCAAACTCTGCTTCCTGTGGCCTTCCAGAGGATGGTTGTAGAGACCCCTGAATTTTCTCTTGTTTGAGTCTTCTTTGAATGGCTGTTGGGCTTTGTTAGGCAGCCTAGAAAACATTTGTTATATAGCTTTAGAAAGAAAGTTTTTTTTTTTCTTTAATTAGTGGTTTTTAGAGATAGGGTTTCTCTGTGTAGCCTTGGATATCCCGGAGCTCACTCTGTAGACCAGGCTGGCCTTGAATTCACAGAGATCTACCTGCTTCTGCCTCCCAAGTGCTGGGATCAAAGGTATATGCCACCATTACCCAGCCCAGAAAGCAATACTTTTAATCAGAGTAGCTACAACACAAAGCAAAATCGTCAGCTTCCTGGAGCAGATCCCATACCACACGGTCGACAGTTCCATGTACACGAACTTTGTTCCCTAAACAAGACTAACAAAAATATTGTTCTTTAAAAACTGTTACAATTATTTATTTATGTAGTGTGGGTAAGTGGATGTGGGTGTGCATGAGCCATGGCACACACAGAGGTCAGAGGACCACATGTTGACATAGGTTTTCCCCTCCCATGTGTGTGCTGTGGATACAACTCAGGCTCTCAGGCTTAGTGGCTATAACTTTTACCTGGTGAGCCACTTCACTGGGTACTTTTTCTTTTCTTTTATTGTTTTATGACACAGGTTTTCAGGTAGCCCAGGCTAGCCTCAAATTCACTGTGTAGCCAAGGCTGCCCTTAAACTTCTGCCTCACCTTCCAAGTGTTGAGATCATGAGCAAGTGGCACCATACCAGTTACAAAAGTATTAATAAGATTACCTTTAGCCTTTGTGTATTTAGCATTATATGAAACAGATGAATTTTGAGTTTAGAATTGAGTTTCATCCCTAAGATCTCTTATGTAGATGCAAATATTCTAGATCCCAAATCCAAAATGCTTTTGTTCATTTGTTTTTTGGTTCCTACTCATTTTGGATAGGGGGGACTCAACCTGAAGTCCCCAGTCTGTGCTTTAGTTTTGAGACTACATTCTAAGTTCCAACACCCCAGGGCAAGCTGAGTGCAAGTGGTCTCCTGTGCAGACAGCCTCTAGTGATCTAGTGAGGGCCTCCTCTGAGCATGGGTGTCCTGGACACTCCAGTTTTTCTCTGGTCAGATGTTTCCCCATCATCCTTTCTTTTCTTCCTAAAGATTTTGTTTGTTTGCTTTTTTTTTTTTTTTTTTTTTGAGACAGGGTTTCTCTGTGTAGCCCTGGCTGTCCTGGAACTCACTCTGTAGACCAGGCTGGCCTCGAACTCAGAAATCCACCTGCCTCTGCCTCCCAAGTGCTGGGACTAAAGGCGAGCGCCACCACCGCCCGGCTTGTTTGTTTGTTTTCAAGACAGGGTTTCTCTGTGTAGCCCTGGCTGTCCTGAAACTTACTCTGTAGACCAGGCTGGCCTCAAGTGCTGGAATTAAAGGTGTGTGCCACCACCACAGGGTTAAGCTTCTCTCTCTCTCTCTCTCTGTCTCTCTCTGTCTCTCTCTGTCTCTCTGTCTCTCTCTGTCTCTCTCTGTCTCTCTCTCTCGTACAATACCCCTTTAACTTCTCTCTCTATGCCTTAAATAAACTCCATTCTATACTATACCCATCTTGTCGTCTTGTGACTAGTACCTTAGGG
>NW_021621078.1:7490437-7494103 GCF_004785775.1 Grammomys surdaster
CCCCCCCCCCCGTGTGTGTGTGTGTGTGTGTGTGTGTGTGTATGTAGTACCTGAAGAGGCCAGGAGATGGCATCAGATTCTCTGGAGCTGGCATTACAGGCAGCTGGGAGTCCTTGGTGTGTGTGCTGGGAACAGAACTCAGGTCCTCTGCAAAAGCAGCCCGTGTTCTTAAGCACTGAGCCAACTCTCTAGTCCCCGCCCCACTGTCCTTTGCAATCTTCAGAGAGCACAGACCTTTAGAGCAAACAGTCTCAGTTCCATTCCTTCATTTTCCAGGAGAGGGAGGAGAATCATCTTGCTCCCCAAATGCAGGTAGAGCCAGAGCCAGCCACCTGGAAGAACCCAGCATCTCTACCCGGGCTCACCTCCGCCTCGGCTCACCTCCGCCTCGGCTCACTTTCTCTCTATGCAGCTTTCCTCTCCGATGTTCAAGTTCAGACTCATGACCTACCCCAGGCTGGCCCAAGTACCCCTGAAGTCAGCCACCATGTGGAGGGTCCCAATGAAAACAGAGAAAGGCCCAAGGGATGTGCGGTGGAGGAGGAGGGTGACGCAAACGTGTGGTCTTGGGGCCGCATGGCGGGAGGGCAGCAGCGGGTTAAAGTTAACACCAGACGATGATGCAATCACAGATTCCAAATGGAGTCAGGTCACTTTAAGAAAGGAGTAGCTGTAATCTGAAGCCTGCTGGACTCTGGGTTGAGAGGCAGCTACTCCCTTCACGGCTTCCTGGAGCCCCTCAGAGTGCAGGCTGTCAGAGGAGCTGGAGTAGAGCACAGGTAAGGCAGCTCCTGGTCTAGCCTGGGGAAGACAGATATGGGAGAAGCTTTCTGGCTAGAGGGACTGGGAGTGGCAGGAGCACCCCAGAAAGCAGGAAAGAGGGGTGCAAAGAGGTGGAGGTAGGATTATAGTAACCCCTGCAGTTTAGGAACCAAGGTGAACAGATGAGAGGGGACAGAGAATTGGGGGACAGAGGGCCAGGACTCTATTAGCCACTCACTATATTCCACTGTGCAACAGGAGAGGCTGGACGGGGGTTTTGAATGGAGTTGGGAAACAATGTGCTGGTGGGTGGTGGGAAGCAGAGAGCTAAGCTCTGGGACTGGACTCAGCAGTACCCCAAAGTGGCTAGAGTCCTACAGGCAGGGTTCTCCCTGGAGTTGCTTCCACCAGCAGTGAGCAAGGAAGGTGATCTTCCTGCAGCCCAGCCTGGCTCCATTCAGATTGCTGCTTTTCAGAGCCATTGGTGCTGGTTCCCTTACAGCTTGGGCTGCCGAGTCCTGCTGGGGTGGGATGCCCGCTAGGTTCTCTGTCCAGCTTCCTCTGTTCTCTTTTACCAAGCGAGCTGGGAGACAAATGAGGTCATGGCCTCTTGCAAACAACAAGCACCATTTAGCCTAGCTGGTTTGTGGGGTCTGGCTGCCCTCCTGCAGCCCTTTTACCTCCTGAGGCAAGCCATGGCAGGGAGTGGTCTGAGTCAAAAAAAAAAAGACAGGCTTTCCAAGAGCCAGCCACTGTCTGGACCTCAGCTGCCCATCAGTTCAGCCCCCAGGCGGAGGGGGATGGGTGGGGACTAGAAAGTTCTGTTCTCCAGGGCTGGCCTTTCTGGGGTGTTGGGAGGTACAATTATGGGGTGTCTCAGGCTGATTCAGATTCCAAGATTTCAGGAAAAAACAAAAAACAAAAAACCTGTCCCTGAAGTGAGTGGTGTAGCCATGAGCCAGCCAGACTGAACCCCTGGAAACAGTCCTTGAGCCAGTGGAGAGAGAGGTGTCCTCCCCTGCACTGTCCACATGGTCACTGCCATGTGGCTTGAAGGGAGCTTGCCCCTGGGAGGAGGAGGAGCAACATGTTTGTCTCTCGACTGAGTTTAATCTGAAACACATGTACTGGCTCCCACTTGTCTTCTCAGCTTGGATGGGAGACCACAGCCTCCCAGTTTCTGTGCCTTTTGATTTGGGGCACATGGGAAGGCCAACCTTGGCTCAGAGGGGAGAATCTTGACCCCCCCTCCCCATTCCCTTCTCCCCTATAGCCTAGAAATTGGCTTGGAAATGCCCTTTGGACAGGATGGCATGATTGTCCTGGTGCCCCTGGGTAGCCAGTGGCTGCCTACCCAACCCAGTTATTGCAGCCAGGGCCTTGCGTGTATCCTGTGCGGCCTCTGCTGCAGACCCTCACTTTCTGCCCTTTAGGGTCTCCACTTCCTTTATTCCTGTGGCTTGTGGTGGAGCATACAGACATTCCCCTAACATCTGTCCCTGCTTATAGCTCTTGGGCGAGCATTGGACTTCTGTGTCTCCCCATGCATACCAGGTTTCCCACCCCAGATTCAGCCCTCAGCCTAACCATGTGGTACAATGACCTATGACTTAGACCCTGAAGGAACTCCAGAAGGTTCCATCTACAAGTGTACCTCACTTACTTCCCGCATGCCAAGGGTGACCATCTCCTCCCTTCTCAGCTGCTACCTACCCAGAGGGACCAGAGATGCCTTTCTGTGCACCTCTCTGATAAACCAGCCTCTTGAGGCTCAGCTGAGGGAGGCTGCTGCCTGGGATGCGTGGGGGTGGGAAGGGATGGCAGTAAGTCTAGATCTGCATTGCTTTCTCTGTTATTCTAACAGGTTTCCTCCCTGAGCAGCTGGGTGGCAGTGCCCCTGGATGAGAACACAGAGGTCCCTAAAATTCCCTCTGGGAGGTCTTCTAGAGATGAGGGTTAGAGAGAGCCAGGTTGGTCCCTGCTGCTGATGCTGTCAAAGGCAGAGTGAACTCAGAGTCTTTCCTTTGTCACCCTTCGTGCACTACAGCTGTCCCGTGGATTGTCTGCCTTAATTTTAAGGACCGTAGCTGACCATGGCGGACTCCTAACTTCTTAGATCAATTTTTTTTTTCTGGGAAGTCAGAAAAGCTAGTGACGTATGTGTCTGGTGGGGGAGGGCACGTGTACGTGAAAGGATGGTGATGGAGCAGAGGGGTCATGTCTGCGTGTGCGTGCTATAGGACAGGTGAGCACTAGGACAGCCAGCCGTCTTTTCTGACTCGTGGACCCTGTCCCCCGCCTCTAGACCTGACTCCAGGGGAGCACAGGAATGATGTGCAAGGACACACAGCCCAGGCTTCAATCTTGTCCTGTGGTCCAAGTGCCAGGCCGGAGTCTTAGCAGCAAAGGTCATTGCGTAGGGAGGTAAAGGGAAATGGGAGGTCCCACCAAAAACTGGTGTTGTTTAACCTGAAGGAAGAAAGGCTCTGTGATTAAGAGCTGTTTCCATGTTATGAAGGGGAAGAAGACATGGCTCTTCACAAGAGAAACCAGCTGAAGGGAGAGTTGAGGGCTTCCTGACCACGGGCGCTGTTAAGGTCTGCTGAGACACTGTCTAGGCAGATGTGACTGCACACCTGTAACCTCAGCACTTGGGAGGCAGAGGTAGAAGGATCACACATTCAAAAGCAGCCTAAATATAGTAAGGTTGTCTCAAAAAGGAAAAAAATCGAGATGTTCCAAAATTTAACCCTCGTAGGGCAACACTACTATACTATATACAGAGAACGTCTATACTATACTATACTATACTGTACTATACTGTACTATACTGTACTATACTATACTATATACAGAGAACGTCTATACTATACTATATACAGAGAACGTCTATACTATACTATA